>NC_029788.2:43443497-43596285 GCF_000816755.2 Arachis ipaensis | reverse complement strand
TGCCAGATGCGCTGCTGTCGATGCTTCTGGCCAAGCCTCTGCTGCCGGGAACGCTTCTGCCACCACTGAGATCCACTGCCGTCACCGTCACTGGGGTTTTGGCTCGCTGCTGTTGCTAGAGTTTATTGTTGGAGCTGTTGCCGAGTCGATTCAGAGTTTCAGTCACTTCGTTTTGTCATTACAGTAAGTATTTATGTTTCAAAAACCCCTGCGTTAGTATTCTATTATGTTTGGTTATAAACTTTGAGGTTCTGGTAACGTAGGGTCGTGTTCTGAGCGTTGCATCTCACTTTTAAGTTGCTGTGATTGTTGCGAAAGTGATCAGGGGCCGAGGTTTCAGTTGCCATTGGTTTTGGGCTGAGAGAAAAGAGTTCCTTTGATGCGTTTGGGTTTTGGGTTTGCTTGTCGAGATAGGAGCTATTTTTAAAAACTCAATTTTATAATTTAGAATTGTTATAAATAGATATTGATGTGATAAATATACTTTTTAGTGATTGTATAAGTCTTATGTATTGTCTGGCTATTTTGGATGAATATGATTATATGCTTGATTGGATTATTGCTTGGTTTTGATAAATGGACTATTGCTGAATTATTCCTTTAAAGTTTTCGAAATGAGTTTGATCAGTTGATAATGATTTGATCTTGAAACGATTTCCTTGAGATATGAAAATGATATGAATGGTTGGATTTAGCTTGTTTTTGAATTGATTTTCGTTTTGGACCATTGAAAAGAATTGTGGAATGGTTTGGTTGGGATCCGAAAAGGGTGGTAAAGTCCAAGTTTTAGGGGAGGTGCTATCGAAATTTCTATAAAAATCGAGACTTTGTTTGAAATATTATTTAGAAAGGTTTGGATTTGAGAAATTGTATAATTTGATTTATTAAGAAAATAGTTATGTTTTCGAGTTTAATTTATTTAAGAAAACTATATATCTTGAGTTAGATTTATTTAGAAAAGAATTACTTTTCGATTTTAAATCACTGAAGAAAACTATTATGTTCTAATATCGATTTTAAATATAAAAAGGGCTTATGTTTTTAGTTGGACTTAATGATTTCGTTTAGAGGAGCTTTTAGTGATTTTAAAGGAAATTGGACTTTGATTGAATAATTACGTTTGTGACGTTTTGGAAGAAGTCAGAGAATTGTTTTTTGAGAGTGAACCTGAAAGTTATTTTGATTTAAATGGATTGGTTTCGTTTTAAGTGAATTGGTTTTTAAATTGGGTTTGGGACTTGTGACTTATATGATTCGGTTTTATAATGAATTCTGTTTCTATTTACTCAAACCAAAAAGCTATGATTTTAAGAGTTTTTAATAAATTTCTAAGGAATTAAGATAGGTTGTTCTCCCCTAAAGTTTTGAGACTCTGCTGTGGAATTTCATTACCAAATTCTAATTTAAAATGAATGATTTCGATGTCTTTTAGAAGAGATTTACAATTAATAACCCCATTTTTAGGGTTTATCTTATGCTAAATTTAGTAGATTTTGTTAACTATTCTCACACTTATTCATATAATTTGCATGGTTTTAAGATTTCTTCCTAATTTTGTGCTATGAATGAAAACATGCTTCCAAGGCCTTAAAATCACTAATTTTTAATCCTCTCTTATTACCATTCGATGCCGTGATATGTTTGTTAAGTGATTTCAGAGATTATAGGGCAGGAATGGCTTAGAGGATGGAAAGGAAGCATGCAAAAGTGGAAGGAACACAAGAAAATGAGGATTTGAGAAGCTGATGCCGACGCGCACGCATGGCTGACGCGTGCGCGTGATTGCACCATACTCCGAGCGATGCGTACGCATGACACGATGCGTACGGGTGACCTTGAGCTTCGTCCAGCGACGTGTACGCGTGGCTGACGCGTATGCGTGACGAGTGACACGTGCCTCGTTAATGAGCGGACTTTTGGCCCAGTTTTGAGTCCAGTATGCCGATAAGAGGCTGGGAGTGAAGGAAGATAGGGGGATTACCATTCATACACTTTAGTTTTAGTTTAGATGTAGTTTTTTAGAGAGATAGGCTCTCTCCTCTCTCTAGATTAGGGTTCTTAGTTTTATTCCTTTTTAGATCTAGATCTCTTCCTCCTTCATTTTAGTTTTCCTTTACTTTTATTTGTTCTAGTACTTTACTTCTCTTGTTAATTCCTTTATTATGTTAATTTTAGTTTATGAACTCTCTTGTCGATTTTTATTTTCTTTCAATGCAATTTATGATTTCTATGTCTTTTTATGTTTGCCTTAATTTCTATTGTTGGTTTCTTACCTTGATTAGTTGTAGCTTCCTTTAATTCTTGCAATTGATGATGTTTACTTTTATTGCCCTCTATGTGTTTGATGAAATGTTTCCATTAGTTTTTGAGTAGTTTCTTTACTCTTGGCCTAGGCTAAGAAAATTGAGTGACCTTGAGTCATTGGGTCTCATTGATTTGGTGATGAGAACCCTTAGTGGTCAATTTGATAACTACTAAGTCAATTAGTAGCTAGGTTAGGACTTATGAATTGATGTTGATCAAGCCTATTTGACGTACTTAATGCTTTGAGGTAGATATTGTACTTACTTCAAGCATAGAAGTAAACTTAATGGGTTGATACCTCATAATTATCAATTTATAGTTTGTAGAGAAAGATGGTGATCTCAATTCCTATGTCTAGCCAAGAGTTCTTCCTTTCTTTTATTAATTCTTGTTATTTACATTTCTTATTCCTTATTACAAAAATCCCACAACATCCATTCATAGCCAATAATAAAGCACTTCATTGTAATTCCTAGGGAGAATGACCTGGGATTAATACTCTTGGTTATTTATATTGTGGTTAACTTTGTGACAACCATATTAAAATTTGATTTGAGGATTCATTGTTGGTTTAGAACTATACTTGCAACGCAACTAATTTTTGTGAAATTCTTTACCAACGATAATCTTTGCATTAAATTTTTGGCGCCGTTGCCGGAAAATTGCAATGGTGTTATATTATTGGCTATTGTATATATTGTGAATATGTGAATATGTTTGCCTTTTGCTCTTTTGTTAGATGTTGCTAGTTGTAGGACTTTGCTTTCTTTGTTTATTGTTGGTTTTTGTTTTTATTTTCTCTTTCACTATGAATTCTCATCCTTTTAGCTATGAGTTTTGTTACAATTATGTTGTAAGAAATGAAAGCTTCAATGAGGAACTACATTGTGGGAATGGATATCAAATTTGGGAAGAGCCACACACTTATGGACAACCTTCATGGCAACAACCTCCTCCAATCTCTCATGGTTACAATCCACCCCATAATGTACACAATTATGACCCAAACCTTCAACATTGTTGTCAGTCATACTCACAAGCCTCATACCACCATTCACCTCCATATGATCCTAACCCATATCCACTATACCAACCACCATATGAACCATATCTAGAGCCACCACCATTCCAATATCAATACTCCCATGAGCCACAACTTTCTTATACACTACCTCAAGACTTTCACTAATATGAACCACCTTCTAACTACGATACCCTTCCATCAAACAATGAACCCTCTCTCCCACCACCGCCCCTAATGGACGAAGGTCTCCATGCCCTCATGCTAGAACAAAGAGATCTTAGATCTCGTATCCTAAGGCAACAAGAGGAGACAGAAAAGGAATTCAAGGAGATAGAAGCTAAGATCGCTATCGTGATGGAAGCCGTTAGCAACATGGTCTCATCCCGCCTAAGCCTATACGATCAAGGCACTCCCATTGTTGAATCTGGAGAAGTAACCAAGGAGCTTAGTGAGGGAGTGAATTTGGAGCTTCAAAGTGGAGGAGAGAAGTTGAAGCAAGAAGTGCAACAAGAGGATGAGGTAGAGATTATTGGACAAGAGGAAGTAGTGGTTGAAGATTTAGGAGATGTTGGATGTAAGGAAGAATCTAGAGTTGAAGAACCTTATTCCATGGAGTTTGAAGAATTGGAAGAAGTGGGGCAAGCACCAAGTTCTCCTATCTATTATGATTTCGCATCAACATATGATCCTTTTGAGTTTGAGAAATCCTTCCCCATTGGACTTGAAATTGATGAGGAGGTCAATTTTACTAAACCTCCTATTTATGACTTGAGTGATGGGGAAGAGCTAGAAGAAATTGGTGAGGAAAAATGTGAACTTGAGGAAGCTTGGCAAGAGGTAGAGCCTGAAGAACCTTGCCAAATGGTGGAAGCCTCTAAAAGAGGATAGACGGGAGTGGAGCGTGCTTTGTCAAGATCATTGGGAACTTCTCCACCTAAGTCGCCATCCAATCCTTCATTTCAGTGGGTAAAACTTCTAACTCTTAGCTTTATTATCCCACTTGAATTTGGTTTGCTTGAAACGGATGGCCAACTCAGGGCGCTTTGTCAAATTAAGCGCAAGAGGAGAATGTTTAGTGGTTGGCGTTGTAAATCTAGGCTCATTATGGTTGGAAGCTCAAAATTGAGGAGCATGGATTGGTGTAGTGCTCAAATAGATGGGTCTAGGAGGGTTGTTTGGTGCCTTAGTTAGAATTCGCTTTTCTTACCACCCGGAGGAAATTACTATGATCAACTTGAAGACGGGTGTGAAAATAAAGTGTGGAATCCCGGATTACAAGAGGAGGATCAACTTTGGGAGCTCATGGTTTGTGAAGAACTCCATCAAAGCTTAGAGCTATTGACTTTGAATGATGGAGCTTATTGGAAGTCCAAGCATTGGTGGATGTTCAAGGATGGATTCAAGCACAAGCCACGTTGATGAGAGCTCCCCATAAGTCCAACTTAAGGATAATAAACAAAAGTGCTAGGTGGGAGACACCCCACCATGGTAACATCTTTCCCTTTTTCTTTTTGTACATATTGGTAAAATATGTTTAATTTCATGTTTTGTTTAGTTAGTTGAGTTTAATTGGGAGTCTAGTATGTTAAATAAGATTTTATGGTGTTTTAGTAGCTGTTTGGAGGTTTGGAATGCTTGGTTTGTTGCAAGAACTTGGAAAAATTTTAAAAAACAGAGCACCATGCCACACGTACGCGTCACCCATGCGTATGCGTGACACGAAGTTTTTCGACAATCCATGCGTACGCCTCGCCCACGCGTACGCGTGGATCTAAAATTTTCACCTCCCATACAAATTCCAGAGAGTTGTGCGAGTTTTGGGCTAGAATTGTGCGTCTAGCACATAATCCACCCACGCGTACGCATGACCCACGTGTACGCGTCGCCCCTCTGAATAACCCATCACGCGTACACGTTGCACCTCATTTCTGCCATTTAGCGTACGCTGACATGACACATACGACTACCTTGTTTCACACACTTCTTTCCTTCCCATTTTTCTATTTCTTTCTTTCTTCTCTCTTTCTCCACTTTTCTTTCCACCTTTCAACCATCACCCAACACTACCAAGCACCATATAACTCCATTTTTTTAGTTAGATAGTTAGTTAGTTATTTAGTTTGTTTAATTTTTGTTTAATTTTTGGTTTTCATTATAAGTGTTGGATTATTAATATTGTTCGCTGTTTACTACTGTTGATTACTAATAGGATGTTAGTTTAACATCATTTTTGTCAATTGTCATTGTTGGAGTCCCTTGTTGAGGTTAATTTGGTTACTTGGTTTTGAATTTTCATGTTTGACATTTTTGAATACTGGTGCGCAGAAATTGTGATCGTTCATTCCTTGGTAACGGCGCTGAAAACTTTATACGCACGTTCATAATCTTAGTTCTTTGTCACAACTTCACACAACTAACCAGCAAGTGCACTGGGTCGTCCAAGTAATAAACCTTACGTGAGTAAGGGTCGATCCCACGGAGATTGTCGGTTTGAAGCAAGCTATGGTCACCTTGTAAATCTCAGTCAGGCGGATTCAAATGGTTATGGTGAATTGATAATTAAAATATAATTAAAATATAAAATAGGATAGAGATACTTATGTAATTCATTGGTAAGAATTTCAGATAAGCGTATAGAGATGCTTTCGTTCCTCCTGAACTTCTACTTTCCTGCCGTCTTCATGCACTCATTCCTACTCCTTTCCATGGCAAGCTGTATGTAGGGCATCACCATTGTCAATGGCTACTTCCCGTCTTCTCAGTGAAAATGGTCCAAGATGCGCTGTCACCGCACGGCTAATCATCTGTCGGTTCTCGATCATACTGGAATAGGATTCAGTAATCCTTTTGCGTCTGTCACTACGCCCAGCACTCGTGAGTTTGAAGCTCGTCACAGCCATCCCTTCCCAGATCCTACTCGGAATACCACATACAAGGTTTAGACTTTTCGGATCTCAAAAATGGCCGCCAATAATTCTAGCCTATACCACGAAGACTCTAATCTCACGATCAGGAGGCTAAGAAATACACATTCAAGCTTGTTTACATGTAGAACGGAAGTGTTTGTCAGGCACGTGGTGCACGAAAATTACTTCACACTATGTAATTCCGCACAACTAACCAGCAAGTGCACTGGGTCGTCCAAGTAATACCTTACGTGAGTAAGGGTCGATCCCACGGAGATTGTTGGTTTGAAGCAAGCTATGGTTATCTTGCAACTCTTAGTCAGGATATTAATTTGTGGTTATCAATTGACTTGCAAATGAACAAGAGAGCATGAATTAAAGGTTACTTGTTATGCAGTAAATGAGAATATGTTGGAGTTTTGGAGATGCCTTCTCCCTATCTTCTTCTTCACGCACGCATGCAAAAGTGCAAAGTTCCTTCAATGGCAAGCTCTATGTAAGGTGTCACCGTTGTCAATGGCTACTTCCCATCTCCTCAGTAAAAATGGTCTAAATGCTCTGTCACAGCAAGGCTAATCATCTAGAGGTTCTCGATCATACTGGAATAGGATTTACTATCCTTTTGCGTCTGTCACTACGCCCAGCACTTGCGAGTTTGAAGCTCGTCACAGTCATCCAATCCCAGAATCCTACTCGGAATACCACAGACAAGGTTTAGACTTTTCGGATTCTCAAGGATGCTGCCAATGAATTCTAGCTTATACCACGGAGATTCCGATTACGGAATCTAAGAGATACTCATTCAATTTAATGTAGAACGGAAGTGGTTGTCAGGCACACGTTCATAGGTTGAGAATGGTGATGAGAGTCACAGATCATCACATTCATCATAATGAGGCTTGCCACTTGGAGTGGGTTATTTTCCTTTAGGAGCCATGATCTTAGTGGGTATGGTTTAGTGATCACGGATAAACACACCAAACTTAGAGGTTTGCTTGTCCTTAAGCAAAAGAAGAGGAAGGAGATGGGTAGAAGGAGAGATTGTGTCGAATGGTGGATGAGAGGAGGGAGGCCGAATGTGGTTTTAAAAGGGAGGGGGGGTGGGATTTTCGAAAATATTAAAAGGATAAGATAGAAGATATGATTTAAAAAAGTATGATATGAAAAGATGTGATTTAAAATTGAAAATATATGAAAGATATTTGAAAAAGATAAATTTGGATTTTGAAAAAGATAATGTGGAGATTTGAAAAAGATATTGATGAGTTGAAAAGATTTATTTAAAAAAAAAGAGTTGGATTGGATTGAAAAAGAATTTGTGTTTATGGATTAAGATACATTTGATATTTTTAAAGTAGGGTTTTTAGAAATTAGGGTTCTTAGAAATCAGGGTTTGTAACATGTTTATGCAAGAAATCATGAATTGAAACATGAAAATTAAAATTAAAATGAAAAATATGAAGAAAAAAAAACGAATTTACCTCCTCCCCACCATCCTGGCGTTAAACGCCCAAATGCTGCATGTTTTGGGCGTTTAACGCCCAATTGCTGCTTCTCCTGGGCGTTCAATGCCCAGCTGTTGCTTCTTTCTGGCGTTGAACGCCAGGAACTCCTTTGTCACTGGGCGTTTTTCTGAACGCCTAGGACGCTGTAAATCTGGCGTTAAACGCCCAGAAGGAGCTTCTTTCTGGAGTTTAACGCCCAGATAGCTATCCTTACTGGCGTTCAACGCCCAGTGGATGCTTCTTTTGGGCGTTGAACGCCCAATTGTGCCTCTTACTGGCATTTTCTTGCCAGTGAGCTTTTTCTCTCTGTTTTGCGTGCTGAATCCTTCTGTAACCCTGTGAACTTATGCAATGGACTCTTTACCTTATTAACAATGAACTTTATATAAACAAATAAAATCAAGAATAGGGCAAAATGCCAGAGAAAGTGATGCCAATGGCTGGGTTGCCTCCCAGCAAGCGCTTCTTTATTGTCTTTAGCTGGACCTTGCTGAGCTTTTTAATCTAGCCTCAGCCTTGAGCACTCTTGCTCAACATTACCTTCAAGATAGTGCTTGATTCTCTGTCCATTAACAATGAACTTCCTATCAGAGTCAATGTCTTGAAGCTCCACATAACCGTATAGTGATACACTTGTAATCACATATGGTCCCCTCCACCGGGATTTCAGTTTCCCGGGGAATAGCCTGAGCCTAGAGTTAAACAATAGAACCTTTTATCCTGGTTCAAAGATTCTAGATGACAGCTTTCTATCATGCCATCTTTTTTATTTCTCTTTATAAAGCTTGGCATTTTCGAAAGCAGTGAATTTGAATTCCTCTAGCTCATTCAGCTGGAGCAATCTTTTTTCTCCAGCTAACTTGACATCAAAGTTTAGGAATCTGGTTGCCCAGTAGGCCTTATGTTCCAGTTCCACGGGCAGGTGACAAGCCTTACCATACACAAGTTGATACGGAGAGGTCCCTATAGGAGTCTTGAATGCCGTTCTGTAAGCCCACAGAGCATCATCCAAGCTTCGTGCCCAATTCTTTCTACGGGTACTTACAGTCCGATCCAGGATTCTTTTTAGTTCTCTGTTAGAAACTTCAGCTTACCCATTTGTCTGTGGATGATATGGAGTCGCCACTTTGTGGCGAATCCCATACCGGACCATGGCAGAGTAAAGCTGTTTGTTGCAGAAGTGAGTGCCCCCATCACTGATTAGTACCCTAGGAACACCAAACCTGCTGAAGATATGTTTCTGGAGAAACTTCAGCACTGTTTTAGTATCGTTAGTGGGTATGGCAATGGCTTCTACCCATTTAGATACATAGTCAACTGCCACCAGAATATAAGTGTTTGAGTATGATGGTGGGAAAGGCCCCATGAAATTAATACCCCATACATCAAACAGCTCAATCTCCAAGATTCCTTGTTGAGGCATGGCGTAACTGTGAGGCAAATTACCAGCTCTCTGGCAACTGTCACAGTTACGTACAAACTCTCAGGAATCTCTGTAGAGTGTAGGCCAGTAGAAATTTTTTCTTTTGTTGCCTGCTGTACGCCTTGGGTATGAACCTTGCAGCTTTATAGTTTGCAATGTCTGCAAACCATGGTGTTTCCTGAATGGCGAACAAATGCTCATCCAGAAAGGTTTCAGAGATCTCAATAGAGGGGGAGGGCGCCCCTTCTACTGGCTCTATTCGGGACAAATGATCAGCCACTTGGTTTTCTGTCCCTTTTCTGTCTCTTATTTTTATATCAAACTCTTGCAGAAGCAATACCCATCTTATAAGCCTGGGTTTGGAATCCTGCTTTGTAAGTAGATATTTAAGAGCAGCATGATCAGTGTACACAATCACTTTTGATCCTACTAAGTATGATCTAAACTTGTCAATGGCATAGACCACTGCAAGCAATTCCTTTTCTATGGTTGTGTAATTTTTTTGGGCGTCATTTAAAACACGGCTAGCATAATAAATGACATACCGAAGTTTATCATGCCTCTGCCCCAGTACTACACCAATGGCGTGATCACTGGCATCACACATTAATTCGAATGGTAATGTCCAGTCTTGTGCAGAGATAACTGGTGCTGTGACCAGCTTAGCTTTTAGAGTTTCAAACGCCTGCAGGCACTCTGTGTCAAACAAAAATGGCATGTCAGCAGCTAGCAGGTTGCTTAGAGGTTTTGCAATTTTTGAAAAATCCTTTATACTGCGTGCCCCAGAAAGCTTCTGATTGCCTTAACATTGGTAGGTGGTGGTAATTTTTCAATTACCTCTATTTTAGCTTGATCCACCTCTATTCCCTTGTTTGAAATTTTATGCCCAAGGACAATCCCTTCAGTCACCTCTGGTGGCTGTATTGAGCCTTCTGTAATCAATACACATGCGCCACCCTGTAACTGTTCTTGTAGGAACCAGTTCATTTTTTTCATTATGAACCACTGTCATGCCTCCCTTTTTAGGGACAACTTGAACAGGACTCACCCAGGGGCTATCAGAAATAGGATAAATAATCCCAGCCTCCAGTAATTTAGTGACCTCTTTCTGCACCACTTCCTTCATGGCTGGATTTAGCCGCCTCTGTGGTTGAACCACTAGCTTAGCATCATCCTCCAATAGGATTTTGTGCATACATCTAGCTGGGCTTATGCCCTTAAGGTCACTTATGGACCACCCAAGAGCTGTCTTGTGTGTCCTTAGCACTTGAATTAGTGCTTCCTCTTCCTGTGGATTTAAAGCAGAGCTTATGAACACTGGAAAGGTATCACCTTCTCCCAGAAATGCATATTTCAGGGATGGTGGTAATGGTTTGAGCTCGGGTTTGGAAGGTTTTTCCTCTCCCTGAGGAAATTTCAGAGGCTCTTTCAATTCCTCTGAATCCTCTAGATCATGCGGAACATCTTTAAAAATGTTTTCCAGCTCTGATTCGAGACTCTCAGCCACGTTGATCTCCTCCACCAGAGAGTCAATAAGATCAACTTTCATGCAGTCTTTTGGTGTATCTGGATGCTGCATGGCATTGACAGCATTCAACTTAAACTCATCCTCATTGACTCTCAGGGTTATTTCCCCCTGTTGGACGTCAATGAGAGTTCGTCCAGTTGCTAGGAAAGGTCTTCCTAGAATGAGAGTAGCACTCTTGTGCTCCTCCATTTCCAGCACTACAAAGTCAGTGGGAAAGGCAAATGGCCCAACCCTAACAATCATGTCCTCAATCACGCCTGATGGTTATTTAACGGAGCCATCAGCAAGTTGGAGACATATCCGGGTCGGTTTAACTTCTTATGTTAAACCAAGCTTTCTGATGGTGGATGCAGGTATTAGGTTGATGCTTGCCCTAAGATCGCATAGAGCTGTCCTAGTGCAATTACCCTCTAATGTGCATGGTATCAGAAAGCTTCCGGGATCTTTAAGCTTTTCTGAGAAGTTTTTCAGAATGACTGCACTGCATTCTTCAGTGAGGAGAACTCTTTCAGTTTCTCTCCAATCCTTCTTATGACTCAAGATCTCTTTCATGAACTTGGCATAAGATGGTATTTGCTCAAGTGCCTCTGCGAAAGGAATCTTTATTTCAAGAGTCCTGAGATAATCTGCAAAGCGAGCAAATTGCTTATCCTGCTCCTCTTGGCGGAGTTTTTGAGGATAAGGTATCTTGGCTTTATATTCCTCAACCTTAGTTGCTGCAGGTTTATTTCCTACAGAGGTAGTTGGAGAAGCCTTTTTAGCGGGGTTGTTATCAACACTTGTGTATGTCTGATCCCTCACTGGCATTTGAATGCCAGGGTTAGAAGCTGGAGTGGCGTTGGATTCCAACTCCTCATCTGTTCCTGGCGTCTGAACGCCAGAACTGTGCTTCCCTTGGGCATTCAACGCCAGTTCCTTGCTTGTTTCTGGCGTTGAACGCCAGTCCTGAGCATGGTTTGGGCGTTCAGCGCCAGCCTTCCACCCAATTTCTGGCATTTCAGCGCCAAAATTATTTTTCCTGGGGCTTTTACTGTTCTCAGATGGAATTTGGGTAGTTTGCTCATTTCTTGGCTTCTTGCTGCCTTGAGGTGGGGTATTTAATGTTTTCCTACTTCTTAATTGAACTGCTTGGCATTCTTCTGTTATTTATTTTGATAGCTACTGCTTTGTTTGCTTTAGTTGTTCTTCCATATTTATATTAGCCATCCTTGTCTCTTGTAGTCTCTCCTTGAATTCGGCTAACTGTTTTGTTAGAAAATCCAATTGCTGATTGAATTCAGTAGCTTGTTCGGCAGGACTGAGTTCAGTAGTCACTGTTTTAGTCTCTTCTTTCATGGAAGGTTCGCTGCTTAAGTACAGATGATGATTTCTGGCAACTGTATCAATGAGCTCTTGAGCTTCTTCAATTGTCTTCCTCATGTGGATGGATCCACCAGCTGAGTAGTCTAGAGATATTTGAGCTCTTTCTGTAAGCCCATAATAGAAGATGTCTAGCTGAACCCACTTTGAAAACATTTCAGAGGTGCATTTTCTTAGCATCTCTCTGTATCTCACCCAGGCATCATAAAGAAATTCATGATCTCCTTATTTGAAGCCTTGGATGTCCAGCCTTAGCTGTGTCATCCGTTTTGGAGGAAAGTATTGATTCAGGAATTTTTCTGTCAGCTGTTTCCATGTCTTTATGCTAGCCTTAGGTTGGTTATTTAACCACCTCTTAGCTTGGTCTTTTACAGCAAATGGAAACAGTAATAGTCTGTAGACATCCTGATCTACTTCCTTATCATGGACTGTGTCAGCAATTTGTAAAAACTGTGCCAGAAACTCTGTAGGTTCTTCCTGTGGAAGACCGAAATACTGGCAACTTTGCTGCACCATGATAATGAGCTGAGGATTCAACTCAAAGCTACTGACTCCAATGGAGGGTATACTGATACTACTCCCATATGAAGCAGTAGTGGGGTTAGCATATGACCCCAGAGTCCTTCTGGATTGTTCATTTCCACTTAGATCCATGATGGAGAAAGGGAGATGATGTAAAATAGAGAAAAAATATATTTTCATTTATTTATTTATTTATTTCAAAAATAAAATAAATTAAAATAAAATAAATAAAAATGGGTGAAGAATTTCGAAAATTGAAGAGAGAGAAAAAAATGGTTAGGAGATTTTGAAAAAGATATGATTGAAAGGATTTGATTGGAAAAGATATGATTTGAAAAAGATATGATTTTTAAATTTGATGACTAATTTAATACTAATTTTTCGAAAATTATGAGTGGAATGAAGAAAAGATATTTTTTTTTATTTTTGAAATTTTTGATGAAAGAGAAGAACACACAAAAGACACACAACTTAAAATTTTTAGATCTAGTACTCCTTATTTTCGAAAATTTTGGAGGGAAAACACCAAGGAGCACCAAACTTAAAAATTTTAAGATCAAAACACAAGGAAGACTCAAGAACACTTTGACGAATCACAAGAACAACAAGAACATGAAGAAAGAACACCCAACTTAAAATTTTTAGAAAACCAAAATAAAATTTTCGAAAATTATAGAAAGATTACAAGAAAACACCAAACTTAAAGTTTGGCACAAGATTTAATCAGAGAAAAATTATTTTTGAAAAGAAAGATTTTAAAAAGAAGATACCCAACTACCAAGAACATAGACCAACGCTCTAGCCAACTGAGTTATGAATATAACAATTGTTTTGAAGGAGTAAATTTTTTATAACTAAGAACAAAAAATTTTTTTGAAAACTAATGTTTTGAAAAGGCACAAGAAAAACAAGAAAAGAAACAGAACAAGAAAAATTAAAGATCAAACAAGAAAAATAATATTTTTGAAAAATTTTTGAAAAGAAAATAAAAGACACTGACCCAAAAGACAAAATTTTCCTAATCTAAGCAACAAGATTCACCGTCAGTTCTTCAAACTCAAACAATCCCCGGCAACGGCGCCAAAAACTTGGTGCACGAAAATTACTTCACACTATGTAATTCCGCACAACTAACCAGCAAGTGCACTGGGTCATCCAAGTAATACCTTACGTGAGTAAGGGTCGATCCCACGGAGATTGTTGGTTTGAAGCAAGCTATGGTTATCTTGCAACTCTTAGTCAGGATATTAATTTGTGGTTATCAATTGACTTGCAAATGAACAAGAGAGCATGAATTAAAGGTTACTTGTTATGCAGTAAATGAGAATATGTTGGAGTTTTGGAGATGCTTTGTCTTTTGAATCTCTGCCTTCTCCCTATCTTCTTCTTCACGCACGCATGCAAAAGTGCAAAGTTCCTTCCATGGTAAGCTCTATGTACGGTGCCACCGTTGTCAATGGCTACTTCCCATCTCCTAAGTGAAAATGGTCCAAATGCTCTGTCACAGCAAGGCTAATCATCTAGAGGTTCTCGATCATACTTGAATAGGATTTACTATCCTTTTGCGTCTGTCACTACGCCCAGCACTCGCGAGTTTGAAGCTCGTCACAGTCATCCAATCTTAGAATCCTACTCGGAATACCACAGACAAGGTTTAGACTTTCCGGATTCTCAAGGATGCTGCCAATGAATTCTAGCGTATACCACGGAGATTCCGATTACAGAATCTAAGAGATACTCATTCAATCTAATGTAGAACGGAAGTGGTTGTCAGGCACACGTTCATAGGTTGAGAATGGTGATGAGAGTCACAGATCATCACATTCATCATAATGAGGCACGAATAAACATCTTAGATAGGAACAAGCGTGATTGAATAGAAAACAGAAATACTTGCATTAATTCATCGAGACACAGCAGAGCTCCTCACCCCGAACAATGGAGTTTAGAGACTCATGTCGTCAAAGAGTACAAAGTTCAGATCTAAAATGTCATGAGATACAAAATAAATCTCTAAAAGTTGTTTAAATACTTAACTAGTAACCTAGGTTTACAGAAAATGATTAAACTATGATAGATAGTGCCGAAATCCACTTTGGGGCCCACTTGGTGTGTGCTGGGGCTGAAACTAAAGCTTCTCACGTGCCTGGGCTATTTTAGGCGGTCAACGCCAGGTTTTAACCTGTTGCTGGCGTTGAACTCCAACTTGTAACCTGTTTCTGGCGCTGGACGCCAGACTACAACATGGAACTGGCGTTGAACGCCAGTTTACGTCATCTATCCTTGAGCAAAGTATGGACTATTATATATTGTTGGAAAGCCCTGGATGTCTACCTTCCAACACAATTAGAAGCGCGCCAATTGGACTCATGTAGCTCCAGAAAATCCATTCCGAGTGCAGAGAGGTCAGAATCCAACAGCATCAACAGTCCTTTTTCCGCTTGAATCAGATTTTTGCTCAGCTCCCTCAATTTCAGCCAGAAAATACCTGAAATTACAGAAAAGAACACAAGCTCATAAATATAAATTTTTCCTAGAAACTAATGAAAATATACTAAAAAATTAACTAAAACATCCTAAAAACTACATGAAATTAACTCTAAAAAGCGTATAAAATATCCGCTCATCAGCACGCGTTCATAAGTGAGAATGATGATGAGTGTCACATAATCATCACATTCATCATGTTCTTGTGTGTGAATGAATATCTTAGAGAAGAAATAGGCATGAGTTGAATAGAAAAACAATAGTACTTTGCATTAATTCATGAGGAACAGTAGAGCTCCACACCTTAATCTATGGTGTGTAGAAACTCTACCGTTGAAAATACATAAGTGATGAAGGTCCGGGCATAGCCAGATGGCCAGCCCCCCTAAAGGTCTAAGATAGCATAAAACTAATCAAAGATCATCTCCAGATGTCTAGTACAATAGTAAAAGGTCCTATTTATACTAAACTAGTTACTAGTGTTTACAGAAATGAGTAAATGATGCAGAAATCCACTTCCGGGCCCACTTGGTGTGTGCTTAGGCTGAGCATTGAAGCTTTCACATGTAGAGGTCTTCCTTAGAGTTAAACGCCATTTTGTAACTTGTTTCTAGCGTTTAACTTTGCTTTGCAACCTGTTTCTGGCGTTTAACCCTAGAATAGGGTAGAGAGCTGGTGTTTAACGCCAGTTTGTGTCATCTAAAATCGGGGCAAAGTATGGACTATTATATATTGCTAGAAAGCCCTAGATGTCTACTTTCCAACGCAATTGAGAGCGTGCCATTTGGACTTCTATAGCTCCAGAAAATCCACTTTGAGTGCAGGGAGGTCATAATCCAACAGCATCTGCGGTCCTTCTTCAACCTCTGAATTTGATTTTTGCTCAAGTCCCTCAATTTCAGCCAGAAGTTACCTGAAATCATAGAAAAACACACAAGCTCATAGTAAAGTCCAGAAATGTGAATTTTATTTAAAAACTAATAAAAATATACTAAAAACTAACTAAATCATACTAAAAACTATGTAAAAACAACGCCAAAAAGCGTATAAATTATCCGCTCATCAAATACCAAGTGTTTCGAGGGTTACCTGAAACTAGAGGTCGATCTTTGGATGAGACCTTCTGTACTGGTCGGAGATGATGTGTTCGGCTGGCTGGTGGCGGCTGGAGTTGTTGTGTCTGACTTGTTGGACTGGCTGCACTTCTGATCCTTGGTCACCGGAGGGTGGGGGATACCTGCAAGAGACTCCGTTGCTTAAGTTAGCACAGGTATTAAGCAGGTTTATTGTAGAATCAGAGTATGAGTTATACCTGGGTGCTCCAGTGTATTTATCGTAGTGTGGGCTGACCTTTCTGATAAGATAAGTTAGTTATCTTATCTTATCTTATCTTATTTTGAATGAAGTCAGCTTATCTTTAAGGGAACCGCCTTTATCTCTATGGACTTGGGTTGCCTTTGGATTTAGGTCGTGTTCCTCTATTTGGGCCCTTTATTGGGCTCTCCTGTCGATTTGGCCGACCTCTTTGAGAAGAGGTCGGGTAGCCTGACCTGAAGAGGTCGGTCACTTTGTCACCAATCATCCCAGGTCGGATAACTCGACCCAGGGTATGAATAGTGCCCCTGCTTGAGCTCGGCCTTCTTTTTTGAGGTCGAGTCCTTGACTTCGGTCCTTCTCTAGTGAAGCTGAACTCAAGCACTTTGTCGATTCCTTTGTAGCAGCTTTTGAATGTAGAACGTTTTCCTCTAAAAGCACGCGCTTTTATATCAGCGCTTTGGGAACGTGCGAGGGTTTAATACCTTCATTAATTGGTATTAATTGTCCCGTTTTTTGTTATGGCCTTTTATTCTGAATTTGCAATCAGAAAATGGTTTCCCTTCTTCGCTCCTCTTTGTAACTTCTTTCGTTCTCTCGCTCTCTGTCCTTTGCCTACATTTTGCTTTTCTTGTGTTGCGGCGTCGTTCGGTGATTTTCTGGGCAGTTTCCATTTTTACGTCTTCATTTTCCCTCGAAGCTTCTTTCTTCTCCAGGTTAGTTCCATTCGCATTTTCTCTTTCTTTCGTTGCTTTGGCTTTATGATGAAGTTTTGATTTTGCTTTAGAGAAAGGTTGGATCTTTCTGTTTTTATCGCGCCTAATTGTTGTTGAAATGTGTATTCTGGGAGTTTCTTCATCTTCTACATGACCTTTTTTGCCTTTCCTGTTGCTTGATATTTTTAGGGCTTTGCATGTTCTGTTGTCTCTGTCTGATACCGATACTCAGAAAATCTGCATCTTTCCTTGCTTTATTTGAAGATTGCTTTTTGTCTGATTCTGAAAAAAGGTTGCGCCTTTGATGGTTTCTACTTGACGTGCTTGATGTTTGGGAATGCTTTTTATTGGTAGACTATGATGCCGTGATTTTGATGACTTTTTGTGTTTTGTTTTACTTTGATGAAAAAATGCTTGCTGTTTGAAGTCTTCTTTTCTTGTTCGAGAGATGCTGGGGTGCAAGCTGTAGATTTTTCCAGAAAACCCTGCTTTGTTACTGCCTCCAAAGGATGCCCCAGGACTTTGGTTTGAGTCTTGGGGTTTTCCTTTTCTGTTTGCTCGCCTGTGTCGTATTGATCGAGTTGTTTTATCCCTTGTCCGAGATGTTTTTAGTAATCCCCTCTTCTTTTCTTATTGTAGGATTAGTTGGCCTCATATCTTCTCGCCATAACATTGTAGAGATGTCTTCTAGAGTTCCCGAGGGGATGCCAAATTGGTTGGACTCCCTTGTTTTGATGTGTGTTTCTGTTGTGGATGCTGAATTTTGCATAGAGCTGAGGAAGCGTCATAGGATTTGTTGTAACAGTGCCTGGGAGAGGTATTATGAGCTTGTTGCTCTTGATTCTGATGAGAGGGTTTGTTTTCCGACCTCCATCGAGGGGGAGCGTCCCTTCTTCTATGCCTATGAATATTTCTTCAGTCAACTGGACGTTACTTTTCCTTTTACTGCTTTTGAGACCGACTTGTTGTGGTTGTGTAATATTGCCCCATCCCAGCTTCATCCGAATTCCTGGGGTTTTATCAAAATTTTTCAGCTACTTTGCCAAGAGTTAGGTGTAACACCTTCTCAGGCTCTCTTCCTTTATCTGTTTGTTTCCGCCAAGCCTGGTGGCTCTTTGAAAAAGAAAGCTTCCTAGGTTTCGTTCAGGTCTGTCCAGGGCCATAAAGTGTTTGCTATGTATGATGAGTCCTTTAAGGATTTCAAGAATTACTTCTTTAAAGTTCGTACTGTCGAGGGGGCCCGCCCCTTTTTTCTTGATGAAAATGATGAGCCTTCTTTCCCTCTAGAGTGGCAGAAGGATGTGAGAGTGTCTCGCTATTCCTGGGATATGCTTGGCGATGTTGAGCGTGCCTTTGTTGTTTTTCTTGAGGATTTATGGGGAGCACCACCCCATCTTGATACAAAAATGTTTTTGGATGACCCATCCCTGGTTCGGGCTGTTTTGGGTATTTGCCTGACTTGTTTCTATGCTTGTTTCTTAGTTTTGGCTTCCTCATCTGGTGATTGTAACCCTTTACTGTGGCTGATTTTGTGTTTGCAGAGATGTCAAAAACAATGAATCCATGAAGGCTTTCAAAAGGGCAAAGAAGGCGACTGCTGCTCAGAACATCTCGACCAAGGCGGTCGGGGAGGGATCTTCCCAAGTGCAACTGAAGCCACTTGTACCGAGTTCTCCTGGACTGAGGAAGGTGATCCCTACTCCTCGGGTTTGTTTGGCTGACCCTCCACCAACTTCTACCTCTAGTTCTGGTGCTCCTCCCAACAAGAAACAAAAAATAGCTGAGCCTTTCAACCTTGATGCTCATGACTTTAATGCAATTAAATTTGTGGATCAACAAATCGGTCCCTACGGTGCCCTTCCTATGGACGATGTGTCGCTCCTTTGCCATCTGGACTTTATAACTCGAAGTAGTGTTAGAATGGCGTATATGGGGGCTGCCCTATACCGGACTGCTCAAAATCTTCCTCTCCACGCCACCAAAGCCTTTATAGAGGAGGCTAAATAGGAGTTTGATCGGATGAAGGGCCTGAAGGAGGAGCTTGAAGTAAAGGTAGCCAAGTTGGAGAAGGATCTGGAGAACGAGAAGGCAAGTTCACTTTCTCTGGCAGCTCTTGTAAGGCTGGCCAAGGACACGACACTGAAGCATAAAGACAGCTATATTACATCCTATCGGGAGGGAATGCGTCTAATGGCGGAGTTAGAGAACGCCCGAGCTGATTACTCCGAGCTCCAGGGTCATCTTGTTGGCAGCGTGACTGCTGCTTATGAGAACCTGAAAGAGCAAGTTCGGATTATTGCTCCCGAGGCCGACCTTACTCTCTTCAGCTTGGATAATGTTGTTAGGGATGGTAAGATTGTCCCTGATGACGAGGATGATGATGATGTCGATCCCCTCCCTGTGTCTTCTGCCAAGGTGTCTGCTCCTGCTGTTCCTCCTGCCGAGATCGGCCCTCCCGCTTCTGATCCTGACTGCCAGATCTTAAACCGGGACGATGGTACTGTGGATGCTGTGCCTACTCGGACTCGCCCTCCTTCACCCCGTACTGATGCTATTGAGAAGGCTTCTGATGTTTAACTGAACTTTTTATCTTGATTATGTAGATAGCCCGGCTTGTGGGCTTTTAAACTCTTTATTTTGTAGATTTCATTTTGCTAACTGTTGACACTTGTTTAGTTGCTTATTTAGCAACTTTAGGCTACCAAACAAAAAATAGCTTTCAAGTTCTTGGGGCTGATTTGGGTAGCCCCTTTGAATTTGTTTTCATCACAACTTCGCGCCTTTAGTATCGTGTCGATCTTTATCTCGTCTAGGCACTTTTTCTAGGCTTTTGGTAGTCTTGTGGCTTTGATTCCTTTGAGGCAACAAACAAAAAATCCTGTTTTGTTTGGACCTTTTGTGAGGTCTCGGCCAAGTATTACTTTTTGTAGCCTTTCGCACTTTACGTGGGTCGACTTCGTCATGTCGGGCCCTTCAAAGTTACTTTTGTAATTCTCTTTTTTGGACCTTGTTCAGGTCTCTTTCAGAGATTACGTTAATAACTTTTATGTTTTGGGCCGACTTCGTCATGTCGGATCAAGTTATTTTGTAATTATCTTTCTTGGACTTTGTTCAAATCTCTTTCAGGGATTACTTCTATAACTTTATGTTTTGGGCCGACTTCGTCATGTCGGGCCCTTCTAAGTTACTTTTGTAATTTTCTTTCTTGGACCTTGTTCAGGTCTCTTTCAGGGATTACTTCTATAACTTTATGTTTTGGGCCGACTTCATCATGTCGGGCCCTTCTAAGTTACTTTTGTAATCCTCTTTCTTGGACCTTGTTTAGGTCTCTTTCAGTGATTACTTCTATAACTTTATGTTTTGGGAGACCGACTTTGCTATGTCGATCTCTTCGAAGTTATTTTTGTAGTTCTCTTTCTTGGATCTTTGTCAGATCTCTTTCAGGGACTACGTTTATAACTTGTTTGTAGGAGGTCGACTTCTTTGCGTCGTCCTCTTTCTAAGTTATTTTTGTACTCCTCTTTTTTGGACCTTTGTCAGGTTTCTTTCAAGGACTACTTTTTATAACTTTTCATTTTGGGCTGACTTTGTCATGTCGGGCCCTTCTAAGTTAAAGTAATCCTCTTTAATGGGGTTGGCCAGACCTCTTTCCAGGGTTTACTTATAACTTGGGTTGACTTGGTCCGACTTCTTAACGTCGGCCCGTCTTTAAGTTATTATTTAGCAATCCATAAGACCTCGTCAGGTTCTTTTTCCGGATCACTTTCGATAATTTCTTACATTATTCTGTGTTCATCTTTGCCGATTTGTAGAAGGTGGTTGCTATCTTTAGATCGTCTTTTAGGTGAATCGCGTTTTCACCTTTATCGGACGATTGTCTTTATCGTGATCGCGCAGTGAAATTGTTTTTCACTTTATGTCGATCTGTTGCTTTATAATCGGACGATAAATGCTTCAGATTAATGCGTCTTGAAGACTTGTAGAATATCTAAAATATATTTTATTCAAAGAAAAGTGCAAATATATACATGTGGGAATTCGTCTTTTTAAGTCAGATAGTGTCTGAGTCTCAACTTGGTGCCTCATTAAAAAACCTTTTCAGGAAAAAGAGTGCATCCAGTAGTGAGATCTTTACTTTTTCTAGCTGTAGTACCTTCTTAGGTTGCAGGCGTGCCATGATCTGGGAAGCTCTCGTCCATCGAGTTTGGACAGTCTGTAGTAGCCCTTCCTAAGTACTTCTACAACTCGGTAAGGTCCTTTCCAGTTTGCTACCAACTTCCCTTCTCCTGGTCGAGTTGTTCCAATATCGTTTCGGATTAGGATGAGATCATTCTCTGCGAAACTTCTCGGCACTACCCTTCGATTATATCTGGAAGCCATTCGACGTTTTAGTGCTTCTTCCCTGATCCGAGCTCTTTCTTGGATTTCAGGTAGTAGGTCGAGCTCTTCCCTCTGAAGTTGGGAATTTGCTCCCTCATTATAATGAACCACTCTAGGCGATCCTTCCTCAATCTCTACTGGGATCATTGCCTCTATTCCGTATGCTAACCGGAAGGGGGATTCCTTTGTGGTGGAGTGTGGCGTCGTTTGATATGCCCATAGGACTTGTGGAAGCTCTTCTGCCCAAGTTCCCTTTGCGTCTTGTAATCTCCATTTTAACCCGGCCAATATGACTTTGTTGGCAGCTTCAGCCTGTCCATTGGCTTGCTGATGTTCCACGGAGGTGTACTGGTGCTTTATGTTTAAGTCGGCTACTAATTTTCTGAAGCCTGCATCTGTGAATTGAGTGCCATTGTCTGTGGTGATGGAGTGTGGAACTCCGAACCTTGTGACAATGTTTCTATATAGGAATTTCTGGCTTCTTTGAGCAGTGGCCTTGGCTAGGGGCTCTGCCTCGATCCACTTTGTGAAATAGTCTACCCCTACTATGAGGAATTTAACTTTGTCCTGATCCCTTTGGGAAGGGTCCGAGCAAATCAAGTCCCCATTTTGCAAACGGCCAAGGCGAAGTTACACTGATGAGCTCTTCTGGCGGGGCGACGTGAAAGTTGGCATATTTCTGACATGGTGGACATGTCTTTACAAATTCTGTAGCTTCTTTCTGTAGAGTTGGCTAATAAAATCCTGCCTGGAGTACTTTTTTGGCGAGAGCTCGTGCTCCGAGATGATTGCCGCAAATGCCGCCGTGTACTTCTTCTAGCACTTCCTTTGTGTTGTTGGTCGGCACACATTTTAGTAATGGTATTGAGATCCCTCTTTTGTACAGGATGTTGTTTATGATAGTGTAGTACTGTGCCTCCCTTTTTAACCTCTTTGCCTCCTTTTCTTCTATGGGGAGTGTTTCTGTTTTAAGGTAGTTAATTATGGGGGTCATCCATCCTTGGTCCTGACTTGTTACGGCTAGGACTTTTTTCTCTTCCAAGATTGACGGGTTCTGTAGCATTTCCTGGATGAGGCTTCTATTGTTGCCCCCTGGTTTGGTGCTGGCTAGTTTCGATAGTGCGTCAGCTCGGGTATTTTGTTCGCGGGGTATGTGGTGGATCTTATATTCCCCGAGTTGTCCGAGCTGTTCCTTGGTTTTATCCAAATACTTTTTCATGGTGGGATCTTTGGCTTGGTAGCTCCTTGTTATCTGTGAGGTGACTACTTGTGAATCGCTGTAAATGTTGAGTTTTTGAGCTCCAACCTCTTTAGCCAGCTTCAAACCAGCTAATAACGCTTCATATTCCGCCTGATTGTTTGAGGCCGGGAACCCGAATTTAAGGGAGAGCTCAACTTGGGTTCCTTGGTTGCTTTCTATTATCACACCTGCGCCGCTTCCAGTTTTATTTGAAAAACCGTCCACATAGAGATTCCATTCTGTGGGGATTTCCGGGGCATCTGTGAATTCTGCGATGAAGTCGGCCAGATACTGTGATTTGATGGCCGTCCGAGCTTCATATTGGAGGTCAAACTCGGATGACTCAACTGTCCATTGTAAAATTATACCTGCTAAATCTGTTTTCTGCAATATTCCTTTTATGGGCTGGTTAGTTCGAACCTTAATGGTGTGAGCCTGGAAGTATGGGCGAAGTCGTCGAGATGTTAGAACGAGAGTATAGGCAAACTTTTCTATTTTCTGGTAGTTTAACTCGGATCCCTGTAGCTCTTTACTAATGAAGTAGACGGGTTGTTGCCCACTTTCGTCTTCTCTGACTAGTGCTGAGGCTATTGGCCGGCTTTCTACTGTGAGATATAATATGAGCGATTCTCCTTTTTGTGGCCGAGATAGGATAGGTGGCCGTCCCAAGAAATCCTTGAAGTCTTGGAAGGCTTGTTCACATTCTGTTGTCCATTCGAACTGCTTTCCCTTCCTTAAAGTAGCATAGAAGGGGAGAGATCTTATCGCTGATCCTGCTAAGAACCTGGATAGGGCGGCCAATCTCCCGTTGAGTTACTGTACTTCTTTGACACAGGTTGGGCTTTTCATGTTGAGTATGGTTTGACATTTATCCGGATTTGCTTCAATTCCTCTTTGTGTGAGCATGAAACCTAAAAATTTGCCCGCTTCTACTGCAAAGGTGCATTTTGCGGGATTGAATCGCATGTCATGCTTCGTTATAGTGTCAAACACTTGAGCCAGGTCGGATAATAATGTCTCTTCACTTTGTGTCTTTATCAACATGTCGTCCACATAGACTTACATGATTTTCCTGATGTGATCTGAGAAGACTTTATTCATTAGCCTTTGATAAGTAGCTCCCGCATTCTTGAGACCGAAAGGCATCACAATGTAGCAGTAGTTCACTTTTGGCGTTAAAAACGAGGTTTTTTCTTGATCTAGTGGATACATGGGGATTTGGTGGTATCCCGAGTATGCGTCCATAAACGAGAGGTATCTATATCCGGAGGAAGCATCGACCAAAGCGTCGATACTTGGGAGTGGGTAAGGATCTTTTGGGCAGGCTTTGTTGAGATCGGTGTAATCGGTGCACATTCGCCACTTCCCATTTGATTTTCTCACCAAGACGACATTGGCTAGCCATAGTGGGTACTTGACCTCTCTTATGAATCCTGCCTCCAGTAATGCTTGTACCTGTTCTTCCACAGCTTGGGATCGCTCTGGCCCAAGTTTTCTTCGTCTTTGCTGTACCGGCCGAGAACCTGGATAGACTGCCAACTTGTGGCACATTAGCTTGGGGTCTATGCCTGGCATGTCTGCGGCTTTCCATGCGAATAAATCGATATTATCTCATAAGAATTGTACCAGTAATTCTTTTGAGTCTCCTCTCAGGATCGTGCCGATATTAGTCGTTTTGTCCGAGGTGTTCCGATCTGAACCTTCTCTATCTCACCTTCTGGCTGCGGACGGAGTTCTTCTCGTCTCTGAACTCCGCCAAGCTCAATTGTGTGAAACTCTTCTCCTCTACCTCTGAGGTTTAGACTTTCTTTATAACAGCGGCGTGCCATCTTTTAATCTACTTTTATTGTGGCTATCCCCTCTGTAGTTGGGAATTTCATGCATAGATGTGGAGTCGAGACTATTGCATCGAGTTGATTTAGTGTTGTCCGACCTATTAGAGCATTGTAGGCGGAACTCATGTCGACCACAATGTAGTGATACGTATCCTAGCAGTTGTACTGGGGTATCTCCCAGTCCGAATAGACTGTTCGGGTATGCCTTAAGCTCCTTGTTTTCTAGGCCGAGCTTGTCGAAGGCAGTTTTGAATAGGATGTCAGCGGAGCTCCCTTGGTCTACTAATGTGCGGTGCAGATTGGCGTTTGCCAGTATGATGGTGATGACCATGGGGTCGTCGTGTCCCGAGATGATACCGGACGCGTCCTCTTTAGTGAATGTGATTGCAGGGATGTCGGGTGCTTCTTCCTTTCCCTCGACATGATATACTTCTTTGAGATATCTTTTGCGGGATGATTTGGAGATTCCTCCCCCTGCGAATCCGCCGTGTATCATATGGACGTGTCTTTCTGGTGTATGAGGTGATCGCGCAGTTCGTCTGATATCTTCGTCCCTTCGTCTCTTTCTTTGGTCGTCATCTCGGGTGGCTAGAAACCGATCTAGTTTTCCTTCCCTCACCAATTTTTCTATGATGTTCTTTAGATCGAAGCACTCATTGGTGGAGTGCCCTCGCACTCGATGATATTCGCAATATTTATTCCAATTTCCTCCTCCTCTTTTGCCTTTGAGTGGCCGTGCTGGGGTTATTTTCTCCGTATGGCAGACTTCTTTGTATACGTCGACTAGGGATGCCCTGAGAGGAGTGTAATTGTGGTATTTTTTGATTTTCTCTCCTTGTCGATCTTCTTTCCTTTTGGATTCCTTGTCTTTATCTCGGTAGGGGACCCTGGATTTTGAGGTTTCTCCTAACCGAGCGTTTTCTTCCATGTTGATGTATTTTTCTGCTCGCTCCTGCACTTCGTCTAAGGAGGTAGGGTACTTCTTTGATATGGACTGGCTAAAAGGTCCTTCTCGTAGGCCATTGATGAGTCCCATGATGGCGGCCTCTGTGGGCAAGCTTTGTATGTCCATGCATGTTTTGTTGAATCGTTCCATGTAGTTGCGGAGGCTCTCCCGATCTCCTTGCTTGATCCCTAGTAAACTGGGGGCGTGCTTGGTCTTATCTTTCTGGATGGAGAATCTAGCTAGGAATTTTTTGGCCAGGTCGTTAAAGTTTGAGATGGACTTTGGAGGTAGGTTGTCGAACCATCTGATTGCTGTCTTCGTGGGAGTTGTTGGAAAAGCTTTGCAACGAACGGCGTCCGAGGCGTCGGTGAGGTACATTCTACTTCTGAAATTGCTGAGATGATGGTTGGGATCTGTGGTGCCATCATACAAAATCATATCCGGGAGTTTGAAGTCTTTTGGAATTTTGGTTTTCATGATTTCCTTGGTGAATGGATCTTGTTCTTTGCATGAATTTTCCTCAGGAGTAATCCGAGGAGCTTTGGATTTGAGATCGGCTTCTAATTGCATTAGTTTATCTTCTAATTCTCGACGCCGCCGTACCTCTCTTTGTAGATCCTTCCCAACCTCTCGTTGTTGTTGGGTTTCTTTTTCAAGTTGCTTTAAGCGGTCTTGAAGTGCTGCTATTACCTCCGGATTTGATGAGTTTTTGTCCCCGTTGGATTCCGGAGTATCCTTTAGCGTAGCATCCGCGTTCTTGTGCGGTGTTATGTTTTCCAGATCTGAATCGTGGTCATTGTCATGGCCGTCCGCCATGGTGTTAGGATGACTTCCAGGTTCCCCGGCAACGGCGTCAATGTTCCCAGGGTTACTTGAAACTAGAGGTCGATCTTCGGACGAGACTTTCTGTACTGGTCGGAGATGATGCGTCCGACTGGCTGGTGGCGGCCAGAGCTGTTGTGTCCGACTTGTTGGACTGGCTGCACTTCTGATCCTTGGTCACTGGAGGGTGGGGGTACCTGCAAGAGACTCCGATGCTTAAGTTAGCACGGGTATTAAGCAGGTTTATTGTAGAATCAGAGTATGAGTTATACCTGGGTGCTCCAGTGTATTTATAGTAGTGTGGACTGACTTGTCTGATAAGATAAGTTTGTTATCTTATCTTATCTTATTTTAAGTGAAGTCAGCTTATCTTTAAGGGAACCGCCTTTATCTCTATGGGGTTAGGTTGCCTTTGGATTTGGGTCGTGTTCCTCTATTTGGGCCCTTTATTGGGCTCTCTTGTCGATTTGGCCGACCTCTTTGAGAAGAGGTCGGGTAGCCTGACCTGAAGAGGTCGGTCGCTTTGTCACCAATCATCCCAGGTCGGATAACTCAACCCAGGGTATGAACACCAAGTACATGTGACATTTCCTTCAAGCTTTCTAAATCTTTTGAATTGCATGTTTTGGCCACCATGCATTCATCATACATTGTTAGGCAATCGTGTATTATCAATGCATTTTTTTAGGTGATGCTTGTTATGATTGTCCTTCATTTACATCACCTATTTCATGCATTGAGATTTGTGGGATTGTGAAATTGGATCGAAAGCTTACCTAGTGACATATTTTTGAGCTTTCTAAGCTTTTTGGACCATGCTTGCCATGTGATTGATTTTCACTTCTATCTTCTTTCTCCTAAGTTCCATAGCACTCATGTGTTTCACTTCTATGTTGTTTAGGCGTTGTAACAACTTCAACATGTGTCATTGTTTGATGTGTGAGCTCTATATTTCATTTGGTCCACTAAGTTTCCTTGCACATTAATCAATACACATGCATTATCCAATTTCACAATTGCTTGATTGTTGCTTGAATGCTTTTATGCTTCTTCACTACTTGTTTGTATCTTAACCCACAAGTCTTTTAAAGTATTTTAAGCACACTAGAATGAGTGAAGTGTATGCTTTCTTTTGTGTAATTGTGACATAACTTTTTTATGCTAGTGTGTGTGTGTTCTAAATTGCGCACAATCTTAGAACCCACACACTTATTTTTAATCAATGTCATACTAATTCACTCACTCCATTCTAGTGGTTCTCACCTCATTCCAAAAATTTATGTTTCCTTGCTTTTGTATTTTCTCATCTTACGGTGTTATTTTTTGTGTTTCATGAATGATGCACCATAAGCAAAAATGGAAGCGGGAGAAAGAACATGCAGCAGTTGGTTGATCTATCAGCTGAAGGTGGCAATCCGGAAAGTCGCCGTACCCCCTTTCTCATCTTTGAATGCACCGAGGACGGTGCAAACTTTTAAGTGTGGGGAGGTCGTCCGACCACTCGGCGTTTTTGGGTGACAAGTTTCTAATCCCAACACTTTTGCATTTCATTTAGGTCTTTTAGGATTTTTAGTTGCATTTTCTTATTTTGCATCTATATATAATAAGCTTAGTCAAAATAATGAAATTGTCCAAGGATTTTATCTAGAGGGTGCCCCAATTGATTGAAAAAAATTTTTTAGAACTTGCTTGAATTATATATTGTGGATCATGTTTTTGAGCTAAGAACACACAACCTTGTGAGTTTTGAGCCTAATTGTGTGGTTACATCATATAACCACTTATTTTCATTCTTGTGTGTATTATTCTCTTTCTATGATTGTAATCTTTGATTTGTTTGATTCTATATGTCCATTATTTTGTGTATGAATGCATTTATATGATTGAGGCCATTGTTTCAATTAGCTCACTTACCCAAATAGCCTACCTTTTATCTTCTATTGTTAGCCAATTTTGAGCCTATGCTTAACCCATTTGTTCTTAATTTTAGCACATTACAAGCCTTAAGTGAAAAACAATAAATGTCTCTTGTTTGGATCTTTGATTAGCTTAGGCTAGTGAGAGTGTTTATCATTTGATTTTGGGAGAATTGGGAACATTGGTTGGGATAAAAGAGTGTTTTTATGTTTAAATTGAAAATATGGGAATTGGGTACATACTCATGCATTGAATGTTAAACCATATGAATTGATGCTCTTGTATATATATTTTAGTTTGAAAATAAAAAAAGATAAAAACAAAAAAAAATAAAAAAATAGAAAAAGAAAAAGAAAAGCAATAAAAAGGGAACAAAATGTCCCAAAGTAAAGTTCAATAAAAATCAATGCATATGTGTGGTGATCGAAAAGAGAATGCATGAGTGTGTGAAAAAGTCAAGAATGGGTAGTTAGGTTAGCATTTGAATTGTATAGGTTGTCATAGGTTAGGTGGGAAGTTTAAGTTAATCAAAGATTCAAATTTCAAGTCCACTTGACTATATGCATCCTTACCTTGATCCTAGTCCCATTACAACCTATGGGAAAGTCCTCATGATATTTGTATGCATGCATGAAATAATTGTTGATTGTTAGATGAAAAACAAATTTTGGAAAGCATGATTAGGGGAGAATTAAGTGAATCAACCCTATACACTTGAGTGACTAGAGCAGATACACATCCGGTGAGGGTTCAATCGCTCAATTACATGCTTCTACCCATGATTATCTATTTTCTTGCAAGTTTGTATATTATTTTTAATAACTCAATTCAATTGTGGGTTTGATTTGATTGCTATTGCTTTAGCCCTTATGTTCATATATGCTTTCTTGGGGATTGATTTATTTTGACTAAGTGGTTGCATTCATTTAGATAGTTGCATTTAGATAGGTTGCATTGAATAAATGTTGATACCCTTTGTTTCTTTCTTGAGTTTAGCATGAGGACATGCTTGGTTTAAGTGTGGAAAGGTTTGATAAACCCCAATTTTGTGGTTTATCTTGTGCTTAATTTGGGGGATTTTATCTCCTTTTCTTTCATTTATTCAATGAAATAGCATGGTTTTGTAATTCTCCCTAATTTTGAGCTTAAGTGTAAAAACATGATTTTTAGGCCCTTAAATTGGTAATTTTAATTCACCTTTGATTCCACTAGATGCCTTGATGTGTTTGTTAGTGAATTCAGGTTGAGAAGGCCAGGAATGGATTAAAGGAGTGAAGAGAAAAGCATGCAAAGTGGAGAATTCATGGAAAAATAAGGATTTGGAGTGCATACATCAATGCGCACACGTGACAGAGGCGCATGCATGAAAATGAGGTCATCTAGGTGACGCGTACACATGACATGACGCGTACGCGTGAGAAGGAAAATGCCAGACGACACGTATGCGTGACCCATGCATACGCGTCACAACTCGCACGTGACCTCATTAAAGTAAAAACGCTGGGGGCAATTTCTGAGCTGCCCAGACCCAAATCCAACTCATTTTTTAGGGTATTTCAGGAAGAATTCAAGCTTGGGCAAAGGGGGGAGCACTTAGTTGTAGGATAGCATCATGTAGTTTAGTTTTCTAGAGAGAGAAGCTCCCTCTTCTCTCTAGAATTAGGGTTCTTAGGTTTAATTGCATCTTAGATCTAGGTTTAATTCATGCTTTGATTTACTTTTCCTTTACAATTTCTTGTTCCTTTACCTTTACTTTCCTAGTTTAGTATTTTACTCCTTGTATTTGTTTACTTTGTTGTTGATGCATTCTTATTCGCTTCATTTCCCTTTAAGGCAATTTATGTTTCACGTTCCTTTGTTGTTGATTTGAGTTGTTGTTGTTAATTTCCTTACAATTGGTAGTTGTAGATTTACATTTCTTGCAATTTTACCTTGCTTTCCTTTTATGCCTTCCAAGTGTTTGACAAAATGCTTGGTAGGATGTTAGAGTAGATTTTTGAGCATTCTTGGCTTGGAAAGAGGAATTAGGCAATCTTGAGTCATTAAGACCCAACCTATGTTGGTAATTTAGAGTTGTTAGCTAGTATTATTTCCATTGACTTTAATCTCTTGCTAATTCAATTGGTGAGTTGATTAGGACTTTTGGATTGAGATTAGCTAGTCTTATTTTACTTTCTCCCTATGTGAAGATAATATTATACCTTCTTCCATTGTTGGAGATGATGAAATAGGATAAATTCTTATTAATTATTGTTATTAGTGACTAGGATAGAAAGCCTATATTCTCAATCCTTGCCATGAATGTCTCTTTATTAATTGCTTTCTTTAGTTGCTTGCTTTACTTTTGTTGCCATTTATTTTCTTGCCCTTTTATCAAATCAAACCCCCCTTATTCTTTCATAGCCACTAATTGATCACTTCATTACAATTCCTTGTGAGATGACTCGAGGTTTGAATACTTTCATTAATTTTTATTGGGGTTTGTACTTGTGACAACCAAAATCTATTAAAATTTGAATTGAGCATTACTAGTTGGTTAGGAACTATACTATCAACGGAATTATTTTGTGAGAAATTCCTAACTAAACAACTTCATATGATTTTGAAGTTGTTTGGAGTTTCGGAAAATGTTACCAAGGAAATGGGTTTTTGGTTTTAAAGGAAATTGATTTGAGGAAACTTGAGGATTGATGATGGTGATAATGAGATTGGAACTTGAGAACCTGGAAAATGATGATGAACCCGTTGAATAATGAGAGTGTGCAGGGCACTATATACCTGGCATAGCAGATTCTCTGATGCATGAGTGTGCATGACAATATATCCCTGGCGTGGAAGTTTTTCTGCAGCAAGAGGGAGCCGGGCACTATATCCCTGGGGTGAAGTTATGATTGACAACCTTTCTGCCGCATGAGTGAGCAGGGCACTATATCCCTGGGATGCGCATTATGTGATAGTGTGCAGGGCACTATATCCCTGGCGTGGCAGAAAGACAACATCATCGGAGATGTGTCGGGTTGGAATTTTGAACCGACAAGTGATATCACGAGTGATAAGTGGATATCTTATACCATTTTTCATAGCATTTTCATAGTGTTCTTAGTTATATTTTATTAAGTTTTAGTGCAAAATTCATGTTTTAGATGCTACTTTGAGTTTTTTTGTTTTTCCTATGATTTTAGGTGAATTTCGGCCAAGTTTGGCAGAATCTTGATTAGGGACGAAGAGAGGATAGCAGATGCTGTCAAGCCTGACCTCGATGCATTCCAAAGATCATTTCTTGAGCTAAAAAGGTCCAATTGGCACGCTCTCATTGGTGTTGGAAAGGTAACTTCTATAGCTTTCTAGTAATATAATATAGTCTATACTTCTCTTCCAGAATCATGCCCAGAAGTGGAATTGAATGTCCTCATCTGGAGTTAAACGCCCAAGAAGGACCACCTCCAATGTTGGACGCCCAAAGCTGGCGTTCAATGCCAGCTTGGGAGCAGAGGGCAGCGAATTCACCCCCTAATGGGCGTTCAACGCCCATTCTCCAAGTTGAACGCCAGGCTTGGACGAAGCATTCAACCAAAGTGGGCCCAAAGTTGATTTTAGCATTCCTTAGTTTATGCAGTCTTATCTTTGTACTTTTTAATTTAAAATTAACATTTCTTAGGATTAGTATTTACAATTTAAAGAGGAGATCACTTAGGATTAAGCATCAATTCAAGAATTGACAGACATATCTTCTCTATTTTTTCTGTAAATTATGAGCAACTAAACCTCCTAGGTTAAGGTTAGGAGCTCTATTTATCTCTATAGATTGATATCATTACTATTCTAATTTAATATATGTTTGATTCAGTTCTAAGGTTTATTTTCGTTCTTCATCCAAATGAGACTGGGTATGTCCCTTTCTCTATATGGGTTCTTGTGGTACTGGGAAAAGGTCACTTGAGCTACAGTTTGAAAACACTCCTCCTAAATCAACAAGTTATCTGGACTAATTGGGAAATGTGACATATAATCTCGTTAGTTATGGGTAATTGAGGTTTCTGTGGCGCTAAACTAGTTTTCTGAACTTCATCCTCTGATCCGGAAGATCCGACCTTGTCTGTGGTATTTTTAGTAGGATTGGAGGAGATTAATTCGTTAAGAGGACATGATTTAATCACTTACAATTTGCCATAGAATGAATCATTCATTGTTAAAAAGGTTGGTAAGAAATATTAATTCGGAAGGATAAATATCTCCGAGGCCTTAACTGTTTTCTCATTTCTGTTTCTACACCAATCCATTATTGCTTTCTTTATTGTTTTGTTTTATGTGCCTACAACAACAACAACTTCCTTTCTATTTCGCTTGACTAAGAAGTGCATGATAACCATTGCTTGCTAATTCCAACAATCTTCGTGGGATCGACCCTCACTCACCTGAGGTATTACTTGGACGACCTGGTGCACTTTCCTTTGAAGTTGTGCGAGTTTAATTTCGTGCACCAAGTTTTTGGCACCGTTACCGGAGATTGTTTGAGATTGACAAACTACCGGTTATCTTGCTAGTTAGATCAGGTAATTTTTACTGGTCTTTTCTTTTGTTTGCATTTCTTGTTAAGTTTTCAAACCTTCTTTGCTTTCTTTTCTTAAAACTTTTCAAAAAAAAATTTTCACCGTTGGTCATCTTTTTCTCTTTTTTTCAATTTTTGTGTTAAATTTTTAAATTTCGTGTTTCTTAGTAGTTTTGGTCAATCATTTTCTTTTTTTATTCTGATTTTCACAAATTGCTCTTGTTTGCTTTCTTGTTGTTCGAATTTTTCTTAGGTGTTTTCTCTTGTTTGATTTCAAAATTTTTATGTTTGGTGTCTGTCTAGTGTTTTTCCTTCCTTTTTAATTTTTGGAAAAAAAAACTTTTCTTTTAAATTTTTGAAAATTTTGAATCTTTTTCTTTCTTTATTTAAAAATTTTAAGTTTGGTGTCCCGCTAGTAATCAGTTGTTTAAATTTAATTTTCTTGTTTATCTTTTCTTTTTTGATCTTTATCATATCTTTTTCTTTAATTTTCAAAATTTTGTTATCTTATCTTTATTTTAAATTTAATTTTTTAAGAAATGTTTAATATTTTGTTAGTTTTTCTTTTTTCCAAATTTAAATTTTAAAATTTTTAAATTTTAAATCTTATCTTATCTTGTTTCTTCCTCTTGACTTTTTCTTTCCAACTTTCGAATTTTAAAATCTCTCTTTGACTTTCTCCTTTTAACTTTCAAAATTTTTCAAAATCAAATCTTCTATCTTTAATTTCAAATCTTGTTTGTTAATTGTTTGTTTTATCTTAAAAGTTTGGTGTCTCTTTGACTCTTCTTTCTCTTTCTTCTTTTTTTTTTGAAAGTCTTTAACTTTTTTCACTTTTCTTTATTTTCGAAAATTCTTAGCATTAAGGACACTTCTATTTTTGAGTTCTCTTTATTTTATCTCATTTGATTTCTTTGTTAGAGTTTCTAACAGAGAGTCCTCTATACTCTAACATAGAGACTCATTTATTTTCCTCTTCTTCATTTCTCTCTTCTTGTTTATGAGTAGGAATAGGGATAGAGAATCCCTTCTTGATACCGATCCAGAACCTGAGAGATTCTTAAGGAGGCATTTGCAACAAGCCCAAGCTAGCAAAGCCAGAGGGAATCTCACGGAAGCTCTTGAGCAAGAAGATGAAGATACAACTATGGCAGCTAATCCAAAAGCTAGAGGAGATGTAAGGAAAGTCCTTGGCTCTTACACTGCACCCACATCTGACTTCTATGGGTGTAGCATCTCCATACCTGCCATTGGTGCAAACAACTTTAAGCTGAAGCCTCAACTGGTCACTCTAGTATAACAAAAGTGCCAGTTTCGTAGACTCCCATAGGAGGACCCTAATAAATTCATTTCAAACTTTCTGCAGATCGGTGATACTATCAAGACTAATGGAGAGAATCTAGAGGTCTACAAGCTCATGATCTTCCCCTTTGCTGTAAGGTACAGAGGAAGGTTATGGCTGGATTCTTAGCCTAAGGAGAGCCTGGACACATGGGAGAAGGTGGTCAATAGATTTTTGACCAAGTTCTTTCCACCTCAAAAGCTGAGTAAGCTTAGGGTAGAAGTCCAGACTTTCAGACAGAAAGAGGGAGAGTCCCTCTATAAAGCTTGGGAGAGGTACAAGAAGCTGATCAGAAGGTGCCCTCCTAACATGATCTCAGAGTGGACCATGTTAGAGATCTTCTATGATGGCCTCTCTGAGATGTCCAAGATGTCACTAAACCACTCTGCTGGTGGCTCACTCCACATGAAGAAGACGCATGAGGAAGCGCAGGAACTCATAGACATGGTTGGCAACAACCAATATATGTACACTTCTGAGAGGGCCCCTGTGAACAGTGGGGCTGCTCAGAAGAGAGGAGTCATGGAAGTGGACACTTTGAATGCCATCTTGGCTCATAACAAGCTCATGTCCCAGCAGATCAACATGATCTTCTAGCACTTGAGTGGAGTGCAGGGCCCAGCTGCCAACTCTCAAGAGGCAGCCTATGAGGAAGACGCAGGTGACACTGCATGGACGACCATGGAGGAGGTGAACTACCTGGAAAACTCCTCCAGAAACTCCAATAACAATCCCTATTCAAATACTTTTAATTAGGGATGGAGGAACCACCCCAACTTTGGGTATAGAGATCAAGAGAGGCCTCAACAAGGCTTCAACAACAATCAGGGTGGAACGAACCAGAATAAGTTCAACAACAAACCATTTCTATCCTCTCAGCAGTAGATCGAGATTCCCACATAGAGCCTCTCTGACCTGGCTACTATAGTCTCTAACCTCTCCAAGACCACTCACAGTTTTATGGTAGAAACTAGGTCTTCCATTTGGAATCTGGAGATACAGGTAGGTCAGCTGAGTAGGAGGATACCTGAGACTCCCTCCAATACTCTTCTAAGCAACACTGACGTAAACCCAAGGGAAGAGTGCAAGGCCCTCACTATGGAAGCAGAAGCTGAACCCAAGGAGGAACCTACCACTGAGGAACTAAAGGAGATCAAGGCTCAGGAGAAAACTGGGAGTGTCACCATGCACGTCCAATGAAGATAGAGGAGCTTGAAGAACAACCCTCTCCAAACGTGCAAGAGGAGCCTGAGGATGAGTGACTTGCTTAGTTCTTGGCAATCCTCAGGAAGCTGCAAGTCAATATCTCTTTTGCAGAGGGGTTGGAGAAGTAACCCCCCTCTGTAGCCTGTCTGAAAAATGCCATCTCTAAAAAAAAGGCATTGATAGGAGATGAGACCGTGGTACTGACCAAGGAATGCAGCACCTTGGTCCAAAAGAAGATGCCTCTAAAGATGCCAGATACCAAAAGCTTTCTGATTCCATGTACTATCGGTACCATCACCTTTGAGAAGGCATTGTACGACCTTAGCTCAAGCATTAACCTTATGTCTCTCTCTGTGATGAAGAAGCTGGGGATCCAAGAGGTGTGGTGCGGAATTTATAACCACAAACTAACCGGCAAGTGCACCGGGTCGTACCAAGTAATACCTCAGGTGAGTGAGGGTCGATCCCACGAGGATTGATGGATCAAGCAATAATGGTTGAGTGATTGGCTTAGTCAGACAAACAGAAAAGAGTGTTTTGGTATTCAAAAGCATTAAACAATAATTCAGAAATTAAAACAGCAAGTAGTAAATTGATGAGAAAAATATATGGAGAAACAGTTAAGGCTTCAGAGATATCTATTTTCCGGATTGACTTTTCTTACTAACTATTTTAATCATGCAAGATTCAATTCATGGCAAACTATATATGACTAAGCCCTAAGCCCTTAGACCTTCTTAGTCTACTCTAACTTTCATCAACCGCCAATTCCTTGGTCACTTAATTCCAATTAGAGGATGAAGTTCAATTCTAGTTTATGTGCCACAGAAACTCTAATTACCCAAATATAAAAGGATTATATGTCACGTATCCCGTTACGTCCAGATAATTAGAAGTTTAGGAGAAATTGTTTTCAAGCTGTTGTTCAAGTAAAGAGCTTTTCCAAGTTATACAAGAACTCAATTAGAACAAGGGTCATACTTCCGTTCCACCCAAATTCATAAGATAAAGAACGAAAACAATTCTTGAAATAGAAATCAATACATGAATTAAAATAGAAAAATAATAGTATCAATCCATACAATAGATAGAGCTCCTAACCTTAACAGTGGATGTCTAGTTGCTCATGGTTCAGAGAGAAAAAACTAGGATTCGTAAAAAAACTGTAAAATGCGGAATGAGGTAGAAGAAAAGAGATGGAGGTTTCTTTTCTCTTTTATATCTAATCCTAATTAATGTAAAAATATATTTTCTAAAACAAAAATAATATATTTTCCTATTTAAAAATAATATACAAATTTAATCAAAATTAATTGATTGTTCGTGCAACCACGCTGACGTATATGGAGACCACGCGGATATTGAGGATCCACACTGAACTTGGAAAAAGCCAAGTTCAGCATGGAGGAGGCAGTGTGATATTTAGCGCTCCCCTTTGATTCCACGCTGAACTTGTCTTTTTCCATGTTCAGCGTGGAGTGTTGCGCATGGTTTTCTCGGAGCTTTCAAGTTCCACACTGAACTTGGCAGGGGCCAAGTTCAACATGGAGGAGGCAGAGGTTTCTGGAGGAGAAGTATACACTATTATATATTGTTGGAAGGCCCTAGAAGTTAGCTTTCCAATGCCACTGGAATCACGTCAATTGGACCTCTGTAGTTCAAGTCATTTCTGTTTGAGTGTAGGAAGGTCAGGATTGACAGCATCATTCGCTTTCCTCCTTTTCTGCTACAAAACTCCGTCAAATCCATTCGAGTTCTACCTGAAATAAATAGAATTGTGTACAACTCAAAGTAGCATCCATAGTGGCTAAAAGATATTTAAAATTTGATTAAACTTAGCAATTCAAGTGCAAATTCATAAGGAAAAGATAGATAAGATGCTCACGCATCAAGGTGCAGCCCACTAGAATCTCACTGGAGATGGCAGATAAGTCCCTGAAATGGGCATATGGCTTGGTGGAAAATGTACTTGTAAAGGTTGAAGACCTTTACCTCCTGGCAGACTTCGTGATACTTGACATTGGAAAGGACAGAGACAACTCCATCATCCTTGGAAGGCCTTTCCTAGCTACTGTGAAGGCCTTAATTGATGTGGAAAAAGGAGAGCTAATTCTGAGGCTATGGGAAGATAACATCCTGTTTAAGATCCCCAATCCTCACTCTCCATCAGATAGAGGAGGTACCACTATGCCACTCTTAGTATTTCAGCCCTCCCTCTCAGTATAGAGTCTTCCAGAACCCCTAGACATCAAACCTAAGTTTGGTGTTGGACATCCATCACCAGCTACTGAGGAAGGGGGCACCAAGAAGAAGGTACCCAAGGGCTGGAGGAACAAGGAGATTCTAACTGAAGGCTTCTCACCTGGCATGTGAGTTGTATTCACTAGAAGTCCATATATTCCACATATTGTGAACAAGATCCTGTCTCTGGGGTATGTTGAATTAATCCATGAGAGCACAGGAAGAAAGCTCACCATGAGGGGTGAAGATCTGAGCTCCTATCAACCTCCGTAAGGGAGCTGTCCATCAAGCTAATGACGGTAAAGAAGAGCTTGTTGGGAGGCAACCCAACCATATGTATAGTATTTTTCCTTTCCTCTGTTTATTTTAGTTTGATTTCCTATTTTTCTAGTTTCTATTAATTTCCATGGTTTTCCCTTTCTTTTTAATATTTGTGATCATGAAGCTGGGCGTTCAATGCCCATTAAGGAGCAGCTCTGGACCATTTTCTTGGTCCCCTTTGGGCATTCAATGCCCAAACCTGATGTTGAATGCCCCACCAACGAAATAAAAAAGTATCCCTACCTAGTGTTCAATGCCTACAACTGGTGTTGAACGCCCAGGAGGTGGCAGAGGCACTCGAAGTTTGAAGCTTCCTAAGCTAGTGGGTCCCACCCAATCCCCACCTACCCCCACCTTTCATTCACCCCTTACCTTCTCTCTCCTACATTTTCATACTTGATTCCCATACCCTACTTTCCCTCTTCCCAATACACACTCATCAATACACATTCATAGATCCCATTAATTCCTTTTCCCACCACCCACCCACTTCAAATTCAAATTTCCCCTATTCTTCTCTCCCATATGACCAAACCATACCCTTCCCCACCCCTATAAATACCCCTTGATTCCTTCATTCCTACTTACACCTTCACAATCCTCTTCCCTTCTTCCATTTACCCTTCATACACTTCCTTTCTTCCTTTCTTACCCCCACATGGCCAAAGCCTCTCTTCTCTCTCCCCTCTATCTTTTTCTTCTTTCTTATACTATTTTACTTTTCTTTTGTTACTATTTGCTCGAGGACAAGCAAAGTCCTTAAGTTTGGTGTTGGAAAACTCCACTTTTTGCTTTCTATTCCTACTCTCCATGACACCAAAAACTGGAGAATCCTCAAGGAAGAGAAAAGGAAAAGCCCTCGCTTTCGCCTCTGATCCTTGGAAAATATGGAGATTCCTCACCAAGGCACATCAAGATCACTTTTATGGCATGGTAAGGCATAAAAAGGTGATTCCCGAGGGCCCCTTTAGGCTCAAGAAAGATGAGTATCCAAAGATCCAACAAGAAATCTAGAGAAGAGATTGGGAAATTCTGGCCAATCCCATTTCAATAGTTGGAACATTAATGGAACAAGAATTCTTTGCCAATGCCTAGGTCATTAAGAAGCACGACACTAGTGTGAACTCGGAGTCCAAAAATTGGCGTACCATGGTTAGAGAGCAAGTCCTAGATTTTATCCCGGAATGTGTGAGATTGGCACTACAATTGCCTAGGATACAAGGTGACCCACACTCTTACACACGAAGGGTCAACTCTGACCAAAGGCTAGAGAAAGTGCTTGCAGATATCTGTGTAGTCGGAGCTCAATGGAGGAGGGACGCACAAGGCAAGCCCGTGGCTAGAGGATGGTTGGAGCTTATTCAACGCTCCATCATCCCCACAAGTAACCGATCTGAGGTTACCATTGACAAAGCAATAATGATTCATTGCATCATGCTCGGAAATGAGGTGGAGGTACACGAGGTGATTTCTCAAGAGATCTATAAGGTAGCTGAGAAGGCCTCCACCCAAGCAAGGCTAGCGTTCCCTTACCTTATTTATCGCCTATGCAATTCAACTAGAGTTCGTATAGGAGGAGACACCCTCATTGAGATGGACAAATCAATCATAAAAAGGAGGATGGAGCATGTTAGGGAGCCTGCACACGGACCACAGCACGAGCCTATTCAGCCGCCTCCACCAAAGATCCTAGAGATACCTCAGGGAATGTATTTCCTTCCCTGTGACTATTGGGATAAATTGACCACATCTCTCAGGGAGCTGACTTCATCTGTGGATCAGCTGAGGATAGAACATCAGAACCAATCTGTCATCCTCCATCAGATGATGGAAGACCAAAGGAGCATGAGGGAAGAGCAGCTGAGATAGGGGCGAGACATTGAGGAGCTCAAACGCTCTAGAGGATTCCCCGGAGGGAGAAGTAGCCACCGTCACTAAGGTGGTTTAGTTTCATCCTCCCTTCGTTTGTTTTATCTCTATTTTCTTTGTACTTTCTTATTATCTATTTCCATTCTAGTGGATGATCACATTTAGTATTTTGTTCCTTTCTACTACTGTTTTCTTTTCTTTGTTTTGTTATAATATGTCTTATGTATCCCTCATCAAGCTTAAAAGAAAAATTTATTGAAAAAGGAATAATAAAGATGCACAAGTTTCCAAGTTATATCATGCGTTATTTCAATTACTTTGATGTGGTGGCCTTATATTCATTTTCTGAATGTATGAATCAACTGTGCATATTTGATATTGAAGTTAAGCATGTTGGCTCTTGAAGAACAGTGAATTTAGAGAAGTATTATTGATTCTTTTAAAAATCAAATAGATTGATTCTTGAAGCAAAAGAAACAGCTAAAAGAAAAAGATAAATAAAAGGAAATGAAAAAGAAAGAACAAGGATCCAAGCCTTTGAGCATCAATGGTTAGGAGGGTCAAAAATTGGCCTAAAAAGCTGAAATGAGTTGCTATCCCTAACTATATGCTTGTGGTGTGAAGGTATCCAGAAAATCTTGAGACTAAGCATTTAAAGTCGTGATCCCATGTTAAAGAGTACGCTTAAGAACTCTGAGCACCACTGTCTAGGAATTTAAGCAAAGCTAAATTCGAATCCAAAGGGTTCTCCCAGTTAAGTGCTTGTGGCGTTTATGTATCTGGTGGTAATAATTGAAAACAAAATGCTTAGAGTCATGGCTAGGCTCAAAGGTGCAAAGAACAAAAAAGAAGCTGTGTTCAAGAATCAAGAAAAACTAAAAGAAGAGAATCAATAATATCATCCGGATTCTAGTTCCAAAGGATGCCAGTATTTCTGAACTTCAAAGGAAAGTGAGATGCCAAAGCTATTCAGAAATAAAGAGCTAATAGCCCCATTCAGTAATTGAAACTGAGCTTCATTGACAACTCTGAGACCACATGTATTTTCCTCTTCTGATTAGTCCTATCTTGTTTTTAGTTGCTTGAGGACAAGCAACAATTTAAATTTGGTGTTATGATAAGTGGATATCTTATACCCTTTTTCATAGCATTTTCATAGTGTTCTTAGTTATATTTTATTAAGTTTTACTATGTTTTAGTGCAAAATTGATCTTTTGGATGCTACTTTGAGTTTTTATGTGTTTCCTATGATTTTATATGAATTTCGGCCAAGTTTGGTAGAATCTTGATCAGGGACGAAGAGAGAATAGCAGATGTTGAACGTCCTCATCTGGAGTTCAACGCCCAAGAAGGACCAGCCTCCAGCGTTGAACGGCCAAAACTGGCGTTCAACGCCAGCTAGGGAGCAGAGGGCAGCGAGTTCACCCCTTAATGGACGTTCATTGCCCATTCTACAAGTTGAACGCCAGGCTTGGATGAAGCACTCAACCAAAGTAGGCCCAAAGTGGATTTTAGCACTCCTTAGCTTATGCAGTCTTATCTTTGTACTTTTTAATTTAAAATTAACATTTCTTAGGGTTAGTATTTACTATTTAAAGAGGAGATCACTCAGGATTAAGCATCAATTCAAGAATTGACAGACAGATCTTCTCTATTTTCTCTATAAATTATGAGCAACTAAACCTCCTAGGTTAAGGTTAGGAGCTCTGTTTATCTCTATGGATTGATATCATTACTATAATATTTTATTTATTTTCGTTCTTCATCCAAATGAGACTGGGTATGTCCCTTTCTCTACATGCGTTCTTGTGATACTCAGAAAAGGTCACTTGAGCTACAGCTTGAAAACACTCATCCGAAACCAACAATTTATCTGGGCTTATTGGAAAATGTAACGTATGATCTCGTTAGTTATGGGTAATTGAGGTTTCTGTGGCACTAAACTTGTTTTCTAAACTTCACCTTCTGATCTGGAAGATTCGACCTTGTCTGTGGCGTTTTGAGTAGGATCGGAGGAGATTAATTCGCTGAGAGGACATGATTTAATCACTTACAGTTTACCATAGAATGAATCATTCATTGTTAAAAAGGTTGGTAAGAAATATTAATTCAGAAGGATAAATATCTCCGAGGCCTTAACTGTTTTCTCATTACAGTTTCTACAGCAATCCATTATTGCTTTCATTATTGTTTTGTTTTATGCGCCTACAACAACAACAACTTCATTTTTTTTTCGCCTGACTAAGAAGTGCAAGATGAGCATTGCTTGCTCAATCCAACAATCCGCGTGGGATCGACCCTCACTCACCTGAGGTATTACTTGGACGACCCGGTGCACTTGCCAGTGAAGTTGTGCGAGTTCAATTTCGCGCACCAATGAGCGAATAGGATAGACATTCATCATATGCATCTATGTGACATTGCTTAGGTGTGCATATTGTAATTAGTTTCCCTATGCGAATAATTATGCTTAACTGCTAATTGCTATACTTGCGTAACTTCTTTGTTTGTGTTTGTAATTGAAATTGGTTGGATTATGGTGATTTGGATGTTGATTGATGATGAGCGGATATTTTATACGCTTTTTGGTATCATTTCATATAGTTTTTAGTATGTTTTGTTTAGCTTTTATTAAGTTTTTATAGGTTTTAGTGTTAAATTCACATTTTTTTACTATACTATAAGTTTTTGTGTTTTAGTACAATTTTAGGTATTTTCTAGCTGAAATTGAGGAGCTGGAGCAAAAGTCTGATTCAGAGACAGAGAAAGCACCGCAGATGCTGTCCGGATCTGACCTCCTTGCATTCGGAAGAGATTATATGGAGCTACACATGTCCAAATGGAGAGTTCTCAACTGATATGGAAAGCTTACTTCCAGAGCTTTCCATTAATATATAATACTTCATACTTTGATTCAGATTAGAAGACCCAAAACTGGCATCCAACGCCAGCTTCCTGCCCCCTTCCAGGCGTCCAGCGCCCACAGAGCAGAGTCCAGCGTTCAAATGCCCAGAGAGGACCCCCTAGCCAGCGTTCAATGCCCTAGGAGCCTCATAGAACATGGATCTTATCAAAACATAGCCCAAACATTCACCAAGTGGGCCCCAGAAGTGGATTTTAGCACTAGATAGACTGTTTTACCCTTACTAGTCATCTGTTTAGTATTTAAGACTTATTTGACATCTCTCTGGGGGGGGGACGTATATCATTTACCATTATTTTCAAGTTTTACATTGTATTTCCTTTCAGTATGAGTTTTTAAGCATCCTAGGTTGAGGGGAGGAGCCCTGTTGAGTCCTATGAATTAATAAAAGTAATACTCTTTCTTCTCCGATCCGTGTTTGATTTATTTCTAAGATGTATGTTCGTTCTTCAACATGGTGAATAGGATGATCAGTGACAATTAGCTCTGTTCATCATACTAAGATGAACGTGTCTGACAAACAACCGCGTCTACTTGGGTTCGTGTGTATACATGGCCGGAAAGCACGAACCAACAGCTATGTTTATACATCTCTCAGATGGCTAATCTACGACTTCATTAGGGACTTTTCGAGACACCAGTTCAGCCGATTTCTGGGAAGATTAGGGTCTTCGTGGTATAGGCTAGAATTCACAGAAGCAGTATTCTCTGATCTAGAAGATTCGACCTTGTCTGTGGCATTTTGAGTAGGATCGCCAAGAGAATAAACTGCTAGAGTTTCACCCTCGGTCAGATTGAATGACCACGGGCAATGGCGTTTGATCTGGAGTAGAGGAGATCAATGACCTCGGGCAATGGCTTTGATCACATACAGCCTGCCATAGAAGAGATCATTCACAAGCAGAGAAGACAGTGATACCGGAGTTAATTCAGAAAGACAAAGTAACTCCAATCTTCAATTATATTCCTATTACTGATTCCAATAATCCTACTACAACTCCGTAATCCAACAACCTTCTGATTTCGCCTGACTAAGACCTGCAAGATAACCATAGCTTGCTTCAAACCAACAATCCTCGTGGGATCGACCCTGACTCGCTCAGGTATTACTTGGACGACCCAATGCACTTGCTGGTATAGCTGTATGAAAGTGTGGGGATTTGTGCACCAAGTTTTTGGCGTCGTTGCCAGGGAATGTTGACTTTGGACAAACTGACGGATTGTCTTGCTTCCTAGATCAGGTAATTTATTTTATTTTATTTTGTTTGTGTCTTTTATTTTTGTTTTCTTCTTCTTATTTTCGAAAATTTTAAAAAACGTTTTTCAAGAAATTTTTGTCTTTTCTTTGTTATCTTTGTTCTTGGTTTGAGTCTTTTTGTTTATGTTCTTGATAAATTTTCGTTTCTTTGAGTCTTTGATTTTGTTCTTATAGTAATTTTCGATTTTTTTGGTATCTTCCTTTCAAAAATTCTTCAAAAATAGCTTCTTTGTTTGAGTCTTTGTTTGTGTTATTGTTGAGTCAATTTTCGAAAATCTTGAGTCCTTTTGTTTGAGTCCTTTCTAAAAGTTTTTAAATTTAGTGTCTTTTTGTTTGAGTTTTGTTTCAATTCTTTAAGTTTTGTGTCTTCTTGTTTATTTTCTTTTAGTTTTTGAAAATTTCTTTTTGGCTTTTTAAAAATTTTAAGTTTGGTGTCCTTTTTATGTTCTTGTGTTCTTTGAGTCTTTGAGTTTTGGTCTTTGTGTTCTTATTAGTCTTCAAAGTGTTCTTGAGTTTTCTTTGTGTTTTGATCTTAAAATTTTTAAGTTTGGTGTCCCTTTGTGTTTTCCTCCAAAATTTTCGAAAATTAGGGGTGCTAGATCTAAAAATTTTAAGTCTTGTATCTTTTACTTATTTTTCTCTTTCATTATTAAATTCAAAAACAAAAAAAATATCTTTTCTATTTTTATTTTAACTATATTTTTGAAAATCTTAATTAAAAATTCAAATTTTAATTTCAAAATTTTTATCTTATCTTATCTTAGTTTTCAATTTTCAAAAATCAAATCATTTTAAAATAAAAAATCTAATCTTTTTCAAAAATCTTGTTTTATCTTTTTCAAATTTCAAAATTTAAAAACCCAAATTTCAAATTTCAAATTTTAAAAATCATATCTTTCTCAAAATCAAATTTCAAAATCTTATCTTTTTAAAATCTTTTTTAAATCCTTTTTGTTTCTTATCTTATCTTTTGTAGCCTCAAATTTTAAAATTAAATCTTTCTTACATCTTTTTGATTTCATATGTTATCTTTTTCTAATTTCAAATTTCAATTTCAAATCTTTTCTTATCTTATCTCTCATCTTATTTTATTTTAAAATCTTTTCTTAATTAATATCTTATCTTCTCTCTCTTCTTTTTCAAAACTTCCTAACTAACTCTCTTCTCTCTCAATTTTCGAAAACTTATCCTTCTTCTCTCTCTTCTATTTTCGAAAATTCACTAACTAATTTTCAATTCTTTTTAATTTATTAACTTAATTTTCAAAAATTAATTAATAAATAAAATAAAAACAAAAATATTTTAATTCTTATTTATCTTTTCTATTTATACTTCTTTTTCTATTCACTTCTATTATTTGAACTCTACTCCTCTCTCTTCTTCCATCTTCACTTTTCTGTCTTCTTTTTACTTCACATCTCACTGGAAGCTCTTTGATCCAAGTAGCACAAAAAGCTTCCTTCCTTTCTTTCTTTTCTTTTATTTTTGTTTATGACCAGGAATAAGGATAAAGAACCCATCTTGACTCCTGATCCTGAACCTGAGAAGACTCTAAGGAGGCGTTTACAACAAGCTAAAGCACAACACTCCGGAAGAGATCTTTTAGAAAATTTTGAACAAGAGGATGCCAGAAAGGTTCTTGGTGACTTCACTATACCTACCTCTGACTTTTATGGCAGAAGCATCTCTGTACCTGCCATTGGAGCTAACAATTTTGAGCTTAAGCCTCAGTTAGTCTCTCTTTTGCAGTAGAACTGCAAATTCCATGGACTTCTATTGGAAGATCCACATCAGTTCTTAGCTGAATTCTTACAGATCTGTGATACTGTAAAGATTGATGGAGTTGATCCTGAAGTCTACAAGCTTATGTTCTTCCCCTTTGCTGTAAGAGAAAGAGCTAAGATATGGTTAGATTCCCAACCTAGAGAGAGTCTTGAGTCTTAAGAAAAGCTGGTTAATGCTTTTTTGGCTAAATTCTTTCCCCTTCAAAGGATGAGCAAAATTAGAGTGGAAGTTCAAACCTTTAGATAAAGAGAAGGTGAATCCCTCTATAAAGCTTGGGAAAGATACAAGCAATTGATCACGAGGTGTCCTCCTGACATACTGTCAGAATGGTCTATCATAGGCATGTTCTATGATGGTCTATTTTAGATGTCCAAAATTTCATTAGACAACTCTACAGGTGGATCACTCCACTTGAAAAAAACACCTGCAGAAGTAAGAGAACTCATTGAGATGGTTGCAAACAACCAATTCATGTATACTTCTGAAAGGAATCCTGAAAATCATGGGATCTCTCAGAAGAAAGGAGTTCATGAAGTTGATACTCTAAATGCCATATTGGCTCAGAATAGGATCTTAACCCAACAGGTTAACATGATCTTCCAGCATTTGACTGGAATGCAAACTGCAGCTGGCAGTACTCAGGAAGCTTCTTCTGACATAGAAGCTTATGATCCTGAACAACCTACCATTGAGGAGGTGAATTACATGGGAGAACCCTATGAAAACACCTATAATCCTTCATGGGGGAACCATTCTAATCTTTCATGGAAAGATCAACAGAAACCTCAGTAAGGTTTCAACAACAATCAAGGTGGTAGGAACCAGAATAGGTTCAATAATAGACCACCATTCCCATCTTCTCAAGGGAATATGGAAACCTCTAAGCAGAGCCTCTCTGACTTAGTCACTCTGGTTTCTATCCTCACTAAGACCACTTATAGTTTCATGAATGAAACAAGGTCCTCCATTAGAAATTTGGAGGTACAAGTTGATCAACTGAGCAAGAGGATCCCTGAGATTCCTCCTGAAACTTCCTAGTAACACTGAGGTGAATCCTAGAGAAGAGTGCAAGGCCATAACTATGGAGGTAGAGGCCGAATCCGAGAAGATTGGGAAGGCTTTGAATGCCAGAGAAGAAGGCTTCACTGGGCGTTCAACGCCCTTAATGGTAGCAAGCCTGGTACTGAACGCCAGTGAGGAACCCTCACTGGGCATTCAATGCCCATCCTGGCAGCAGAGTTGGCGTTGAACGCCAGCCAAGGAGTACTGGCTGGGTGTTCAATGCCCAAACACCCAGGAACTCTGGCGCTGAACGCCAGTGAGGAACCCCTCACTGGGCGTTCAACACCCAACCATTCAGCCATTCTGGCACTGAACGCCAGTGAGGAACCCCTCGCTGGGCATTCAACACCCACACACCCAGGGAAGCTGGTGTTGAACGCCAGCAAGGACATCCCTACTGGATGTCCAACGCCCAAACTGCTAGAGGGACTGGCGTTTAACACCAGTAAGGGTGGACAGCAAGGGCGTTCAACGCCCAAAGAGCTCACAGAGCTAGTGTTAAACGCCAGTAAAAGCACACCCTCTGAGTGCTTTAGTTCGACTCAAGAACCCTTTATCCCAGAACCAAAGAAAGCTGGTACACAAAATTGTGATCACACTTTTCACAACTCCGCACAACTAACCAGCAAGTGAACTGGGTCATCCAAGTAATACCTTACGTGAGTAAGGGTCGATCCCACGGAGATTGTCGGCTTGAAGCAAGCTATGGTCATCTTTTAAATCTCAGTCAGGCGGATTCAATTGGTTATGAGGTTTAGGTAATTAAAAGATAAATAAAACATAAAATAAAATAAAGATACTTATGTAATTCATTGGTGGAAATTTCAGATAAGCGTTTGGAGATGCTTTGTTGCTTCTGAACCTCTGCTTTCCTATTGTCTTCTTTCAATCATGCGTGCTCCTTTCCATGGCAAGCTATATGATCCTCTCGGATAAAAAATACCAGGTACGATCTCTGCACGGATAATCAACTGTCGGATTTCTCGTCTCGGATGAAAAATACAAGGTACAGCTACCGCATGGCTAATCATCTGTCGGTTCTCACTAGCGTCGGAATAGGACCCTTATCCTTTTGCACACTGTCACTGCGCCCGACATTCACAAGTTTGAAGCTCGTCACAGTCATCCCTTCCCAGATCCTACTCGAAATACCACAGACAAGGTTTAGACTTTCCAGATCTCAGGAATGGCTGCCAATCAGTTCTAGCCTATACCACGAAGATCCTAATCTCACAGACTCGGTCCGTGTATTAGAGACCCAAGAGAATATACTCCGGCTGTCGTCTAATGACTACGTTGAACATCATGTACTCTTCTTTGTGGTTGTCAGGCACGCGGATCTTGGCTAAGCAAGTAACGAAGATAGTGGGTGATTGTCACGGGTCACCCCTTCATTCTGACTTAACTGAATTAAGTATGAGAGTATATCTTGGAGAAGAAGTAAGCATGAATTGAAAGAGAAACAATAGTACTTGCATTAACTCATGAAGAACAGCAGAGCTCCGCACCTTAATCTATGAGGTGTAGAAACTCCACCGTAGAAAGTACATAAGAGAAAATAGTCTAGGCATGGCCGTGTGGCCAGCCTCCAAGTCCAAGGATGATAATATCATAATCCCCGAATACAATAGTAAAAAGTGCTATTTATACTAAACTAGTTACTAGGGATTATAGAAAATGAATAACTAAGTGCAGATAGTGTAGAAATCCACTTCCGGGGCCCACTTGGTGTGTGCTTGGGCTGAGCATTGAAGCTTTCACATGCATAGGCCATTCTTGGAGTTAAACGCTAGCTTGGGTGCCAGTTTGGGCGTTTAACTCCAGTTCTGGTGCCAGTTCTGGCATTTTACTCCAGAAAATGGTCTTTGGTTGGCGTTTAGACGCCAGTTTGGGCTATCAAATCTCGAGCAAAGTATAGACTATTATACATTGCTGGAAAGCCCAAGATGTCTACTTTCCAAAACAATTGAGAGCGCGCCAATTGGGCTTCTTTAGATCCAGAAATCCACTTCGAGTGCAGGAGGGTCAGAATCCAACAGCATCTGCAGTCCTTTTTCAGCCTCTGAATCAGATTTTTGCTTAGGTCCCTCAATTTCAGTCAGAAAATACCTGAAATTACAGAAAAACACACAAACTCCTAGTAAAGTCCAGAAATGTGATTTTTGCATAAAAACTAATAAAAATATAATAAAAAGTAACTAAAACATATTAAAAACTATGTAAAAACAATGCCAAAAAGGGTATAAATTATCTGCTCATCATAACACCAAACTTAAATTGTTGCTTGTCCCCAAGAAACTAAGAACAAAATAGGATAAAAATAAGAGAAAATACAATAAATTTCAAAATATCAATGAAGATTAGTTTTAATTAGATGAGCGGGACTAGTAACTTTTTGCTTCTGAACAGTTTTGGCATCTCACTTTATCCTTTGAAGTTCAGAATGACCTTGGATCTTTTTTTTGCATTTTTTTTCTTTTCTTTTTTTCGTAAGCTTTGTTTTCTTCATTGCTTTTTCTTGCTTCAAGAATCAATTTTATGATTTTTCAGATTATCAATAACATTTCTCTTTTTTCATTATTCTTTCAAGAGCCAACAATTTTAACATTCATAAACTTCACTATAAAAAATATGCACTGTTCAAGCATTCATTCAGAAAACAAAAAGTATTGCCACCACATCAAAATAATTAAACTAATTTCAAGATAGAATTCAAAATTCATGTACTGCTTTTTCTTTTTTAGAAAACCTTTTTCATTTAAGAAAGGTGAAGGATTCATAGGACATTCATAGCTTTAAGACATAGACACTAGACACTAATGATCATGTAATAAAGACACAAATATAGACAAAACATAAAGCATAAAATTCGAAAAACAGAAAAATAAGAACATGGAAATTAAAGAACGGGTCCACCTTAGTGACGGCGGCTAGTTCTTCCTCTTGAAGATCTTATGGAGTGCTTTAGCTCCTCAATATCTCTTCCTTGCCTTTGTTGCTCCTCTCTCATGGCCTTTTGGTCCTCTCTGATTTCATGGAGGATGATGGAGTGCTCTTGGTGCTCCATCCTTAGTTGCCCCATGTTGGAACTCAATTTTCCTAAAGAAGTGTTGAGTTGCTCCCAATAGTTGTGTGGAGGAAAATGCATCCCTTGAGGCATCTCAGGGATATCTTGATGAGGGACTTCCTCATGCTCTTGTTGAGGTCCATGAGTGGGCTCTCTTGTTTGCTCCATCCTCTTTTTAGTGATGGACTTGTCCTCTTCAATGAGGATGTCTTCCTCTATGATAATTCCAGCTGAATTGCATCGGTTACAGATGAGATGAGGGAAGGCTAATCTTGCCAAAGTGGAGGGCTTGTCCGCCACCTTGTAGAGTTCTAGAGGTATGATCTCATGAATTTCTACTTCCTCTCCAATCATGATACTATGGATCATGATAGCCCGGTCTATTGTAACTTCAGACCGGTTGCTAGTGGAAATGATAGAGCGTTAGATGAACTCCAACCATCCCCTAGCCATGTGTTTGAGGTCAAGCCTTCTTAGTTGAACCGGCTTTCCTCTGGAGTCTCTCTTCTATTGAGCTTTTTTCACACAGATGTCTATGAGGACTTGGTCCAACCTTTGATCAAGGTTGACCCTTCTAGTGAAAGGGTGAGGATCTCCTTGCATTATTGGCAAGTTGAATGCCAACCTCACATTTTCCAGACTAAAATCGAAGTAATTCCCCCAAACCATTGTGAGCCAATTCTTTGGGTTTGGGTTCACACTTTGATCATGGTTGTTAGTGATCCATGCATTAGCATAGAACTCTTGAACCATTAAGATTCTAACTTGTTGGATGGGGTTGGTGAGAGCTTCCCAACCTCTTCTTTGAACCTCATGTTGGATCTCCGGATATTCACTCTTTTTGAGCATAAAGGGGACTTCGGGGATCACCCTTTTCTTGGCCACAACATCATAGAAGTGGTCTTGATGGACCTTTGAGATGAATCTCTCCATCTCTCATGATTCGGAGGTGGAAGCAATTGCTTTCCCTTTCCTCTTTCTAGAGGTTTCTCCGGCCTTAGGTGCCATTAATGGTTATGAAAAAACAAAAAGCAGAGCTTTTTCCCACACCAAACTTAAAAGGTTTGCTCGTCCTCGAGCAAAAGAAGAAAGAAAGGAGTAGAAGAAAAAGAAATGGAGGAGATAGAGGAGTGTGTTGGTTTCGGCCAAGGGGGGTTTAAGTGTTTATGAAGTTTGAAATTGAAGGTAGTAAGGAGAGGTATTTATAGGGTAAGAGAAAGAGTGAATTGAGGTAGTGAGGATCCTGTGGGGTCCACAGATCCTGAGGCGTCAAGAAATTCTATTCCCTGCACCATTCTGGCATTTAAACGCCCTCTGTATGCCATTTCTGGTGTTTAACACCAACTCTGCTACCTTTTCTGGCGTTAAACGCTAAGCTGATGCCAATTTCTGGTGTTTAATGCCCACCAGACACCCTTCTCTGGCATTAAACACCAGTCTGTCTGCCATTCCTGGTGTTTAACGCCAGCCAGATACTAGACACCCTTTTCTGGCGTTAAACGCCAGTCTTCCTGCCATTTCTGGTTTTTAATGCCCAGAATGCTGCCAGACTGGGCATTAAACGCCCATTCTACTATCCTTACTAGCGTTTAAACACCAATAAGCCTGTCCTCCAGGGTGTGCTATTTTTGATGCTATTTTTGATTTTGCTTTAATTCTGTAGCTATTTTTATAACTTCACATGATCATCAACCTAAAGAAAACATAAAATGACAATGGAAAACAAATGTCTATAAAATAATATAATTAAATAACTTTGGGTTGCCTCCCAATAAGCACTTCTTTAATGTCAATAGCTTGACAGTGAGCTCTTAGAGAGCTTCACAGAGACTCAGAGCTTAATGGTGGCCTCCTAACACCAAACTTAGAAGTTGAGTGTGGGGGCTCTGTTTGACTCTGTATTAAGAGAAGCTTTTCATGCTTTCTCTCCATGGTTACAGAAGAAGATCCTTGAGCCTTAAACACAAGGTAGTCCTCATTCAATTGAAGGACTAACTCTCCTCTGTCTACATCAATCACAGCCCTTGCTGTGGCTAGGAAGGATCTTTCAAGGATGATGGATTCATCCTCATCCTTCCCGGTATCTAGGATTATAAAATCAGCAGGGATGTACAGGTCTTCAACCTTTACTAATACATCCTCTACAAGTCCATAAGCCTATTTCATTGATTTGTCTGCCATCTCTAATGAGATTCTTACAGCTTGTACCTCAAAGATCCCAAGTTTCTCCATTACAGAGAGTGGCATGAGGTTTATTCCTGACCCCAGGTCACACAGAGCCTTCTCAAAGGTCATGGTACCTATGGTACAAGGTATTAAGAATTTTTCGGGATCCGGTTTTTTTTAGGTAATTTCTGTTGAACCAAAGCATTCAGTTCATTGATGAGCAATGGAGGTTCATCCTCCCAAGTCTCATTACCAAATAACTTGGCATTCAGCTTTATCATTGCTCCTAGATACTGAGCAACGTGCTCTTCAATAATATTTTCATCTTCTTCAGAGGAAGAATACTCATCAGAGCTCATGAATGGCAACAGTATGTTCAGTGGAATCTCTATGGTCTCTATATGAGCCTCAGATTCCTTTGATTCCTCATTAGGAAACTCCTTATTGGTCAGTGGACGTCCATTGAGGTCTTCCTCACTGGAAATCACTACCTCTTCCTCCTCTATAGGTTCCGCCATGTTGGGTATATTGATGGCCTTGAACTCTCTCTTTGGATTCTCTTCTGTATTGCTTGGGAGAGTAGTAGGAGGGATTTCAGTAACTCTTTTACTCAGCTGACCCACTTGTGCCTTCAAATTTCTGATGGAGGACCTTGTTTCAGTCATGAAACTGAGAGTGGTCTTAGATAGATCAGAGACAATGGTTGCTAAGTCAGAGAGGCTCTGCTTAGAATTCTCTGTCTGTTGCTCAGAAGATGATGAAAAAGGCTTACTATTGCCAAACCTATTTCTCCCACCATTATTATTATTAAAGCCTTGTTGAGGCTTCAGTTGATCCTTCTATGAGAAATTTGGATGATTTCTCCATGAAGGATTATAGGTGTTTCCATAGGATTCTCCCATGTAATTCACCTCTTCCATTTCAGGATTCTCAGGGTCATAAGCTTCTCCTTCAGAGGAGGCTTCTTTAGTACTGCCAGATGTAGCTTACATTCCAGTCAGATTCTGAGAAATCATATTGACTTGCTGAGTCAATATTTTATTCTGAGCCAATATGGCATTCAGAGTATCAATCTCAAGAACTCCTTTCTTCTGAGTCATCCCATTATTCACAAGATTTCTTTCAGAAGTATACATGAACTGGTTATTTGCAACAATTTTAATGAGTTCTTGGGCTTCTGTAGGTGTTTTCTTCAGATGAAGAGATCCACCAGCAGAGTGGTCCAATGACATCTTGGACAATTCAGATAGACCATCATAGAATATACATAAGATGCTCCATTCTGAAAGCATGTCAGAAGGACATCTTCTAATCAATTGCTTGTATCTTTCCCAAGCTTCATAGAGGGATTCACCTTCCTTCTGTCTGAAGGTTTAGACTTCCACTCTAAGCTTGCTTAACTTTTGAGGTGGAAAGAATTTGGCCAAGAAAGCATTGACCAACTTTTCCCAAGAGTTCATGCTTTCTTTAGGTTGTGAGTTCAACCATATCTTAGCTCTGTCTCTTACAGCAAAGGGGAAAAGCATAAGTTTGTAGACCTCGGGATTAACCCCATTGATCTTAATAGTGTCACAGATTTGCAAGAATTCAGCTAAGAATTGATGAGGATCTTCCAATGGAAGTCCATGAAACTTGTAATTCTACTGCATTAGAGAAACTAATTGAGGCTTAAGCTCAAAGTCATTTGCTCCAATTGTAGGAATTGAGATGTTTTTTCCATAGAAGTCGGAAGTTAGTGAAGTAAAATCACCAAGCACCTTCCTTGCATCTCCACCATTGTTGTTGGGTTCGGCTGCCATGTCTACTTCTTTTTCGAAAATCTCTGTAAGGTCCTCTCCGGAGTGTTGTGCTTTAGCTTCTCTTAGCTTCCTCTTCAGAGTCCTTTCAGGTTCAGGATCAGCTTCAACAAGAATGTCCTTATTCTTGTTCTTGCTCATATGAAAAAGAAGAGAACAGAAAAGAAGAGGAATCCTCTATATCAGAGTACAGAGATTTCTTTATGTGAGTATAAGAATAGAAGAATAGAAGAATGAGGTAGAGAGAGAATGAGAGAAATTCAAACACAGAGAGAGGGATAGGATTCGAATTATGAGTAGAAGAGAAGTGTTAGTAAATAAATAAAATAAATAGAAAGAGATGAGAGAAAGAGAGTATTCGAATATTAATTAAAATAAAAGAAAATTATTAGTTAGAATTTGAAATTTAAGAAAAGAAATATAATAAAATTAGAATTTAAAACAACTAGTTAATTAAAAAGAATTTTGAAAAAGTGGTTAGTTGTTTTCAAAAATGAGAAGTGAAAAAGTAGTTAGGTGGTTTTGAAAAAGATAAGAAATAGTAAACTTTTTAAAATTAAAACAAACAAGTCAAGTGGTTAATTGAAAAAGATTTGAAAATAAATTTTGAAAAGATAAGAAGTTAGAAAAAGATTTTGAAATCAAATTTTGAAAAAGATATGATTGAAATTTATTTTGAAAAAGATTTGAAAAAGAAATTTAAAAAGATTTGATTTTGAAAATTAAAGTTGATGACTTGACTAACAAGAAATTAAAAGATATGATTCTACAATTTTAATATTGAACCTTTCTTAACAGGAAAGTAACAAACTTGAAATTTTTGAATCAAAGCCTTAATTGTTAGCAATAATTTTGAAAATTATGAAATAAAATAAGAAAAAGATTTTGAAAATTAATTAAAAAAAATTTCGGAAAACATGAAAGAAAAATGAAAAAGATTTGAAAAGATAAAATTTTTAAATTGAAATTTTGACTTGACTAACAAGAAATAACCAAATTTTAATTTTTTTGACCAAATCAACTCAAAATTTCGAAATTTATGAGTGAAATAAGGGAAAGATATTATTTTTTTTATTTTTGATTAATGAAGAAAAAGAAAAACAACAAAATGACACAAAACATAAGAATTTAAGATCAAAACAAATAATGCATGCAAGAACACTTTGAATGTCAAGATGAACACCAACAACACTTTGAAGATCATGATGAACATCAAGAACATATTTTTGAAAATTTTTAAGAAAGAAAGACATGTAAGACACCAAACATAGAAATTTTTAATGTTTAGACACTATGAATTCGAAAATGCATATGAAAAACAACAAAAAACACAAAACAAGAAAAATTAAAGATCAAACAAGGAAAATCATCAAGAACAACTTGAAGATCAAAGAAGAACACAATGCATGAATTTTCGAAAATCTTAGAAAAATTAAAAACATGCAATTGACACCAAACTTAAAATTTGACACAAGACTCAAACAAGAAACATAATTTTTTTTTGGTTTTATGATTTTATTAATTTTTTGTATATTTTTTCGAAAATAAAAATAAAAAAGCGTAAACATAAAATAAAATTACCCAATCTAAGCAACAAGATGAACCGTCAGTTGTCCAAACTCGAACAATCCCCGGCAATGGCGCCAAAAACTTGGTGCACGAGATTGTGATCACACTTTTCACAACTCCGCACAACTAACCAGCAAGTGCACTAGGTCGTCCAAGTAATACCTTACGTGAGTAGGGGTCGATCCCACGGAGATTGTCGGCTTGAAGCAAGCTATGGTCATCTTGTAAATCTCAGTCAGGTGGATGACGATTGGATTCCTGCCGGTAAAGAATTTTATAAAATTAATCACGTTGTAAGTATAGTTTCTAAACCAACAGAGAATCTTTTCGTACAAAAACTTGTTTGTCACTTAAGCAAACCCAATAAAATTTATAACCGAAGTATTTAAACCTCGGGTCGTCTTCTCAAGAAATTGCAAGGAGGTGTGATTTATTATTGGTTATGAAAAAAAGTGTATTTTTGGGGGTTTTCGAATTAAAGAACAAGTAAATTAAATGGCGAGAAAAATAAATTAATAATTAAGAAAACTCTTGGCAAAGTATGAGAACTGGAAATCCTATCCTAGTTATCCTTATCATGTGTGATGAGAATTGGCTTTCGCTCCCACTTAGTTAACCCTTACTAAATAAAGGAAAGTCAAGTGGCCCAATCAATTTGATCCTCAAGTTCTAGTCAACTCCTGTGAAAAGACTAGCTTTAGAGCGATCCAAATCAATCAGCGAGAATTCCAATTTTCATTCAACTGCTGAGTTTGACAACTCAAGTGTTACCAATTACTCAACCAAAGCCAAAAGGGGAAAAATCTAAATTATTTATATAATAAATAAAAGAAAGCAATCATAAATCTGAAATACCTCAAATTGCATTAAATAAAGAAATCAATTCTAACATGGAGTTCATAAGCCAAATTGAAATGATAAATAACAATTAAAGTAATAGAATAAATAAAAGTATAAAATAAATTAAAAGAACATTGAACCTGGAATGAAGAGAAGTAGCCTAATCATAATAGAAATCCTAAATCCTAATCCTAATCCTAAATCCTAAGAGAGAGGAGAGAGCCTCTCTCTCTAAAACTACATCTAAATCCTAAAATTGCGAATATAAAAGTTGTATATGTTGTATGAATGAATGGATTGATTCCCCCACTTTATAGCCTCTAATATGTATTTTCTGGGCCGAAAACTGCGTCAGAAACAGCCCAGAAATTGCTAATCACGAATTTTGTCATGCTAGTTTTTCGTCACTGCGACGCGTGCGCCTGATGCACGCGTCTGCGTCATCTATCCTCAGGGCAACTATAGCAAATTATATATCATTTCAAAGCCCCAGATGTTAGCTTTCCAACGCAACTAGAACCGCCTCATTTGGACATTTTTAGCTCATGTAATGACCGTTCGAGTGCGAAGAGGTCAGGCTGGACAGCTTTAGCAGTTCCTTCAGTTTCTTGTATTCGTTCAACTTTTGCATGCTTCCTTTCCATCCTCTAAGCCATTCCTGCCCTGTAATCTCTGAAATCACTTAACACACTTATCACAGCATCGAATGGTAATAAGAGAGGATTAAACATAGGAAACTTAAGGCCAAAGAAGCATGTTTTCAATCATGCCACAAAATCAGGATGGAAAACGTAAAATCATGCAAATCATATGAATAAGTGAGTAAAGAGTTGATGAAAACCACACAAATTAGCACAAGATAAACCATAAAATAGTGGTTTATCAACCTCCCCACACTTAAACATTAGCATGTCCTCATGCTAAGCTCAAGAGAAACTATAAGAGTGAAGAGGAATGGTAGAATGCATGAAATGCAACCTATCTATATGAATGCAACTACATGCAAAATGTTTCTACCTACTTGGTGAAAAGTAAATAAATCTTTCAAGAACAAATATGAACTGAATTTCACTAATTTAATTCATAAAATAAAGTACAAGTGAACTTGCAAGAAGAAAATAGCTCATGAAAGCCGGGAACAAAGAATCGAGCATCGAACCCTCATCGGAAGTGTATACACTCTAATCGCTCAGGTGTTTAAGGTTCGATCTCTCAATTCTCTACTAATCTTGCTTTTTAAGGCTTGCTCTTCATCTAACAGTCAACAAAAATTTAATACACAGATACACATATCAAGAGGTCTTTTAAGGGTTGTAATGGTGTTAGGGTCAAGGTAGGATTGTATTTGGCCAAGTGGACTAAAATCTGAATCCTTAATTAACTTAAACTTTCCACCTAACTTAGGAAAATCCATGTAATCATAATATAACATCTAACTATCCATTAACCATGTTTTCCATATATTCATGCATCCTAATTTCAAGTACAGTACATATGCATTGCTTTCACCTTTTACTTTGGGGCATTTTGTCCCCTTTTTACTTATTTGCTCTTTTTCTTTTCTTTTTCTCTTTTATTTATTTATTTATTTATTTTTATTTTTTTCTCTTTTCTTTTATATATATATATATTCTTTTTCTTTTATTTTTTTAATGCATATGATTAAATTATTGAATGCATGAACATGTTCTAAATATTTCTTTCACATTTTCATAAAGATATATAACCCCCAATTCTTAAACCAAACGTTTCCAAACCCAAATTCTCCAACACTTAAATCATGAACACTCTCACTAGTCTAAGCTAACTAAGGATTCAAATTAAGGACATTATTGTTTTTCACTTAGAGTTAGTGATGAGCTAAAGTAAAGAACAAAGGGGTATAATAGGCTCAAAATTAGTTTGCAAGGGATAATGAAAGGTAAGGCCATATGGGTATGTAAGCTCAGTAAAATGAAGGCCTCAATCATATAAGTGCATGCATACATCAAACCATGGAAATATAGAATTAAGCAAGACAAAGATCACAATTTTAGAGAGAACAACACACACCAAAAATAAAATATTGGTTGATAAAATGCAACCGATCAAATAGGCTCAAAATCCAACTGGTTATGTGTGTTCGAGCTCTAAACCATGTTCCAGTATAATATTTCTTCAGACAAGTTTATCAAAAATTTTAAATCAAATTAGTGAAATGTTATAAAAAGTTTCTTGAAAAAGAAATTCGTTACTTCAACCAAGCAGTGGTAGAATATGCACAAAATCAAACAAATATGCAATCAAACATGGAAATGCAACAATGAACAAACAAAGAAAATAAAACATTGGTGTTGAGAAGAAGGTAACTAACCCATGGAGATTGGTATTGACCTCCCCACACTTAAAGATTGCACCGTCCTTGGTGCATGCTGAGATGTACAAGTGGAAGGGTTGCTCCAACTGATGCTTTTCTCCAAAGATTGTGCAGGTGGACTTGTCTGTCGCCCCATATAGAAGTTCTTTTTCTTTCCTTTTCCGGTGGCCATCCTGAAAAAGAGGAAAAGAAGAAAAGTAACCCAAAAACAAAGATAGAAAACAAATAAAATATGGTTGGGTTAATGCCAAATAATAAGGGTCTCAATTACATGGTAGCTACAACACGTACATGAGAAAGTAATAGAAGCACATGGCATACCAATGGTGCAAAATTTGCAACAATGAGGGAGAGTGTGAGTAATGCAAGATAGTGTAAGTTCATGTCAATGCAAGATAATATAAGTATCATGAAGGAGTAGCATTAACTTATGAAGAATAATACCCAGTCAGAGTAAAACAAGTCATGAAGCACCAGAATAATTCAAGAAAAGACGTAACAGTTGAAGAAGAAAATTTAACACCAATTGAAAAAATAATAAATTTAGAAAAGAAAATAAAAATATGCACAAAATTAAAATGCAATGAATGAAAGCATGCAAATAAATTAAGTAAAAAAGAATGAAAGTGAAGAGGGATGAGAAGTTAAAGGGATGAAGAAGAATAAAGTAAGAAAGGAGGAAGAAAGAAAGAGAAAAGATAGAAGAAAAGATAAAAGAAATTAGGATTAGAAAAGAAAAGATAACAAAAGTGGGTGGCGCAGGGATCTGGTAATGAAGCGCTGTCGACACACATGCGTACGCGTGAATCGCGTAATTGGGAAGGCGACGCGTAAGCGTCGGTCACGCGTACGTGTGACCGTGTTTGTGCTACTAGCGCGAGGGCAACGTGGCACTCGCACAACTCTCTGTTTGTCTTGGGTGTGTGCCAATATAACATGTGACGCATGCGCGTGGGTGACGCGATTGCGTGAATAGCCTCTTTTTGTAAAACGACGCGAATGCATGGGGCATGCGTTCGCGTGATAGGGCAGGTGCTTCCAGCACCATTCCAGCCCTACTCCATCATAACTTGCTGCCATATACCTCTTTTACGTTGATTTTTAGGGCCACGCATTCGCGTGGGTGACGCAGACGCGTGGGAGGCTCTTTTTCAGAATGACGTGGACGCGTCATTGACGCAGTCGCGTGGGCATATTTGTGCCTAAGGCAAGCCTCCAGCCACGCTTTCGCATGACTTTCTGCTTCTTTTCTTCTTGTGTCCAAGGCACCTATGTCGCGGATGTGTCAGCGATGCTTGCGCATCGCGTGCATCTTTTTTTTATGCAGTATGCAGATGCTGATGCAGGCATTATGAATGAACACTAAAAAAAATAGAATAAAATAAAGCTAAGAACAAAACAAAATAAAACTAAGACTGAAAAAGAACGATCATACCATGGTGGGTTGTTTCCCACCTAGCACTTTTAGTTAAAGTCCTTAAGTTAGACATTTGATGAGCTCCCTGTTATGGTGGCTTGTGCTTGAACTCATCCAGGAATCTCCACCAATGTTTGTAATTCCAATGGCCTCCGGGATCCCAAACTAGTTGCATAAAACCTTCAAGCAGGTTAAAGCAAGTGATAAGGCCCCAAGAGTGTTGATTGCTAGACTGAATTCCGAGGTCCCAAACCTTGCTTCTGCACCCATCTTCTTGTTGATCATCATTTTTCCACTTGGGTGGTGAACAGTCGGAATTCTTACGGAGACATCCAAACAATTTCCTAGACCCATTCAATTGAGAATTATACCAACCCTTATACTTCAATTTGGAGCATGCAACCATATTGAACCTTGCATGACAACTCTTACCACTAACCATCTCCCTCTTACTCTTATAGCCACAAAGAGCTCTATGTTGCCCATCCGTCTCAAGCAAAGCATATTCAAGTGGGCTAATTAAGCTTAGAGATGAGAGATTTACCCACTTGAATGAAGGGATGGATGGTGATGGCTTTGGGGGAGAGGTCTCCAACAACTTTGGCAAGGTGATTTCCAGCTCCATTCCCTTGAGTTCTTCAGCCTCTTTGCAAGCTTCTTCAATATCAACCTATTCCTCTTGGTAGCTTTCTTCTAATTCGATCTCTTCTTCAATGTTCACCAAGGGAATGGGAGCTTGTGCTTCTTCTTCTTTAATCTCCATGTCAAGTCCAATGGGAGAGGATTCAAATGTAGATAAGAATTCATCAATGATTGAATCCATCTCTTGATCATCCCTTTCAAAGTCTTCAACCATGATATGCCTTTGAGGTCTTACACCATCCTCAACATCAAATTCAAACTCCTTAGAAGGAGGCTCTATGACTGGGTTTTCCCATGGACGTTCCGCATCTCCTAAGTCTTCAACCAATTCTTCCTCTTCGATAATTCCGACTTCCTCCACTTGTTCCAATACAAAGTCATGCTCCTTACTATCCACCGAAGTTTCTAGTGTCTCCTTCATGCTACATTCTTCATTAGATTCTCCACATGAAGCCATGGGGGTTCCTTGAGTGCCCGAACGTTGGGAAGGTAATCGATTTATTGCTTGCTCCAGTTGATGAAGGGTTGCATGAAATTGATCTACTGTTTCCTTGAGGCGAGCCTGTGATTCTTGGGTTGATGGAGATGGACATGGTGCATATAGAGGTGGTGGTTCCTGGGAGTAATTGGGTTGGAATTGGGGTGGATAGGGTTTAGGGTCATATGGAGGTGAAGGATTGTAGGTGGCTTGTGAGTATGGTGGTTCAAAGCTATGTTGAGGAGGTGGTTCATTGGCATATGATGGAGCTTGCTGGTAACTACAAAGGGGTCCACCATATCTATCATCTTGGTACGCACCTCAGAATGGCTCTTGACCATAGTAATTTGGTCGAGGTGGTTTGTCATGAGGGGGTCCACCATAACTATTGTCTTGGCATGCATTGTAGAATGGTCGTTGTCCATGGTATCTTGGAAGGTGTTGTTGCCGAAAGGGTTGATCAGACCCTCGTGGCTCCTTCCATCTTTGATTGTTTCGACCTTGATGCATGTTCCTGTTATAGCTTCCATTCCTTTCAACAACATTAGAACCAAACTTGAAACCAGATGTGCGAGAATTCATAGTAGCAAAAGAAAATAAAAACAAAAACTAATAAAAAATTAATAAAAATAAACTCCTAAAACTAGAAACACTGACAACAATATAAGATAAAGATTTGAAAAAGGTTTAAATTTTGAAAAGGTTTGAATTTTAAAATTTTAAATTTAAATTTTGAAATTTGAATTTTGAATTTTGGAATTTAAATATTGAAATTTGAAATTTGATTTTGAAATAAGATAAGATAAGATTATGAAAAAAGATATGATTTTTGAGAAAGATTTGAATTTTGAAATTTAAAACTAAGATAAGATAAGATAAAAATTTTAAAATAAAAATCTGAATTTTTTTTTGTAATTTTCGAAAAAAATCAATTAAAATAAAGAGAAAAGATATTTTTGAATTTAATGAGGAAAGAGAAAAACAATAAAATGACACCAAAGTAAAATTTTTAGATCAAAACGAAGAAAACAACCAAGAACAACTTGAAGGTCAAGATGAACACGAAGAACAACTTGAAAATCAAGGAAGAACAAGGAACATTATTTTCCAAAATTTTAATAACTAAATAAAAACCAATAACCTCTTAATTTACGAAAAAGTAAAAATAAAAACAAAAATAAAAACAAATAAACAAGCAAAAAGAAAATATTTACAATAACCAATAATAAGGTACACGTTTGCAATTCCCCGGCAATGGCACCATTTTGAACGAACTGGATTTAATGTCAGTAAAGAATTTTATAAAATTAATCACGTTGTAAGTATAGTTTCTAAACCAACAGAGAATTCTTTCGTACAAAAACTTGTTTGTTACTTAAGCAAACCCAATAAAATTTATAACCGAAGTATTTAAACCTCGGGTCGTCTCCTCAAGGAATTGCAGGGAGGTGTGATTTATTATTGGTTATGGAAAAAGTGTATTTTTGGGGGTTTTTGAATTAAGGAACAAGTAAATTAAATGGCGAGAAAAATAAATTAATAATTAAGAAAACTCTTGGCAAGGTATGAGAAAAATAAATTAATAATTAAAAAAATTCTTGGCAAGTAAACTATCAGGTGTGATGAGAATTGGCTTTCGCTCTCACTTAGTTAACCCTTACTAAATAAAAGAAAGTCAAGTGGTCCAGTCAATTTGATCCTCAAGTTGATGCCAGGGCATTTTGGCTAGTTTTGTTGACCTTTTTTCTTTACTCTTTTAGGATAGTTTCATGCATTTTCTTAGTAAATAAGCAAGTTTTGGGTAAATATACACTTACATCTTGATTCAAGCAAATATTGTGAACTTTACATGATTTCATGAGAATTATGCATGAATTGAATGATAATATGGATGATGCATGATCTCATGACTTGAAACAAAGCTTTGATGCACCTTGTTTGTTTGATTTTAGGACAAAGGAAGAAAAGAAGAGCCACGTTAGGAGCCACGTTAGTCTCACTAACGTGACCACTAACGTGGAAAGGGAGCAAGCTTGCAACGTTAGTGGAAAAAGTTACCACCAATAACGCCCTCGAATGCCATCATAGCCCAAGTTAGTTGCCACGTTAGTTACACTAACGTGGAAACTAACGTGGAAGAAAGGGGGAGCTCCAACGTTAGTGGTGAAAGTGATCACCACTAACGCTACACTAAGCCAAGTTAAGAGCCACGTTAATCCAATTAACGTGGACTCTAACGTGGAAGTAAAGAGGGGTCGCAAGCGTTAGTGACACTCACCTTTGTGGCTTCCTGTTATGGTGGCTTGTGCTTGAACTCATCCAGGAATCTCCACCAATGCTTGGAATTCCAATAGCCTCCGGGATCCCAAACTAGGTGCAGAAAGCCTTCAAGTAAGTTAAAGCAAGTGACAAGACCCCAAGAGTGTTGATTGCCAGAATGAATTCCGGGGTCCCAAATCTTGCTTTTGCACCCGTCTTCTTGTTGATCATCATGATTCCATCCGGGTGGTTCAGCTTTAGAATTCTCACTGAAGCGTCCAAACAACTTCCTAGACCCATTCAATTGAGCTTTACACCAACCTTTGCGTTTAAACTAAAAGCTTCCAACCATAATGAACTTTGCAGGACAATTCTTACCACTGACCATTTTCCTCTTACTCTTAATGCAACAAAGAGCTCTAAGTTGACCATCCATCTCCAGTAGCCCATATTCAAGTGGGATTAGAAAGCTAAAGGATATGAAATTTACCCACTTGAATGTTGTGAAGGATGATGGCAACTTAGGGGGAGGTATTTCTAATGAAATTGCAAGCTCCACTCCCTTGTGCTCTTCTTTGACCACTTCCACCTCTTTGCAAACTTCTTTAATTTCAACCTCTTCCTCTTGGTAGCTTTCTTCCAATTCAATCTCTTCTTCATTACTTACCAAGAGCATGGGAGGTAGTGCTTTTTCTTTTTGAATTTTCATCTCTTGATCTCTTTAAAGTCTTTAGCCATGATATGCCTTGGAGGTTGTACACCCTCCTCAACATCAACATCAAACACCGTGGAAGGAGGCTCTGTGACTGGACTTTCCAATGGAGGTACAACATCTCTTAAGTCTGCAACCACTATGGTTCATAAGTATATGATGGGGGTCCACCATATCTATTGTCTTGGCATGAATTGTAGGACGGTCTTTGTCTGTGATACTGTGGAAGGTGTTGTTGCCGAAAGGGTTGATCAGATCCTCGTGGCTCCTTCCATCTCTGATTATTTTGACCTTGATGCATGTTCCTGTTATAATTTCCATTCCTTGCAACATTATTAGAACCAAACTCAAAGCCAAAGGGGTGAGAGTTCATGATAGCAAATAAAAATTAAAAACGAAAATAAAAACAAATTGAAATTAAAAGGTTATTGAAATTTAAATTTTGAATTTGAAAATTAAATTTTTTGAAATTTGAAATTTGATTTTTGAAATAAGATAAGATAAGATTTTTGAAAAAGATATGATTTTTGAAAAAGGTTTGAATTTTGAAATTTAAAATTTGAAATTTGAGTTTTAAATTTTGAATTTTTGAATTTAATGAGGAAAGAGAAAAACAATAAAATGACACTAAACTTAAAATTTTTAGATCAAAACGAAGAAAACAACTAAGAACAACTTGAAGGTCAAGATGAACACGAAGAACAACTTGAAGATCAAGATGAACATCAAAAATAAATTTTTGAAAAATTTTTAATAACTAAATAAAAACCAATAACCTCTTAATTTACGAAAAAGCAGAAATAAAAACAAATAAATAAATAGAAAGCAAATATTTACAATAACCAATAATAAGGCACACGTTTGCAATTCCCCGGCAACGATGCCATTTTGACGTCGGGATTTTTGCCAGTAAAGAATTTTATAAAAACAGTCGCGTTGTAGATATAGTCTCTAAACCAATATAAATCCCTTCGTACAAACGTTTTAGTTGTCACAAGTAACAAACCCCTTTAAAATTGATAACCGAGTATTTAAACCTCGGGTCGTCTTCTCAAAGAATTGCAGGGAGATGTTCTTATTATTGGTTATGAGTCTTGTAAATTGGGGTTTTGGAGTTTGGGCAATGGGCATAGGTATATTTAAATGACAAGTAAAATAAATTAACAATAATAAAATCTCTTGGCAAGGTATGAAGAACTGGAAGTCCTATCCTGGTTATCCTTATCAATTATGATGAGAATTGAATTTTTCTCCCACTTTGTTAACCTCTAACTATGAAGGTAAGTTAAGTGGATGAATTAATTCTGATTCCTCAAGTCCTAGTCTTTCCTTGGGAAAAGTTAGAGTTATTGGAACCCGAATTAATTCTTGAAGAATTCCAATTTTCAATCAACAATGAGTTTTATAACTCAAGTGTCTCCAACGACTCAACCAAAGCCAAAAGGGAATAGAATCTACTTGAATGAAAATAATTTGAATACATAAATTAAAGAGAGCAATCGTAATTCTGAAATACCTCAATTAACATTAATTCAAAGAGTAATCTGTAACATAGAAGAATTCATAAATAAAATTGGGAAAATAATAAAAAGAACATTGAACCTGGGATTGAGAGTCAGTCCTAAAACTAAGAGAAATCCTAACTCCTAATCCTAAGAGAGAGGAGAGAACCTCTCTCTCTAAAAACTACATCTACTCCTAAAATTGTGAATGTGGAAACTTGTTCTCATGAATGAATGGATTCCCCCACTTTATAGCCTTTAATCTGTGTTTTCTGGGCCGCAAACTGGGTCAAAAACAGCCCAGAATTCGCTGGTTGCGAATTCAAACACGCTGATTTTTCGTCACTGCGACACGTCCGCGTGGAGCACGCATTCGTGTCACCTATCGTCAAGGAAACTATGGCATATTATATATTAAATCGAAGTCCCAGACGTCAGCTTTCCAACGCAACAGGAACCGCGTCATTTGGACTTTTGTAGCTAAAGTTATAGCCGTTTGAGTGCGAAGAGGTCAGGCTGGACAGCTTAGCAATTTCTCCAACTTCTTGTATTCCTTCCACTTTATCATGCTTCATTTCCATCCTCTAAGCCATTCCTGCCCTGTAATCTCTGAAATCACTTAAGGCCAAAGAAGCATGTTTTCAATCAAAGCACATAATTAGGAAGGCAAATGTAAAACCATGCAAATAGTATGAATAAGTGGGTAAAGAGTTGATAAAATCCACTCAATTGAGCACAAGATAAACCATAAAATAGTAGTTTATCACCCTTACAGAGCACTTAGCCTAAGAAATGCAATAAACCCTGAAAAGGAAGGGAAGATCAAGGAATAAAGATCTCATAGGATGCAATCAAGCAAATATTCAAGAGCATAATAGGGACTTGAAAACCAGTAAAGGAATGAACCTAAATTGCTATGCATGAAACCCCATGAACCCAAGAACTTTACTTCTGTAATAAGAACTTGTTTCTCTTGTTCTTTCATTCATCATTCTTATTTTTCAGTACTTGCTTTGGGACAAGCAAGCTTTAAGTTTGGTGTTGTAATGCCAGGGCATTTTGGCCAGTTTCACTGACCTTTTTCTTTACTCTTTTAGGATAGTTTCATGCATTTTCTTAGTAAATAATCAAGTTTTGGGTAAATATACACTTACATCTTGATTCAAGAAAACATTGTGAACTTTACATGATTTCATGAGAATTATGCATGAATTGAATGATAATATGGATGATGCATGATCTCATGACTTGAAACGAAGCTTTGATGCACTTTGTTTGTTTGATTTCAGGACAAAGAAAGCAAAGAAGAGCCATGTTAGGAGCTATGTTAGTCTCACTAAGGTGGAAAGGGATCAAGCTTGCAACGTTAGTGGAAAAAGTTACCACCAATAACGTCCTCGAATGCCATCATAGCCGACGTTAGTTGCCACGTTAGTTACACTAACGTGGGAACTAATGTGGAAGAAAGGGGGAGCTCCAACATTAGTGGTGAAAGTGATCACCACTAACGCCACACTAAGCCACGTTAAGAGCCACGTTAATCCAATTAACGTGGACTCTAACGTGGAAGTAAAGAGGGGTCGCAAGCGTTAGTGACACTCACCTTTGTCACTAACGCTAGGCCAAGTTTAGATTGCCCACGTTAGTGGTCACGTTAAGACCACTAACGTGAAGGGTAACGTGGAGCAATGAATGATAGGACAACATTAGTGACACTCACCTTTGTCACTAACGTTGGAGATGGAAAGCATACCCACGTTAGTGGCCACGTTAGTTACACTAATGTAGAGAACTAACGTGGGAAATAGAGGCACTTTGAGACGTTAGTGACAAAGGTGATTGTCACTAATGCACTCGAAGCTTGGGCATGCCCACGTTAAGGGCCACGTTAGTTACACTAACGTGGACCATTAACGTGGAAGAAAGGGATAAGAAGCAACGTTATTGGTAAAAGTGAGTGCCAATAACATTTGTGAAGGGCTAAGAGGCAACGTTAGTGGTCACATTAGTACCACTAACATTGAAGTTAACGTGAATCACTTAGTTTGGAATGTTAGTGATAAAGTTATCATCACTAACGCTCTCGAACCAAAATTTACACTTAACGTTAATGCTACTAACGTCCTAACTAACTTCCCATCATGCCTAACTCACACTTTCTTTGCAAGCAAAGCTGAGCCCACTAGAGACTGTAACTACTTCAACTGAAGATAAAGGGCCCATATCCAAGACTTGAAGAGCTAACTAGAAGATCTGAAGAGTAGTATATATAGGGAGAGTTTTGAATTGAAAGGAGATCTGGAACTTGAGAACTATACTCTGTATATTTTACTTTCTCTGTAACTTCTAGTTTATATTTTCAGAATGTACTTTTCATTTTTGCTTTCCATTTCCAGAGCTATGAACAACTAAACCCCTTTTCATTGGGTTAGGGAGCTCTGTTGTAATTTGATGGATCAATAATAGTTTTTATTATTCTTCCTCTTTCTTTTCTCTTGATTTTACTAGAAAGCTTTCGCTCTTCATCCAATTGGTTAGCTATCTTGGAAGAAAAGCTCTCTATAATTGGATCTCCTCGAAACCTTGGAAGAGGAATGAGGAGATCATGCTAGAATTGCTTTCTTATGCTGGACCAAATTGGGGTTTGGATGGATATAGTGACATATAATCCTACCAACACTTTGATTTGGGAATGCATGTGGTATAATCAGTGACCAAACTTCATCTCTTCCCATGAGCAATTAAATCAAGGAATTGGGCAATTGTTCAAGCTTAGAGAGATTGGGTTGCCAAGGAATTAGAATCCAATCACTTAAGATTGCCAAGGAGATCAATGAATGCATTGATTGAGGAAGAGATGAAAATGAGCTTGATCCGGAGAATGCAACATCTTCTAAGCCCAATGAATCCCCCATTTCTGATCTTACCCATTCTCTTTATTTTCTGCCATTTATTTTTCTGCTCATCTCCCCAAATCCCCATTTAAGATTCTGCAATTTACTTTATGCCATTTACATTCCGCCATTTATTTCCAGCACTTACATTTTCTGTTATTTACTTTCCCGCCATTTAATTTTCTGCAATTCCTCAACTCAATTTCTGCTTAGCTCAACTAGAACATTCCTCTAACTAAAGTTGCTTGACCAATCAATCCCTGTGGGATTTGACCTCACTCTATTGTGAGTTTTTACTTGATGACAATTCGGTATACTTGCCGAAGGAAAATTTGTTGAGAGACAAGTTTCCGTGCATCACAAGTCCTAGTCAACTCCTGTGGAAAGACTAGCTTTAGAGCGATCCAAATCAATCAGCGAGAATTCCAATTTTCATTTAACTGCTGAGTTTGACAACTCAAGTGTTACCAATTACTCAACCAAAGCCAAAAGGGAAAAAATCTACATTATTTATATAATAAATAAAAGAAAGCAATCATAAATCTAAAATACCTCAAATTGCATTAAATAAAGAAATCAATTCTAACATAGAGTTCATAAGCCAAATTGAAAAGATAAATAACAATTAAAGTAATAGAATAAATAAAAGTAGAAAATAAATTATAGGAACATTGAACTTGGAATGAAGAGAAGTAGCCTAATCATAATAGAAATCCTAAATCCTAATCCTAATCCTAAATCCTAAGAGAGAGGAGAAAGCCTCTCTCTCTCTAAAACTACATCTAAATCCTAAAATTGCGAATATGAAAGTTGTATATGTTGTATGAATGAATAGATTGATTCCTCCATTTTATAGCCTCTAATCTGTATTTTCTGGGCCGAAAACTGGGTCAGAAACAGCCTAGAAATCGCTGATCACGAATTCTGTCATGCTGGTTTTTCATCACTGCGATGCGTGCACGTGATACATGAATCTGTGTCGTCTATCCTTAAGGAAACTATAGCAAATTAGATACCATTTCGAAGCCCTAGATGTTAGCTTTCCAACGCAACTGAAACCGCCTCATTTGGATCTCTGTAGCTGAAGTTATGACCGTTTGAGTGCGAAGAGATCAGGATGGACAGCTTTAGCAGTTTCTTCAGTTTCTTGTATTCCTTCCACTTTTGCATGCTTCCTTTCCATCCTCTAAGCCATTCCTGTCCTGTAATCTCTGAAATCACTTAACACACATAACATGGCATCGAATGGTAATAAGAGAGTATTAAACATAGGAAACTTAAGGCCAAAGAAGCATGTAACACCCTACCATACAAAGTCTTATGCTTAAGTCATAATCCAGAGATGGCAAGGTATTACGACCTCTAAAACAAAAATCTAGTACATATAGTAGTGTGAATAAGGATTATAACTAGGAGCCTTTTTAGAAAAAGGGGTAAATAAAAATCGCAACTTGAAAGCGCAACACTCCTATCGATAACGCAACGAGCAAAGGATAAGTTAACGCGAGATTATATATATACAAAAGAGTATCAAAAACGGGAATATCAAAACTCAAATCCGGGTGCAAAGATAACCGGTCCGAGCATAGCAATATATATATATATATATATAATAAAATAAGGAAACCCCAAAGGAAACCCAAAGGGACACAAATACAGAACCCTATTCTCCAAAAATCTCCTATAAGAGGAGTCATCACAGTTTGTATTATTTAGTGGAGATAAAAGTATCTAAACAAGATATATAAACCTAAACGGAGTCCTGAGAACAAAGGATCTTCGCTAATCCAGAAGTCTCCAGCATGCCTCAGCGAGAAACCTCACGTCCTGCATCTGAAAACCACAAAATCCGCATGGGTGAGAACCAGAGGTCCCCAGCATGGTAACAGCTTCCACATATATAATACATAATAATAGAGAAAAGCCGAAGGCAATCCTAGAACTTCCTCCAGATAATATCAAAGCTTATAAACAAACTAAACCGTAAGTGGCAACTGACTAAAGATCCTTCAGTCTAACTAATACTTCCCTTTCCAATTCCTTCAGACCTCCTAACCACCAGCAAGAGTATAATATAGAAAACATAGTTATATCAGACAAGAGATTTGCAAATAGGAACAGATAAGGCATTTAGACAATTAGCAAGTAATATGCAGTCAAATAGGCAATCTCAAACAATTCATATAGTATGCATATGATGAATGCCTGTCCCTAGTGGCTGATGATATCATCTGTCGGTTATAGAGCCAACCCGACAAGTCCTGGTAGCTAACCATTGGACTGTCCCTCTGTCGCGCATCCCCAACTCGAGTTATACTCATCGTAAACTTGATCATAATCATGATCCATATCCATCACCCTCACTGGTGAATATTTACGGGGGCGAGCTCATCCGGGCTTTCATAGTGCCCGGCCACACTTACGACATAGGGTCGAAAGAGCTTCGAGTCTCAACCTGGAGCACGTAGTGGCTAGCCACTGCTTCCTCCTAGGGAAACCCTCATCTCCGATGGTGGAAGTGCAAACATTCACAATTCATTCAACAGCATATATGCATTTATTCTTAGCCATAATCATGGCTCCGCCGTAACACGGCAATAATCTAGCCATCCGACTCACGGTTAAATCCATAACCAGCCAATTCATTAACAATCACGGCCCTTCGGCCCATGGCATAACAAGCACTTCCACCGCCATTCTCTGCATCTCACATAATTATCTTTGATCCTCAATTATCATCCATTTTTCCATTGCTTCACTCCCAAGTTACCACATTCACTAGCCCCTTCTCTCATTGCTAGGCATATCATAATGATTTAAGACATAAGTGGTGAGATCGGAGGCTTAGAAGTATGAAATTTGGCTTTTAAAACTCAAAAATCAACTTTGGGATGAAAACAAGGCCACGCGTACGCGCACTCCACGCGCACGCGTGGATGGCCACAAAAACTCATCGACGCGCAAGCGTCATACGCGCGGACGTGCGGATTGAAAATTTGCCAAATGACGCGCAAGCGTCAGCCACGCGTATGCGTGGATGCTCTTGCGCCCCAGGCACAAAACTGGCATAACTCTCTGAAAAATAGCTGGGCATTTGGTGCAGCACATTGACGCGCCCGTGCACACCACGCGCACGTGTGGATGGTGCTTTCTCGAAGAACGGCGCGTACGCGCCAAGTGCACCTACGCGCGGAGGGTCATTCTGCTAAAAAATTTTCTAAGTTAAAAGCTGCAGAATTTACAGATTCAACCCCTAATCTTCTGACGGACATAATTTTCTCATTTTAAATCGTTTTTCACCCGTTCTTCGAACGGCATGGACATCCCGGATGAAATTTCATTTTTAAACAAATTTGGCACAAAACAGAGATCCATAGTCCAAGTTATGTCCCGTCAAAGTATGCCCAAAAACCATGTTTTCATACAAAACCACAAAGTGCCATTTTCAAAACAAGACACTTTCAACTCTTTTCAAAATCAATCAAAACATGCCAATTTCATCCCTTTTCTTTGAAATCAATCAAAATGTACCTCAATTCAATGCCTACCTTAGGGCCTCTAGCCTAAGTATTTCCTACCACATTACATATTAGATACGAGAAATCGAAACCATACCTTAGCCGATTTCCCAAGCTCAACCGGAGCACTTCCAAACCACTTGTCCACAAGCTCTCAAGGTCTCAACACCTCCAAGAACAGATTTTATCACACAAAACACTCTCCCAAACTTTCCAAAATCACCAATCAAGCTCCAATATTCACATACACATAACCTAAGCCACAATCATCATACCCATACGCAACATCTCAATACCCAAACATCATAGAACAACAAATTACACTAGGGTTGAGAATCTTACCACACCCAAGGTCCAAGGAGACAAGATTAACCTTCTCCTTCAAGAGAGTTGGGTCCTATAACACCAAAGAGCCCAAAATCTCAATATTTCATCCATGAAACTCGAAAACAAGGGCTGGAATTTCGAAGAGCAAAATTTAGCTTACCTCAAGATTGATTGTATGGGTTTTGTAGAACTCTCCGCGGTGAACACGTGGCCACATACGGTGCGGCAATCGGAGCTCTAGATCAAAAGTTATGGTGGTTTGAAGATCAAATGAGAGAAAGAACTTGAGAGAGTGTTCTTCCCTCCATGGCCTCCATTTCAGCGTGTTTAGTGTCTCAAATGAGGAGAGAGAGTGCTGAAATGAGGATTTTAGGGTTTAGTTATGTTGGGCCAAGGGCCCACTTTGGGTCCGGTCGGCCTGGTTTGGCCCGTTCGGTCCAATCTTGGTCCGATTTCTATAAAATTGGTACCGAAATTCTCGTCTCACTCTCCTCTATCACATTTAGCCATAAAAATAACATTTTTGGCTTTCTAGAATAAACTCTCATATATAGGTTAATTAGCCGTTAATTAACCGGGTCTTACATTCTACCCACATAATTGGGAATTTTGCCCACAAAATTCAAATCCAATTACCTGAGAATAAGTGCGGATAATCCGTTCGCATCTCCGACTCAAGTTCCCAAGTGTGTTCCTCAACACCGCCTCGACTCCATGCCACTTTGACCAATGAAACCTCTTTTTCACGCAACCGTTTGATACTAGTATCATCAATTCTGACTGGAGCCACTGGAAGCGTCAAATCTTCCCTTAACTGAACCGATTCAGGTTCTAACACATGGCTAGCATCAGGAGTGTACTTCCGAAGCTGCGACACGTGAAACACGTCGTGCAGGTTCGAAAGATGAGGTGGTAGAGCCTTCCGATACGCCACCGGTCCAATCCTCTCCAGGATCTGAAATGGACCAATGTATCGAGGATTCAACTTCTTCGCTTTAATCGCCCTACCTACTCCTGTGGTTGGAGTAACCTTCAGTAAAATATGATCTCCTTCTTCAAATTCCAAGGGCTTCTGCCTCTGATCGGCGTAACTCTTCTGGCGACTCTGCACCGTAAGCATCCTATCTCGGATTTTCTTAACTTGTTCAGTGGTCTCAACTATCATTTCCGGCCCCAACAAGCCTTTCTCTCCAGCTTCATACCAACATAGCGAAGATTGACATTTTCTCCCATAAAATGCCTCATACGGAGCCATTCCGACGCTCGCATGGTAACTATTATTGTATGCAAACTCCACTAACGGTATATACCGATCCCAACTCGCCGGTTGGTCCAAAACACAAGCTCTCAACATATCCTCTAGTGTTTGGATCATCCTCTCGGATTGACCATCTGTTTGAGGATGGTATGCTATACTCAAGCTTAATCGGGTTCCAAAAGCTTTCTGAAATGCACCCCAGAACCTCAAAGTGAAACGAGGATCTCTATCAGAGATTATACTAGCAGGTACACCATGGAGTCTCAAAATCTCCTTTATGTATAACCGAGCTAGCTCCTCAAGGGTGTAAGTCATCCGAATGGGCAAAAAGTGAGCTGACTTCGTCAGTCGGTCCACAATCACCCAGATAGCATCAAAACCAGTCCTAGTCCTTGGCAATTTCCGGCACAATGATCCTACCCTTGAATCTCTATAACCCATCTTTTTCTTCTGACACTCTCCACTGTTTTCCTTGCTCGATAGTTGGTAACACCTTCCATAACGCTTCATCATTTTCATGAGCCTTTAGGAGTTTGGGCTTAAAGTCACTCGAGATTTCTAATCGGCTCAAACACGAGGTTCCAGATACTTCTCGAGCACCAATCTTTAGACTCTCGAATACCTTGAGCAACTTCTCCTCTTGAAGCATCATCCAAGCCGCATATAACGACTTCCGACTTAACGCATTCGCCACTACATTCGCCTTTCCCGGATGGTAATTCAACTCAAAGTCGTAGTCCTTCAATAATTCCATCCACCTCCTCTGCCTCATATTAAGCTATTTCTGATCAAAGAGATATTTCAAGCTCTTATGATCGGAGAAGACTTGGAACTTAACCCCAAAGAGATAATGCCTCCACACCTTCAAGGCAAACACAACCGCAGCGAGTTCCAAATCGTGCGTAGGGTAACTAACTTCGTGAGGTCTCAACTGTCGGGAGGCATACGCCACCACATTATGATGCTGTATCAGTACGCACCCTAGACCCTTTAATGAGGCATCACAGTACACCTCAAAAGGCTCGTCTGGCTCAGGTAACACTAACACTAACACAGGTGCAGTGGTCAACTTTGTCTTTGCGGGTTAACTTTGTCAACGGCAAGGATAATTGCGAAAAGCCTTTGATGAACCTTCGGTAATAGCCAGCTAAACCCAGAAAACTTCTTATCTTAGTTACTGTGGTTGGTTGCCTCCAATCCATCATAGCTTCCACCTTAGTTGGATCTACGGTTATTCCCTTCTTGCTCACCACGTGACCCAAAAACTTCACCTCACTCTTCCAGAACTCACACTTAGACAGTTTTGCATAGAGTTTCTTCTCCTTTAAAATCTGCAACACAGTCCTCAAGTGTTCCGCATGCTCTTCTTCAGTCTTGGAGTAAATCAGTATGTCGTCAATGAAGACAACAACGAATTTATCCAGAAACGGACAGAACACTCTATTCATGTAATCCATAAATACTGCAGGAGCATTTGTCAACCCAAAAGACATTACAGTGTACTCGTAATGACCGTAACGAGTACTAAAAGCGGTCTTAGGGATATCCTCACCCCTCACCCTTATCTGGTGATAACCGGATCGCAAATCGATCTTAGAGAAAACCCCAGCTCCTTGTAACTGATCCATGAGATCATCAATTCTCGGCAATGGGTACTTATTCTTTATGGTGACCTTGTTCAGCTGCCTGTAATCCACACAGAGCCGTATACTTCCATCTTTCTTCTTTACCAGTAACACTAGAGCACCCCACGGGGAAACACTTGGTCGGATAAAGTTCTTACCCAACAATTCCTCTAACTGAGACTTTAGCTCGGCCATCTCTAACAGTGACATTCTATAAGGAGCACTTGAGATTGGTCTCGCCCCAGGCACCAACTCAATAGCAAATTCGACCTCTCGGTTAGGTGGAAATTCCTCAATATCATCGGGAAACACTTCCGGAAACTCACACACCACCGGAATCTGATCCAAACTTTGATCATCACCCGAAACACCAGTGATTAACAACAGGATACCCTGACATTCGATTCTAGAACAGTTCACCATCATCGAATTCAAGTAATAATTATTCACCACGACCGGCCCGTCTGTATCTTCCGGCATAAAGTACACCGACTTTGTAGAACAATCAAGCAGGACATGGTTCTCAGATAACCAGTCCAATCCCAAGATAAGATCAAGACTGATCATCGGTAAGCAAATTAAATTATGGACAAAATCACGCTGCTTGAACCTAAACGAAACTTTCGGGCATCCTAGCCTAGTTACCATGGCCTCATGGGTAGCATTATACACTTTTAGGTCATAACCTAAGGTTACGATCTTCAATCCTAACTCATGGGCTTTCTCAAATGCAATGAATGAATGCGATGCTCCCGAATCAAATAAAGAATTTAAAGTTTGACCAGCCATTTCACAGTTACCTCAAATGAGTGTCTCAGATCCCTCTGCACCCCTAGCTGAGGTGGTGAACACCCGACCAGTCTGCTACGCCTCCCCGGCACCTTGTTTCTGCTTTCTCCGGACACCTTGGGAGCTTATGTCCTGCCTTTCCACAATTGTAGCACAAACCCCATCCGGCCTTGCATGGTGCTCCCGGATGGTGACTTCCACACCTAGTACAAGCTTGATCATTCTGAGGCTGCTTCCCAAACTTTTTCCCTTGGGAGTTGCTATTGTTGGGCCTCCTAAAGGAACCTCCCCTCTTGAAAGGCAGACCTCTAGGTGCAAAGCTCTTTCCTCGGTTCTGTGGAAATGATCCTTTGTGACTTCCTTCCTCAGCGGCTACCCTCTTCACACACTCTTCAGCAATCCCACACTTGTTCACCAACACAGCGAAAGTTCTGATCTCCATTGGTCCCTGAGCTCCATTTCTGTCATTTCCATAGTTGTTCATCTGTTGACCGAGAGCCTCAACAGTGGCTTGCATAGCAGCAGCCATGTTCTCCAACGCAGTCATAAAGTTCACCGGGTCATTAGGGTTAATCTCTGGCTCACGAGCATTAGTACGACCTCTCCCACGGCCTCTACCGCATACACGAGATGCCATCTGGTTCCTATACACACCAAACAATCGATATTAAGTTGATCAGTCTCAATATCGGGAGTTTAGTGCTTCAAAGTCCCAAATGCATGCTCATGAACGTTTATGCCAACTATATTAAGTAGATATACTAACAGCACATAACACACACACAGAGAATGCACAGAAGCATAGTCAGTCCATTCCTCAGGCTCTACAAGAACGAACTGCTCTGATACCATAATGTAACACCCTACCATACAGAGTCTTATGCTTAAGTCATAATCCAGAGATGGCAAGGTATTACGACCTCTAAAACAAAAATCTAGTACGTATAGTAGTGTGAATAAGGATTATAACTAGGAGCCTTTGTAGAAAAAGGGGTAAACAAAAATCGTAACTCGAAAGCGCAACACTCCGATCGATAACGCAACGAGCAAAGGATAAGTTAATGCGAGATTATATATATACAAAAGAGTGTCAAAAACGGGAATATCAAAACTCAAATCCGGGTGCAAAGATAACCGGTCCGAGCATAGCAATATATATATACATATAATAAAATAAGGAAACCCTAAAGGAAATCCAAAGGGACACAAATACAGAACCCTATTCTCCAAAAATCTCCTATAAGAGGAGTCATCACAGTTTGTATTATTTAGTGGAGATAAAAGTATCTAAACAAGATATATAAACCAAAACAGAGTCCCGAGAACAAAGGATCTTCGCTAATCCAGAAGTCTCCAGCATGCCTCAGCGAGAAACCTCACGTCCTGCATCTGAAAACCACAAAATTTGCATGGGTGAGAACCAAAGGTCCCCAACATGGTAACAGCTTCCACATATATAATACATAATAATAGAGGAAAGCCGAAGGCAATCCTAGAACTTCCTCTAGATAATATCAAAGCTTATAAACAAACTAAACCGTAAGTGGCAACTGACTAAAGATCCTTCAGTCTAACGGTGGCTAGCCACTGCTTCCTCCCAGGGAAACCCTCATCTCCGATGGTGGAAGTGCAAACATTCACAATTCATTCAACAGCATATATGCATTTATTCTTAGCCATAATCATGGCTCCGCCATAACACAGCAATAATCTAGCCATCCGACTCACGGTTAAATCCATAACCAGCCAATTCATTAACAATCACGGCCCTTCGGCCCATGGCATAACAAGCACTTCCACAGCCATTCTCTGCATCTCACATAATCATCTTTGATCCTCAATGATCATCCATTTTTCCCTTGCTTCACTCGCAAGTTACCACATTCACTAGCCCCTTCTCTCATTGCTAGGCATATCATAATGATTTAAGACATAAATGGTGAGATCGGAGGCTTAGAAGTATGAAATTTGGCTTTTAAAACTCAAAAATCAACTTTGGGATGAAAACAGGGCCACGCGTACGCGCACTCCACGCGCACACATGGATGGCCATAAAAACTCATCGACGCACAAGCGTCATACGCACGGACGCGCGGATTGAAAATTTGCCAAACGACGCACAAGCGTCAGCCACGCGTACGCGTGGATGCTCTTGCGCCCCAGGCACAAAACTGGCACAACTCTGGCACAACTCTCTGGAAAATAGCTGGGCATTTGGTGCAGCACATCGACGCGCCCGTGCACACCATGCGCACGCGTGGATGGTACTTTCTCGAAGAATGGCGCGTACACGCCAAGTGCGCCTACGCGCGGAGGGTTATTCTGCTAAAAAATTTTCTAAGTTAAAAGCTGCAGAATTTACAGATTCAACCCCTAATCTTCCGACGGACATAATTTTCTCATTTTAAATCGTTTTTCACCCGTTCTTCGAACGGCATGGACATCCCAGATCCAATTTCATTTTTAAATAAATTTGGCACAAAACAGAGATCCGTAGTCCAAGTTATGTCCCGTCAAAGTATGCCCAAAAACCATATTTTCATACAAAACCACAGTGCCATTTTCAAAACAAGCCACTTTCAACTCTTTTCAAAATCAATCAAAACATGCCAATTTCATCCCTTTTCTTTGAAATCAATCAAAATGTACCGAAATCAACATCAAGCCATCCCTAACTCACACATTGATACTTTACAAAAATTCCCAAAACCACATCCAACCATTTTAACACTTCTCAATCAAATGGCTAAAGGACAAACACAATATCATATCATACATCCTTCCTCATCCCAATTTCCAATAATACCATTTCCAATCAACCATCATTATACATAATCATCATCATACTCACCATCAACATGGTACCACCCACCAATTCAACCTTAATCATTCATCAAGCATATATCACAACATGCATTTTCTCATATATCACACAACCAAGGCATCAATATTCATAATCACATATATGATCACATCATATATCTCAACTAATCAACAACATCATCAATTCAATGCCTACCTTAGGGCCTCTAGCCTAAGTATTTCCTACCACATTACATATTAGATACGAGAAACCGAAACCATACCTTAGCCGATTTCCCAAGCTCAACCGGAGCACTTCCAAACCACTTGTCCACAAGCTCTCAAGGTCTCAACACCTCCAAGAACAGATTTTATCACACAAAACCCTCTCCCAAACTTTCCAAAATCACCAATCAAGCTCCAATATTCACATACACATAACCTAAGCCACAATCATCATACCCATACGCAACATCTCAATACCCAAACATTATAGAACAACAAATTACACTAGGGTTGAGAATCTTACCACACCCAAGGTCCAAGGAGACAAGATTAACCTTCTCATTCAAGAGAGTTGGGTCCTATAACATCAAAGAGCCCAAAATCTCAACATTTCATCCATGAAACTCGAAAACAAGGGCTGGAATTTCGAAGATCAAAACATAGCTTACCTCAAGATTGATTGTATGGGTTTTGTAGAGATCTCCGTGGTGAACGCGTGGCTACAAATGGTGCGGCAATCGGAGCTCTAGATCAAAAGTTATGGTGGTTTGAAGATCAAATGAGAGAAATAACTTGAGAGAGTGTTCTTCCCTCCATGGCCTCCATTTCAGCGTGTTTAGTGTCTCAAATGAGGAGAGAGAGTGCTGAAATAAGGATTTTAGGGTTTAGTTATGTTGGGCCAAGGGCCCACTTTGGGTCCGGTTGGCTCGGTTTGGCCCGTTCGGTCCAATCTTGGTCCGATTTCTATAAAATTGGTACCGAAATTCTTGTCTCACTCTCCTCTATCACATTTAGCCATAAAAATAACATTTTTGGCTTTCTAGAATAAATTCTCTTATATGGGTTAATTAGCCATTAATTCATTGGTGGGAATTTCAGATAAGCGTTTGGAGATGCTTTGTTGCTTATGAACCTCTGCTTTTCTATTGTCTTTTTCCAATCATGCGTGCTCCTTTCCATGGCAAGCTGTATAATCCTCTCGGATGAAAAATACCAGGTACTATCTCTGCACGGCTAATCAACTGTCGAATTTCTCGTCTCGGATGAAAAATACCAAGTACAGCTACCGCACGGCTAATCATCTGTCGGTTCTCACTAGCATCGGAATAGGACCCTTATTCTTTTGCACACTGTCACTGTGCCCAACATTCGCAAGTTTGAAGCTCGTCACAGTCATCCCTTCCCAGATCCTACTCGGAATACCACAGACAAGGTTTAGACTTTTCGGATCTCAGGAATGGCTGCCAATTGGTTCTAGCCTATACCACGAAGATCCTAATCTCACAGACTCGGTCCGTGTATTAGAGACCCAAGAGAATATACTCCAGTTGTCGTCCAATGACTACATTGAACATCATGTAGACCGCTTTGTGGTTGTCAGGCACGTGGATCTTGGCTAAGCGAGTAACGAATATAGTGGGTGATTGTCACGGGTCACCCCTTCATTCTGACTTAACTAAATTAAGTATGAGAGTATATCTTGGAGAAGAAGTAAGCGTGAATTGAAAGAGAAATAATAGTACTTGCATTAACTCATTAAGAACAGCAGAGCTCCGCACCTTAATCTATGAGGTGTAGAAACTCCACCATAGAAAGTACATATGAGAAAATAGTCTAGGCATGAACGTGTGGCCAGCCTCCAAGTCCAAGGATGATAATATCATAATCCCCTAATACAATAGTAAAAAGTGCTATTTATACTAAACTAGTTACTAGGGATTACAGAAAATGAATAACTAAGTGCAGAAATCCACTTCCGGGGCCCACTTGGTGTGTGCTTGGGCTGAGTATTGAAGCTTTCACATGCATAGGCCATTCTTTGAGTTAAACGCCAGCTTGGGTGCCAGTTTGGGCGTTTAACTCCAGTTCTGGCATTTTACTCCAGAAAAGGATCTTTGGTGGGCGTTTAGACGCCAGTTTGGGCCATCAAATCTCGGATAAAGTATGGACTATTATATATTTCTGGAAAGCCCAAGATGTCTACTTTTCAACGCAATTGAGGGCCACTACAAGAAAAACACCCATTCAGGTACACTTGAAAAGTGTAGCCAAAAGTGAAAAAAAAATGATACCTTAGGCTACGGCTATGCTTTTTGGGATACGGCTACGCTTTTAGGGGTGATTCCTATTCGGCCGTTGCCTATTCTCAAAGGCTACGCTTTTCTGCACCAAGGGCTACGCTTTTGGTGTTTGGGAATAGGCTACGCTTTTCAAGTGATGCTGTCCAGGACCAAAGGCTACGCTTTTCAGCTTCCATTTTTACCAGAATAGGCTACGCTTTTCAACGCTACTGCATCACTTGTAAAACATAGCCGCATTGTATATTATAGCTACTCTATATAAGTGTAGCCCTAGGTCCCTTTTTTTTTTAATTTTCTGTATAACCATAGCTACTCTATATAAATGTAGCCTTAGGTCCCTCACTGTTTTTTTTATTTTCTATATGTATATAATATTCTAATAATTTTTTATACAACATAATATTTAATAATATTATTACATATATAATTTTACATTTTTAATTAAATGAGTTAAATATTATAAAATAAAATTAAACACATAATTATACTAAATAATTTTTTTAAATAATAAAAATCATCCTTACACAATTCAAAGACATAATCTTAAGAAGAGATAATTTAAGTCACATGAAACTTGTATCACATATCAATTAAAATGCAAAGTTTGCACTCTATATCCGAAAAGAACTTAATAAACAAAAAATCCTTAATCTTCTAATCTCGGAATAATGACTAAAAATATTCTGAAGCACCTTCAAATTCTTCTCAAACACATATTTTTCATGCTGATCTTCATCACCATCAAGAAAACTCTTGGCCTTAACAATTGTATCAGTGTTCATTCCCTTATTCATTCCCAGCAAAAACTAATTTTCAAGCAGTTACTGCCCTACTTACAACTGCAGATTATCATAATTCAAAAAGAGAAGCATGTAAGAATTTTGCATACTGATTCACCACCATACGCAATCAATACAAGATTATGTTGAAGGAAATGATCAGGCTACTTACAAATATTCTTTTGACCATTCTCGCGACACATGAAGAAAACAAAATCATAGAACCGAATGAATTCTGAAAAGTCTGCCTGGCAAGAGTAACAAATAAAGCACATGTTCCAATTGCAAGTATCAGATTAAAGATTAAAAATACAAGAAAACAAACTTGTTGCTTTTCTATTATTCTCATTAAAGCTGAATGCTAAATTCACAAAATCATGTCAATCAGCTTAATTTCAAGTGCAAAAGGGGAAAACGGTGTTGTCTCAAAGAGTAAAGTGAGAATCATCAACCTAAATTGTAAAATTAAAAATGAATTGAGACAGATATATCAATTTTGCACCAATATCCCTAATGCAAAAGGAAAAACCATAAAGTAAATAAAACTGTGCTCTTTCAACTGTTATTTAATCATGTCACTCAATTAAACACAACACAACAAAACAAAACAAAAAAATTTTTTTTGGGGGTACCAATAATGGTAGGAAAAACCATTGAAGCTAAAAACAACATAACTAAGGGTAAATTAAATAAATAAAGAAAGAAAAGAAAAGAACATTGCTCACAAAAGCTAAACAAAATTGAGGGTGTATTATTGAAAAGATATATGTATAGTTAACTAGTCTAGCCATTTGAAAAGTAAATAAAAAATAATATTTTTAAATGAAAGCTAAGAATCCCAATTCTAGAGTCCTAGATTGCATTGAAGCCATGTAAAAAATTGGTCAATTATCTTGATAAAGGACATCATCATCAACATCATCATCTGCTTGAAAGTTATCAGTTTTGCACTTGATATTCAACCACTTATTGACCAATGTCTTGGGCCATGAAAGCTTCACTAAATAAAGGAGAGTAAGCAATGGCTATGGCAAAATGCGATTGCAAATGAAGCTTGGAAGCACAAATGTCATTTATTTTAAATCGAGCCTTGCTTTTCTTGGAAGCACAAATGCCATTTAACAAATCCTATTAGTCACATTGATCACTTCAATTTCATAATTTAACACATACAAATCAAGAATACGCACTATAACAAATAACAAGTATTGTAGTAGGAAGTAGTCAAATGCAACATATTTCAAGTCTTAATTTAGCATTAATTAAAAAGAATGCAATGTTGGATGAGAAACGAACCACATGTCTGTATTGTTCGAACCTTTCGTGGAGGTTAGCTGCCTGAAAAAGATGAATAAGAACAAGAAAAATGGTTAAATAATTAAAGTTAGGGACCCAAAGTAAAAAAAAAATTAATCGGAAGGGTGAATGATCCGGTGATATCAATGTATATCAATTTAGCTTAGCTTGTGAAGGTGGGAAGTGTGAGAACTCATCATCAAATAGAAAATTATTGAACAAAAGGAAATGTCAAGAATAATACATAAAATCATGATTAGTTTTCTATTTCAAAATTTAAAACAAAACTGAATACAATGCTATAAGGGAATCACAGGTACAGGGGAAATTTTACACATGTATCAGCACACTGGATTAGTGATGGCAACATCAGGAACAGAAGCTAGCACCAGTTGGGGTTAAAGTACTGCTCCTGCTTCTCTAGCCTTTCTGCGTTTGCGCCTCATCCTGAAATACTCCCTCTTCCTTGCTCTATAGTTGTTGGGATTCTCAAGTTGCACTTCTCGTGGGTAAACACTCACCTGAAGTAGAAGAAATCATAATAATTAAGCTTCAATTTGTACTCTCTATAATTTTTCTAAGTAACATAATCATGGTGTAAAAAGCTTCACTTAACCTTTTTCCTATCGGGCCCAAATTTTTTACAACTCCATCAATCAAGGAGAAGATGGTATAGTCTTTGCCAAGTCCCACATTCTTTCCTGCATGAAACTAAAAGTATTGTCCAAAACAAAATCAAAACTTAGAGGATCATGTATGGTGTTTTTTTTTCTTTTTCAAAGTGATAGGATGCTACACATTTTATATTACTCGTAAATTTCTAAATGCCAAAAACATGGTAATGGTCAAATTTTTATATATAATCAAGCTTCAAAGTTTAAGGAAGCATGATTTTGCAGTGGTAAGCAAGCTATAGTACTACCTATTCACTTTCACACAAGTTGTTGCCATTTCAGTTTTTTTTCAGATTTTGGGCGCAGAAGAGGCTGGGGATGAGACTAAAAAGTAAACACTAAACCTAAGTTAAATAATATATGTATCTATACATAAATATATAGTAACTAATTTATTAACCAAAGATGGAAGTTCAGAAGAAACAGAATAAAAGGGCTATAAAAAGCTCACCTTATCCAAATTATCAATGTGAACAGAACCAGGAGAACTTGTTTGATTACTTACTTTAACTGAGATAAAAGTTGAATCTGAATTATATATCAGCAGAAAAACCACAAGAGAAGAACAGGTCAGAAAAGTCTATACTTGTTAACAAGAATTTAGAAACAAGTTAATCAGATTTATATTTTGTAACTCATAAACATAGATATATCTAACTGATTTGGATATATATGCATTATGTATTGTGTATTGTGTCTCTGTCAGTGCAAATATTCCCTTTACTTAGTAGCAAAATACTAGTTAGTTTTGAACTGACATACTACAAAAACAGCAGCTATTGCATAAACTAGTGCCCCAATGAATGAGGCTGCTACCATGACCTGTAGGTCACAGGATAAGTTAGTTGCTTTCGATCTCTATTAATCTTACCAAATCCTTGATAATACTGTTTAGAATTTGATGCTTAATCTCTCCCTTTTACAAAAGAGGAACATGCAGAGACATCCTTAGATTTCGGCCAAGCATTCTGAAGTAGTAGGACACAGAGAACCTGAAACAATTCTAAATGTAAACTAATCTGATATATTTAGCAAATCAGTAGTAATACATCTAGATACCTGCACACCCAATGAATACAGACACACACACACACAAAGCTACCTCCAAAATGGGAGCTGAAGCAGGATACTCGGGCAAATGAAGCAAGATGCAAAATCAAAAAGCAAATTCAAACGAAGCAAGCAACATAAATACAAAAAATTAACTTTAACTCCTATCATGTACTATTCATATAGTAAAATAAAAATGTTAACTCAAACAGAATTCATAGTAAATTCATAAGATAATAAGCCTGCTCATTAAATTAAATAAATAAGATACAATACCACAGTATCTATTTGATTGATCACTTACTTTTTCTCTTCTCAACTTGTTGGTTTTTTATTATTCTCATTAAAGCTGAATGCAAAATTCACAAAATCATGCCAATCAGCTTAATTTTAAGTGCAAAAGGGGAAAACGGCATTGCTTCAAACAGTAAAATGAAAATTATCAACCTAAATTGTAAATTAAAAATGAATTGAGACATATATCAATTTTGCACCAATATCACTAATGCAATTGATGGACCAAACATGAATCCCCTGGCTTAATCTATTTTTTGGCAAATCAGAACCCAAAAAAGAACCTATAACCCTAAACCCCCAAATTAAATTTCTTTTCAAATAAATTTCTAGTCACTTCTAGAGTTAGCTATTTATGATTTTGGTCTATGTCAAATTTTTCTTATGGATTTGATCTAATTTCCTAAATACAAGTGAAATCAATCCCTCTCATCATCTTAAATATAAATCAACTTCATACTTATGAGTTATGATTTGAAATATAAGTACTTATCTGTATGTGAAACTATATTAGTGACTAATTTTACTTAATTTTGATAAGTTTTATACCAAAATGATCTGGAATAGGATGATGTAAATACCATGATAAATCCCGTCTCTTAAGGGTCTAGTTCTTCCATGATCAAAGCTGCATATTCTTCAGCCTGCTGCTGTATGTTTGAGAGTTTGTTTGTTGTGGCACTAAGGCAGATGATCTGAAAACAGAATTGATCATTTGTGATCAAGTAAACTCCTATTCTCATGGGAACAAAATGCAAAGCTAGGAAAGGAAAAAAGGTTGCCGATAAAAACTATTTCATTATCTTCATTCTAATTTTTCTATTGATGAATTTAAAAAGAAAATTCAAATAAACCTCTTTAATTTCTTCCTCGGTGATTCTTCCATCTGCATCTTTATCAACCCTGCATTATTCCAAATGAAGGTTAACATACTTAACGGTGGAAATTAAAGAAAATACCAACCAATTTATTTTCCTAGTTCTAAAATTAAGTAAAGAGGTAATGAATTAGTTACATGTCAAAGATGGTTCTGAGCCTAGAATCAAAACTCTGGTCAGAAATTTGGTCCCAAAAGTCCTTCAATTGAGCCTTGTTAATTGAATCCCCATGAATATCCCTCCTCCTAGCCAAAGAATCAAAAAATACACCAGCATGCCTCAGATTCCTTGCTCATCCTTACATACAAACAATTCAACAAATTCGAACCATAGTTATCCAAACACTTCCTAAAAGAAAACTACTTAGAACAAGTCCTTATTTCACTCACTCTCTCACACACACAAATAATTTCACAAACACTTAGAAAGCAACAACAAAAAAATAGTGCAGATTTGTTATGAACTCTTCAATTTCAATTATTACCTATACATTTTCCAAAGAGAGAACGATGAAGCCATCCATCAGTTGAAGCAGAACATTTTCCAGGTGATTCACACATTATTTAAGGGATCAGACTTTCATAGCCATATTTTATTTTATTTTGAGTTCATCAAGAATCCAACAAATTTAGCTTAGAGACCTAATAATAAGAATTGAAACTACACAGTACTTGAAACTATTAATTAGTACAATTGAAAGAAAAAGAAAACTAATAATAAGAAACAAACATAATAAGCAACTAATCTTAGTATTCCTGCGCTGCAACTAATCATGGCCAAGCTCACCTGCGTTAACGGAATAAAACCCCTAAATTTACGAGTTCTCCTGCGCTGCAACAATAGTGACCGCGCAGCGAAGAGAAGATGAGTGGTGAAGATGAGTGAGCGCAGAGTCTTCCTGGAGTGGTGAGTGGTGACGCCATGAGTGGTGAGTGGTGATGGCAAACACTTTTCTCTGATTTGAGGGTGATGACGATGGTGAGGGCGGCGCAGCGACGATCAGTGCAAGATGGTGAAGAGGAGCGACGGTCAGTAGTGCAGCAATGTGAACAGTGGTGAGTGCGGGTGAGTGGTGAGTGGGGGACGACGACGGTCAATGGCGAGAGTGAGAGGGTTTCTTCTTGTAGTGAGAGGGTCAATGGCGAGAGCGAGAGTGAGAGGGGGGCAACGATGGTGAGCTTTGGAGGCAGGGCTTCTACTTCGCGATGAAGGTGATGAAGGTGATGAGTGAGCTTTCTAATGAGGATTTACGTGTAAGGTCCCACATCGGTTGGAGAGGGGAACGAAGCATGCCTTATAAGATGGTATCAGAGCAGTTCGCTCCTATAGAGCCTGATGGACGGATTGATTATGCCTCTGGGCATACTCTGGGTATCTATACATGCTATTTAGGGTATCTAACTGATATATGAGGCATGAATGCTCATGAGCATGCATTTGGGACTTTGAAATACTAAACTAGAGATATTGAGACTGATCACCTTGATATCACTTGTTTGGTGTGAACAGGAACCAAATGGCGTCTCGTGGGCACGGTCGTGAGCGTAATCAAGGTCAAGGATGGAGAGCTAATGAGGTAACCATACCAATAGATAGTTTGACCGATATCGTGACCGCAATGACGAGTGTTGCTGCTGCCATTGGTACTGTTGCTGCCGCGACCATCCGAGTAATGGATTGGATGGAACCACAAGCTGGAACTGGCAACAATGATGATAATGAATATGAAGGTGGACATAATGCTTCGAATACAGGGGTACCACTGAGTTATCTGGAGCAAGTTAACGTGGGTCAGGCAACGGGAGAAAGCTCAAAGAGGGCTGAGGTAGCAAGAAGTGATCACCGAGAACCCTTCACAAAGAAAAAGGGAAAGATTACACCGAGGAGCCAAACTTTCAAAAAGAATCGCTTTGTCGCTTCACATTCTCAGCGCTGGAGCAATAACCGAAGGAACGATAACCGTCTGGATCCGAATGCTGAAGGGAAAACTAGTACTCAACTGGATAATTTAAGGTGCCCAAGGTGCAAGAAGTACCATCCAAACAGACCGTGCAGGGCCGGATTAGGCGTATGTTACAAGTACGGGAGACCAGGGCATATGTCTTGGAATTGTCCATACAAAGAAAATCGGGATGCAACTGAATTTAATTCTCATAGCCGAGGTAATTTTAAACCATCAGTTGAATTTCTAATTTCCTTGGATACGGTTAATATGTAATACTCGTTCGTGATGTATGACAAGTTTCAGTAATCATGAGGTCCAAGTCGATAATTAGTCAAAAACTATTGGTTAGTGAGACGGAGTGACACTTAGCTACCTTAGAGGGGTGGTTAGACTTTTGAAGGTTAAGGATTAAGTAACGTAGTGGAAGCAGGTTGGACCATATCTAAGGAATCAGGAGTGTTGAGGGTTACACGAAATTATTGTTTGGAATTCAGTGACGGTGAAACTTTGAGGAAGAGGAGTAGAGCGAACACAACCTTTAGCTGTAAATTGTTAAGAGGTAAGTGAAGATGAAACCAAACCTCTATACGAGAGAGTTTCTAAGACAATTCTTGAAGGTGTGTCAGAACTTCCATTTCAAAGAGAAAGCGAGTTTGTGATAGACTTAGTGTCGGAAGCCGGATTTACTTCAATCGCACCACAAGCAAAGATATTATTATAATCGGTAGAATTTAGGATTGAGTGGAAGGGAGTAATAGAAGAGGGAATCACCTAACCAACTATTTCTTTGTGGGAAGCATCGGTTATTCTGGAGAAGAAGGAAGAGAACAGTAGGAAACCTTATGCAGAGAGAGTGTGCTAACGAACCTTCGCGACCCGATCTAATTCTTCTTTTGAAACCTGCATTGACATTCGATCCGGAGCTCTTCCTAAATAGCTTGACTACCTTTCTAACTTTACTCCTTGTGCGCATGAATATTGTTTCTTCCAGGATGAGTCTGAGCTTGTCTTGGTATAAGCGCGTAATCCTTGAATCTTGTATGCTCGCTATGACTAGAGTTGCCCCTATTCGCAAACCATGTTCTTCAAAATCAGCTGAGACTTCTTTGATTCTGTACGCTCTGTTCTTCCTACAAAAGGTCTCTAATTTGAACTCTTTTCTTGAGATACACCCAGGTTCCTCTCCTTGTGTATTCGATCATTTCGGTATATTCCTGATCAACCGTGTACAAGATTTCCTTTCTGACTTATTACAAACACCGTTTGTATTGCTCATTCATTTTTCGAGCTTAATGTCCTTTTGAAAATTAACATGAGCCTATATTAGTATCACGTATAAAATATAGTTATGACTGTGGAGATGTTGATTCCTTAAGAGCATGACTTTTGGATACGGAAGATGAAGCAGGTAAGCGTGCGCCGTCAGAAAGAGTTTTGGAGCTTTAAATTCTTGTCGACCACAAAGCCTATGATTAGTTTAATGCGCTAGAAATACACCGGTTACATAGATACCTGAATATGAAGAGAGCTTTCAAACTCCAAGAGAAGGATTAACCCCAAATCCAGTAATTAGAATACCCGAACTTATTTAACAACTCGGAATTAGTGCGATACATTACCAGAGTGGTTTAGGATACGTGTAAATACAACATCGTGAAGTGGTAACGGATGCCCTGAGTAAGAAGTTTCTGGAGAAATGCTTGGATATAAATTTCGGAGAAAGGAAGGCTAGATAAGTTGGAACTTTAAATTGAATATTAAGGGTATAGCTAAAGGAGTCAAACTAAATCTATTGCGGTTTTAAAACATAGCAAAGATGAAATGCAGGAAGCGTGAGGGGACGATAAAGACCTACCGAGGATGTCGAAGTCTGGCAAACGAAAGGGAACTAAGAAAAGATTTATATGTTTAATGTCGAAATAGAGATTGTAAAGTCAAAGACTTAAGGAGTGCAATAACGGTGATAAGGGGATACTAAGAGTACTGAAACCGGTTGAATCCAGAAGACACCAAGAGAGGGTTATGTGTTGAGGTCGAAAGTTGAAATAAGAAACTGTTGTTCGAAGCTTACAAGAGAAAATTTTCGAAGTTACCTTGAGATTTTTAAAACCTACCACGAATCCAAGAAGATATTTTGAGCAACCAGAAATGAAGAACGAGGTGGAAATCTATGTGATTACAAGTTTGACGTATGAGAAAGAAATGAGAGACCACCAGAAACCGTTCGAAATGTCACAGCCGTCGAAAGTTCTACATTAAAGGTAAAAGGGAATAGCTATCGATTTCGTAATAGATTGCCAAGGTCTAAGACAAAAGGTGATACTGTTAGGGAATCGTGGATCAAGTGATCAAGTCCGTTTTGCCCATCGGAGCAAACTACTTATTAGGAATACCAACGAGACTATACATCAGGGAGAAGGTGAGACTCTACAGTATGCTAAATAGCCTTGAATTAATTGGAAACTGGAACATCAAATGTCTTAATTCCTGAATTTGATAGCCGAGACAACAGAGGAAAAGTTACGCAAATTTGAGTAAAGATTCTCATTATGGGAGCCGACAAAAGAGATAGGCAGATCTAAGAAGTTAAATCCCGCCAAGTTAGCCTATTTCAAACTTTGGAGAGTATTGATGGTCAGTGGCGTGCCAAATAGTTTTTGTCGTACCTTTCGAACCTATTCCAACATACTCCGTATGTCGTAACTTCTGAAGCACGCCTCTAAATCAAATTCATGTCTTACAACCTAAGCCAGCTTAAATGAAAGGAGATGGACGTATCGAGTGATGAAGTCGGTTTCAAGAAACTCTGAATATACCAAAGGACTACCCACACCTCTTTTCAGATAATTGAATCTGAATTTTGAGGGCAAAATTCCTAATTTGGTGGGTAGAATGTAAACCCCGCTAAAATCGGAAAATAATTAGTCAATAAATCAAATTTTAAATAGGAAAATTAAAAATGCAAAACTAGTATCAAAATAGGATAGAGCTCGTCAAAACGAGAATTTTGATACCAATTTCGAAAATTTGGCCCAAAATCGGACCGGAAGGACCGAACCGGTTGAACCGGGGCCCGAACCGAGCCCGTGGGTCCAACCGGACCCAAACACTTAAAGAAGACAGCAGCTCCTTCTTCCCTCATTTGCATGCAACGCAGCAAAACAGATTTGGGGAGGAAGAAGAGCCCCCAAACCCTTAACCTCCTTTGATCCACCATAACTCTTCCGTCCGGGCTCCGATCGCCGCACCGTTTACGGCCACGCGCTCAGCGCGTCGAGCTCTACCTTTCTATCCGAACAATTTCATTGGTAAGTCTCCTATTAAGTTCAGAATCCCTATCCCTCTTTCTTTGGTAAACTTGGAAACCTATGGTGAATCTTGTCCAATTTCTATGTTCTAGGTTCAAGTTAGCTTCCGGAACTTGTGGGCTCAAGCTATTGAGCATATGGGTATGGTAAGAACACCCTAACCCTAGCTCAATCTTATTTTTGGTAATAGAAAACTGAATTGGAACATATATATGTGTATTAGGTGTAGTTTAAGAGGGTGTTTATGCATTGGACTTGAATTTGGATTACTTGGAGCTTTGTTGGTGACAAGGCTTACTTTGGGGCTGTTTGATTGAGCTTGGAGGGGCTGTGATTTTGTGTTGAGAGGCTGCCTTGGGTGAATTAAGTGATCGGCCAAGGTATGATTTAAGTTTTGCACGTTTAATATTTACGGTGTTGTGAAAACTTAGGTTAGAGGAACCATAGGATAAGTTGAATTGTTTGTTGTATTTAATGATTAGCCTTGTAATGTTGTTGGGATAGATTTGTTGGTGGATTTATATATTGAAATTATGAGATGTGGAAGTTATTAATGGTGTGCTCTTATATTTATTTATGATGGATTAGGATTGGTGTTTGTTAATAAGGATGTAGAGTTGTGTTGTGGTGGTATTGCATATGTTGTAACTAATTATGTAATGATCGAAATTGCATGAGACCAAGTCTGGGCTAAACTTGGGAATATAAGGAACTAAACTGGAAAATTTGGGACCTTTTTGTTAAATATACAATTTATGGAAAATTTTTAAAGTTTGGTTGTTAAATCTGTCCTGCAGCAGAAAAGGTCAAACAGGGCAGCAACTTGTTTGTCTTGCTGCAACTTTTACGAGTTGAGTTTTGGAGCAAAACTAATTTTTTTATAAAATTTGATTAACTTGATTTATTACTCTAAAACTTTAGAATTTTAAGAGTTGAGGATTGGGAGTTGTAAATTTTTGAATATTGGTGGTCAAAGCTGAAAAGAAACAGATTTCAGCAAGCTATGCATCAACTTCCAATACTTGTAGCTCTTAGAATTGAATAGCAATTGGGTTGCAATCAAGACACACTTGTTTCTAGATGAGCTAGGAGTTCCCAAATCAAAATTTAGCTTAATTGGAGTTTTGTAATTAAAGTTATTCAAATTGAAAGGTACTAAGCTTGTTGGTTTCTAAAGCAGATTTTGACTCATTTTTACTTAACTTCCAGGTAATGTAACTTCTTCATTAAAAATGGTATTAACTTAGAACTAATTGAGAAAGAAACCTGGATGAGTAAAGTTTGACTAAATTAATTTTTAAAGTCATTGGATTTAACTTGGATTTTATATTGAATTTTGAATATCACATGCTGCTGCTGTTTTTCTGGTTTTATGCACTGCATAACAGTCACGGTTTTTTCTTTATTCCTAAGGCTAGAAAAATCAGAAAATTATGATCTTTAATTTGTTAGAAATCTTATTTCAAGATGAACGCCTGGACATAAAGTTTGTGCAATTCTGATTTCATTTGCTATATTAGAAATAGAAAAGAAAATAGAGTGTTGAGAATGTCTTAGTGATAGTCATGGGTCCGAGAAGTCAAAGATTAATCTTCGTGTTACGTGAATGATTTAATGTTAGATTTGGGTTGATTTTAAGATTAATCGATATTAAAAAGGTTGAGAAGAGGATGGTAAATGGTTTGGTCAGGACCCGGAAAGGGTAAACGTAATGAATTATAAGGGAATGATGATGAAAAATGTGAAAGGGAAGTTGTTGATAAAAGAAGTTAACCTACCATGGCTTGATGAATGATTAAATAATGATTATGATTATGAAATGGCTTATGGATGATGATATCTGAGATACGAGTTTCCCTGGGTAAAAACCGTGGCTTGCCACCACGTGTTCCAGGTTGATTCTCGATACTCTGTTAACCCTACGTCGTAAGGGTGACCGGGCACGTATAAATTCCCGGGTATGGATAACCCCCATTGAGTGATTTATATGATGATTGAATGTGAACTCTATGCATAGACTCTTGGGGATGCGCGACGGGGGACAGTCTAAGGTTTTCGGACTTGTCGGGTTGGCTGGATAACCGACAGATGGGCCCCATCAGCCATAGGACAGGCATGCATCATATGCATTTGTTTGTTTTGATTGCTATGCATTTCCTGGGTTTGCCTAATTGATATATGTCACCTACTATCTGTTATACTTGCTATTTGTACTATCTGCTCATTACTTGTGCGTGAACTTGTTTGGTTGATTGTTTCTGTTGCATTCTGAATGATGAAAGGATGGAGGAAACGGAGGAAATGGTTTGGTGTTAGGTTAAGCTTGAACTTGAGTAAGTTAGGCAGATTTAGAATACCTACCCCTGTTTATGGCTTCTGTTTAGTACTTAAGTTGGATAATTGAATAACGGAGTTCTAGGACTGCCTATGGCATTCTCAGGACCGTATTTCTTATGCGCGTGGCACTTTTACCATGCTGAGAACCTCCGGTTCTCATTCCATATTGTATTGTTGTTTTTCAGATGCAGGTCGAGAGGCTCCTCACTAGGCGTCTGGATCCTGGAAAGCGAAGTAGTCCTTGGGTGTATTTTGGTTTTCTATTTGTATATATGTATTTAGCTTACTCTCCAAGTAACTTATGTATGCTGCTCCTCTTAGAGGTTGAGGGAGAGATAGGAGTTTATTTTGGTATTTTGGTATATTTTGGGGACACTTATGTATGTTTATATGTATATATGTATCCTCGGGTCAGCCTTAGCTTCGCAGGCTGAGTCAGAGGCTAGTTATGCTGTTCCTTGGCTTTTCTTTATCCCTTCATTTATTGCTTTATCATGTTCCTATTAGGTTTCTTAGCACGCAAGTAATCATTTCCTGAGCGTTGCGCTTTTTGTTTTGCGTTTTTGTTTTACCCATTTTTCAAGGCTCCTAGTTAAGTGTCTTTTCTCTATTATTATATATATATTACTATTCTTAGAGATCGTAATACCTTACTAACTCAGTCTTATGACTTAAGCATAAGACTAAGTATGGTAGGGTGTTACATAACAGCCCAGACCACCCGCTAGCACGATATTGTCCGCTTTGGCACACAAGGCCTCACGGTTTTGCCTTTGACGATAGGGATGATAGCCGAAGCCCCCACACTCACTCGTCAAAACGCGTCATGCTAGGGAAAGGTATCCACACCCTTATAAGGCATGCTTCGTTCCCCTCTCCAACCGATGTGGGACCTTACAATCCACCCCCCTAAGTGAGCCCAGCGCCCTCGCTGGCACATCGATTCGGGTTCTGGCTCTGATACCATCTGTAACAGCCCAGACCACCCGCTAGCACGATATTGTCTGCTTTGGCACACAAGGCCTCACGGTTTTGCCTTTGACGATAGGGATGATAGCCGAAGCCCCCCACACTCACTCGTCAAAACGCGTCATGCTAGGGAAAGGTATCCACACCCTTATAAGGCGTAGTCAATACCATTTTTAATGAAAAATTTACATTACATGGAAGTTAAGTAAAAATGAGACAAAATCTGTTTTAAAAACCAACAAGCTTAGTACCTTTCAATTGGAATAACTTTTATTACAAAACTCCAATTAAGCTAAATTTTGATTTGAGAACCCCTAGCTCATCCAGAAACAAGTGTGTCTTGGTTGCAACCCAATTTCTATTTAATTCTAAGAGTTACAAGCATTGGAAGTTGATGCATAGCTTGCTGAAATCTGTTTCTTTTCAGTTTTGACCACCAATATTCAAAAATTCACAGCTCCCAATCCTCAACTCTTAAAATTCTGAAATTTTAGAGAAATAAAGCAAGTTAATCAAATTTTATAACAAAATTAGTTTCGCTCCAAAACTCAACTCGTAGAAGTCGCAGCAAGACAAACAAGTTGCTGCCCTGTTTGATCTTTTCTGCTGCTGGACAGATTTAACAACCTAACTTTAAAAATTTGCCATAAATTGTATATTTAACAAAAAGGTCCCAAATTTTCCAGTTTAGTTCCTTATATTCCCAAGTTTAGCCCAGACTTAGTCTCATGTAATTCCGATCATTACATAATTAGTTACAACATATACAATACCACCACAACACAACTCTACATCCTTATTAACAAACACCAATTCTAATCCATCATAAATAAATATAAGAGCACACCATTAATAGCTTTCACACCTCATAATTCTAATATATAAATTCACTAACAAATCTATTCTAACAACATTACAAGGCTAATCATTAAATACAACAAACAATCTAACTTATTCTATGGTTCCTCTAACCTAAGTTTTCACAACACCGTAAATATTAAACGTGCGAAACTTAAACCATACCTTGGCCGATCACTTAATTCACCCAAGGAAGGCTCACAACTCAAAATTACAGCCCCTCCAAGCTCAATCAAACAGCCCCAAACCAAGCTTGATCACCAACAAGCCTCCAACAAGCATCAACATTCACATACACACTACCTAAACCACAATTAACACATCCAAACATAACAACTCAATACCCAAATTCCTAAATTCAGAAATTTCATTAGGGTTTAAGATCTCTTACCTTTACCCACTGATCCTTGGGAAATACCCACAAGAAATCAAGTCTAGTGGACCCCTAAAACATGAAAATCATCAAGGAATTGAGTTTCTCAAACCTTAAACCCAAAATTCAAACAGCCCCAAAGTAAGCCTTGTCACCAACAAAGCTCCAAGTAATCCAAATTCAAGTCCAATGCATAAACACCCTCTTAAACTACACCTAATACACATATATATGTTCCAATTCAGTTTTCTATTACCAAAAACAAGATTGAGCTAGGGTTAGGGTGTTCTTACCATACCCATATGCTCAATAGCTTGAGCCCACAAGTTCCGAAAGCTAACTTGAACCTAGAACATATAAATTGGACAAGATTCACCATAGGTTTCCAAGTTTACCAAAGAAAGAGGGATAGGGATTCTGAAATTAATAGGAGGCTTACCAGTGAAATTGTTCAGATAGAAAGGTAGAGCTCGACGCGTTGAGCGCGTGGCCGCAAATAGTGCGGCGATCGGAGCCCGGACGGAAGAGTTATGGTGGATCAAAGGAGGTTAAGGGTTTGGGGGCTCTTCTTCCTCCCCAAATCTGTTTTGCTGCGTTGCATGCAAATGAGGGAAGAAGGAGCTGCTGTCTTCTTTAAGTGTTTGGGTCCGGTTGGACCCACGGGCTCGGTTCGGGCCCCGGTTCAACGGGTTCGGTACTTCCGGTCCGATTTTAGGCCAAATTTTTGAAATTGGTATCAAAATTCTCGTTTTGACGAGCTCTATCCTATTTTGATACTAGTTTTGCATTTTTAATTTTCCTATTTAAAATTTGATTTATTGACTAATTATTTTCCGATTTTAGCAGGGTTTACATTTACTTAATCTTATGCTTAAGTCATAAGACTGAGTTAGTAAGGTATTACGACCTCTAAGAATAGTAATATATATATAATAATAGAGAAAAGATACTTAACTAGGAGCCTTGAAAAATGGGTAAAACAAAAATCGCAAAACAAAAAGTGCAACGCTCAGGAAAGGATTACTTGCGTGCTAAGAAACCAAATAGGAATATGATAAAGATAAGCAAAAGAATAAAGGAAAGCCAAGGAAACAGCATAACTAGCCCCTGACTTAGCCTGCGAAGCTAAGGCTGGCCAGAGGATATATATATATATATATACGTATGAACATACATAGGTATCCCCAAAATATACCAAAATACCAAAATAAACTCCTATCTCTCCCTCAACCTCTAAGAGGAGCAGCATACATGAGTTACTTGGAGAGTAAGCTAAATACATATATACATATATACAAATAGAAAACCAAAATACACCCAAGGACTACTTCGCTTCCCAGGATCCAGACGCCTAGCGAGGAGCCTCTTGACCTGCATCTGAAAAACAATACAATATGGAATGAGAACCGGAGGTTCTCAGCATGGTAAAAGTGCCACGCGCATAAGAAATACGGTCCTGAGAATGCCATAGGCAATCCTAGAACTCCGTTATACAATTATCCAACTTAATTACAAAACAGAAGCTATAACAGGGGTAGGTATTCTAAATCTACCTAACTTACTCAATTTCAATCCTAATCTAAGACCAAACCATTTTTCCTTTTCCTCCATCCCTCCATCATTCACAATGCAACAGAAACAAGCAATCAAACAAGGTCACGCACAAGTAATGAGCAGATAGTACAAATAGCAAGTATAACAGATAGCAGGTGATATATATCAATTAGGCAAACCCAAGAAATGCATAGCAATCAAAACAAACAAATGCATATGATGCATGCCTGTCCTATGGCTGATGGGGCCCATCTGTCGGTTATCCAGCCAACCCGACAAGTCCGAAAACCTTAGACTGTCTCCCGTCGCGCATCCCCAAGAGTCTATGCATAGAGTTCACATTCAATCATCATATAAATCACTCAATGGGGGTTATCCATACCCGGGAATTTATACGTGCCCGGTCACCCTTACGACGTAGGGTTAACAGAGTATCGAGAATCAACTTGGAACACGTGGTGGCGAGCCACGGTTTTTACCCAGGGAAACTCGTATCTCAGATATCATCATTCATAAGCCATTTCATAGTCATAATCATTATTTAATCATTCATCAAGCCATGGCATGTTAACTTCTTTTATAAACAACCTCCCTTTCACATTTTTCATCATCATTCCCTTATAATTCATCTTAATTATCCTTTCTGGGTCCTGACCAAACTATTTATCAAATTCTTCTCAACCTTCTTATTATCAAATAATCTTAAAATCAACCCAACTCTAACATTAAATCAGTCACATCACACGAAGATTAAACTTTAACTTCTCGAACCCATGACTATCACTAAGACATCCTCGACACTCTATTTCCTTTTCTGTTTTTAATATAACAAATGAATTCGGAATTGCGCAAACTTTATGTCCAGGTATTCATCTTGAAATAAGGTTTCTATCAAACCAAAAATCATAATTTTCTAATTTTTCTAGCTTAAGAATAAAGGAAAACTGTGACTGTTCTGCAGTGCATAAAACCAGAAAAAGCAGCAGCAGCATGTGATATTCAAAATTCAATATAAAATCCAAGCTAAATCCAATGGCTTTAAAAATTAATGTAGTCAAACTTTACTCATCCAGGTTTCTTTCTCAATTAGTTCTAAGTTAATACCATTTTTAATGAAGAAGTTACATTACCTGGAAGTTAAGTAAAAATGAGTCAAAATCTGTTTTAGAAACCAACAAGCTTAGTACCTTTCTATTTGAATAACTTTAATTACAAAACTCCAATTAAGCTAAATTTTGATTTGGGAACTCCTAGCTCATTCAGAAATAAGTGTGTCTTAATTTCAACCCAATTTCTATTCAATTCTAAGAGCTACAAGCATTGGAAGTTGATGCATAGCTTGCTGAAATCTGTTTCTTTTCAACTTTGACCACTAATATTCAAAAATTCACAACTCCCAATCCTCAACTCTTAAAATTCTGAAGTTTTAGAGAAATAAATCAAGTTAATCAAATTTTATAACAAAATTAGTTTCGCTCCAAAACTCAACTCGTAAAAGTCGCAGCAAGACAAACACGTTGCTGCCCCTGTTGACCTTTTCTGCTGCAGGATAGATTTAACAACTTAACTTTAAAAATTTGCCATAAATTGTATATTTAACAAAAAGGTCTCAAATTTTCCAGTTCTGAATTTATTGGGCTTTGGTGTTGATATTTTGTATAATTTGGTGTTTTAGGTTTAATTTAGCTTGCGGAGCTTATTGAGCTCGAGTTGTTATGCGTGTGGGCACGGTAAGGACAACCTAAACCCTAGTCCAATCTTGTATTTATGATGAGAAATCTGAAATTGGAACATATATATGTGTATTAGGTGTAGTTTAAGAGGGTGTTTATGCATTGGAATTGAATTGGGATTACTTGGAGCTTTGTTGGTGACAAGGCTTACTTTGGGGCTGTTTGATTGAGCTTGGAGGGGCTGTAATTTCGAGTTGTGAGGATGCCTTGGGTGAACTAAGTGATCGGCCAAGGTATGGTTTAAGTTTCGCACGTTTAATATTTACGGTGTTGTGAAAACTTAGGTTAGAGGAACCATAGAATAAGTTGGATTGTTTGTTGTATTTAATGATTAGCCTTGTAATGTTGTTAGAATAGATTTGTTAGTGAGTTTATATATTATAATTATGAGGTGTGAAAGTTATTAACGGTGTGCTCTTATATTTATTTATGATGGATTAGAATTGGTGTTTGTTAATAAAAGTGTAGAGTTGTGTTGTGGTGGTATTGTATATGCTGTAACTAATTATGTAATGATCGGAATTGCATGAGACCAAGTTTGGGCTAAACTTGGGAATATAAGGAAGTAAGGTCCCACATCGGTTGGAGAGGGGAACGAAGCATGCCTTATAAGGGTGTGGATACCTTTCCCTAGCATGACGCATTTTGACGAGTGAGTGTGGGGGGCTTCGGCTATCATCCCTATCGTCAAAGGCAAAACCGTGAGGCCTTGTGTGCCAAAGCGGACAATATCGTGCTAGCGGGTGGTCTGGGCTGTTACATTACGAAAGGGGACGAAGGTGATGAGTGAGTAACAAATCTAAGTGTGAGTTTGATTTCAGGAAAAAGAGGAAAAAAATTCACTATAAGTATCAAAATTTTTACTCTAGATATATTAGGCATCGATTTTAAAATGCACCCAAAATTTAACAAATAGGCTGCCCTCTAAAAGCGTCCTCTTTGATATGAAAAGTGAACTTATAGATATTAACCTACAGCTACGCTTTATAAGTGATTTCTATAATACCTAAGGCTACACTTTTTAAATGATGCTGCAATTGTGTATCCTTTTCTCTTATAAAAAGGCAACACGGAGAAAAGCGTAGCTTATTCATAGAATAGGCTACGCTTTTCAAATGTAGCTTAAAAAAAGTGTGGCTGAATGAGTATTTTTCTTGTAGTGGGTGCACCAATTGGGCTTCTATAGCTCCAGAAAATCCACTTCGAGTGCAGAAGGGTCAGAATCCAACAGCATCTGCAGTCCTTTTTCAGCCTCTGAATCAGATTTTTGCTCAGGTCCCTCAATTTCAGCCAGAAAATATCTGAAATTACAGAAAAACACATAAACTCATAGTAAAGTCCAGAAATGTGATTTTTGCATAAAAACTAATAAAAATATAATAAAAAATAACTAAAACATATTAAAAACTATGTAAAAACAATGCCAAAAATGGTATAAATTATTCGCTCATCAGAAGCCATAAAGACCATAAAGGTTCTTTTGCATTCACTTCTGCAGTGCATGAGTTCTGATGACTACTCATCCTCGGATGAGGATGAAGACACTAGGCAAGAGCAAGTTGCTCGGTAGCTAGGAGTTCTTATGAAGCTGAATGCCAAGCTATTTGGTACAAAGCCTCTAGAGGAAGAACCTCCAATGCTTTCTAAAGAACTCCATGCTTTGGTTTAGCAGAGGTGATAGGAGAATTATTGTTGGTATAGAATTTCCTCAATAGAAATAAGAACTTCGTTGTAAGCATAGTTCCAAACCAACTAGTAACTCTCAATCAAATTTAAAAGATTGGTTGTCACAAAGTACAAACCCCAATGAAAATTAACCAAAGTATTTAAACTTTGGATCGTCTCACAAGGAATTGAAATGAAGTGTTTTATTATTGGCTATGAAGATGCATGGGGGGTTTGATTTGGTAAAAGGGCAAGAAAATAAATGGCAAGAAAATAAGGAAAACAACTAAAGAAAGCAATTAATAAAGAGAGACATTCATGGAAAGGATTGAGAATATAGGCTTTCTATCCTAGTCACTAATAATAATAATTAACAAGAATTTATCTTATTTCATCATCTCCAACATGGAAGAAGGTGTAAGTTATCTTCTATGAGAGAAAGTCAAATAAGACTAGTTAATCTCAATCCAAGAATCCTAATCAACTCACTAATTGAATTAGCAAGAGATTAGAGTCAATGGAAATAATATTAACTAACAACTTTAGATCACCAATCTAAATTGGGTATTAACGACTCAAGATTGCTTAATTCCTCTTTCCAAGCCAAGAATGCTCAAAAAGCTACTCTAACATCCAACCAAGAATTTTGTCAAACACTTGGAAGGCATAAAAGGAAGGCATAATAAATTACAAGAAATATAAATTCTACAACTACCAATTGCAAGAAAATAATAATAATAACTTAATTAAACAAGAAAGAAACATAAAACCTCAATTGCATTAAAAGGAAAGACAATTCCAACAAGAGTTCATAAACATAAACTAGAAGAGGCATGGAAAGGGAAATTAACACTTCAAACTAAGAGAATTGAGATGTAGAAACAAGAAATTGAAAGGAAAACAAGATAAAAACAAGAATTAAACCCTAGATCTAAGATGCAAAGTACCCTAAGAACCCTAATTCTAGAGAGAAGAGGGAGCTTCTCTCTCTAGAAACTAAACTACATGATGCTAAGCTACAACTAAGTACTCCCCATTTGCTCAATCTTCAATTCTGCATGAAATACCCTCAGAAAAGAGTTAGATTTGGGCCTGGGCAGCTCAGAAATCGCCCCCAGCATTTTCACTTTAATGAGGTCACGTGCGAGCTGCGACGCGTATGTGTTGCTTGGCAATTTACTTCCCACGCGTACGCGTCATGTCACGCGTATGCGTCGCCATGCGACTTCACTTTCGCGCGTGCACGTTTGTCACGCGTGTGTGTCGATGTATGCACTCCAAATCCTTGTTTTTTCATGAATTCTCCACATTGCATGCTTTTCTCTTCACTTCTTCCATCCAATACTTGCCTTATGAACTTGAAATCACTCAACAAACACATCAAGGCATCGAATGGAATTAAGGTGAATTAAAATCACCAATTTAAGGGCCTAAAAAGCATGTTTTCACATTTAAGCACAAATTCAGGGAGAATTACAAAACCATGCTATTTCATTGAATAAATGTGAGAAAAGGTGATAAAATCCCCTAAATTAAGCACAAGATAAACCATAAAATTAGGGTTTATCAATAGGCTATCTCAGAAGCTTCCAGATCCTGGACGCTTTTTGATTTCTTGCACCATAGGCACTATGACCTTTGAGAAGGCTTTGTGTGACCTAGGGTCAAGCATCAACTTCATGCCACTCTCTATAATGGAGAAGCTGGGCATCCTTGAGGTACAAGCTGTAAACATCTCATTAGAGATGGCAGACAAGACAATAGAAAAGCCATATGGCTTAGTAAAGGATGTCTTGGTGAAAGTTGAAAACCACTACATCCCTACAAACTTCATAGTTTTGGACATAGGAGAGGATGAGGATGACTCTGTCATCCTTAGAAGACCTTTCCTAGCCACTGCCAATGCTATTATTGATGTGGCCAAGGGAGAACTGACTCTACAACTCGGGGAGGATCACTTCTTGTTCAAGATGCCTCATCCCAATTCTCCTTCTGATAAAAGAGAGATAACTGTGCAACACCTAGTGTTCCAACCCTCTCTTTCTGTGCAGAGCTTTGCAAAGCCCCCAAACATCAATTCTAAGTTTTGTGTTGGGCAACCATCAAAAAGCTCTAAGCACAAAGGTACTAAGAAGAAAGTACCTAAAGGCTGGAGGGACAAGAAAGTTCCAACTAAAGGCCTCTCACCTGGCATGAGAGTTGTCTTCACCAAGAATCCAGTCTTACCACATATAGTGAGTCGTGTCTTGTCTCTAGAGCATGTAGAGCTCATTCATGAGAAGACAGGAAAAAATTCACTGTAAGGGGCAAAATCTAAGCCTATTCTCACCTCTATAAGGAGCTAACCGTCAAGCTAATGACATAAAAGAAGCACTTGTTGGGAGGCAACCCAACCTTAATTAATTATTTATTTCCTTTTATTTTTGTTTTTCTTTTAGGACAATAATCATATGAAGCAATCAGAACAGAGACAGAAATTTCACAGCAGTAAAAACAGAACACTCTGGATGGGCGTCCAACGCCCCTAATGGGCAGCATTGCTGGCATTGAATGCCAGCCAGGGAGCAGCCCCTGGGCGTTCAAATGCCAATGCAGAGAAGCAGGGAATCTGGATTCCATAGCCTCTCAGGACCAGTGGGTCCCACATCATCTTCACCTATCCCACCTACTTTCACACTTTCCCATACACACTTCCCTATAAACCTTAGCCCAATCACACCCATTTCACTTCCCCAAAACCATCATAACTCCCACCTACCCCCACCCACTTCAAACTCAAATTTCTGACCCAAAACCCCACCCATGGCCGAACCTACCCCCTACCCACTCCTATAAATACCCCTCTTCATAACCCTTCATACACACACCTCTCATACCCTTATACACCCTACAAGGCCGAGCCCTCTCTCTCCCTCTATCTCCCTCTATTTTCTTCTTCTTCTACTCTATTCTTCTCTTTTCTTTATTTTTGATTGAGGAGGAGCAAAGTTTTAAGTTTGGTGTTGGAAAAGCATAGCTTTTGTTTTCCATTACCATTCATGGCACCCAAGGTTGGAGACTCCTCTAGAAAGAGGAAAGGGAAGGCAGTAGCCACTCCCTCTGAATCTTGGAAGATGGAGAGATTCGTCACTAAAACCCACCAAGACCACTTCTATGAAGTAGTGGCAAAGAAGAAAGTGATCCCGGAGGTTCCTTTCATGCTCAAGAAGAATGAGTATCCGAAAATCCAAAGAGAGATCCAGAGAAGTGGTTGGGAAGTCCTAACCAATCCCATTCAGGATGTTGGGATTCTAATGGTGCAAGAGTTCTATACTAATGCATGGGTTACTAAAAACCATGACACTAGTGTAAACCCAAATCCAAGGAATTGGAGCACTATGGTCCGAGGGAGAATCTTAGATTTCAGCCTGAAAAGTGTGAGGTTGGCATTCAACTTGCCTCTAATGCAAGGAGAACCACATCCTTATACTAGGAGAGTCAACTTTGATCAGAGATTGGATCATGTGCTCTCAGACATCTGTGTGGAAGGAGCACAGTGAAAAAGAGATTCCCAAGGCAAGCCCATTCATGATCCAACGTTCCATCATCCCCACCAGCAACCAGTCAGAAGTGACTATGGACAGAGCCATCATGATCCATTGCATCATGATTGGAAGTGAGGTGGAAGTATATGAGGTAATTCCTCAAGAACTGTACAAGATAGCTGAGAAGCCTTCCACCAATGCAAGGTTGGCATTCCCACACCTCATCTGTCATCTATGCAATTTAGCTGGAATTGTCATAGAAGGAGATATCTCCATTGGGGAGGACAAGCCCATCACTAAAAAGAGGAGGGAGCAAACTAGAGAGCATGCACAAGAGCCTGTGCAGCCGCCTCAGTATGGGATCCTTGAGATGCCTCAAGGGATGTATTTTCCTCCCCAAAGCTATTGGTATCAATGACAAACTTCTCTTAGAGAGCTAAGCACTAACATGAAGCAATTGAGGGTGGAGCATCAAGAGTATTCCACCACCCTCAATGAAATAAGAGAAGATCAAAGAGCCATAAGAAAAGACCAAAGGGCTATGAGGGAAGAGCAACAAAGGCAAAGGAGTGACATAGAAGAGATCAAGCATCACATTAGATCCTCAAGAAGGAGCACTAGCTGCCACCATTAAAGGTGGACTCGTTCTCTTTTTACTTCCTTTCCTTTTATTATTTTTATGTTTTCTGTTATGTTTTGTCTATTCTCTTGTTGTTGTTGCATGATCATTTGCACTTATGCCTTAAAGATGTAAAATGTTCCATATATCCCTCACCTTGCTTAAAAATAAAATTTTATTTGAAAAGAATTGAGAGATACATGAATTTCAAGTTTAATTATTTTGATGTGGTGGCATTGCTTTTGTTTTCTGAATGTATGAGTAAACAGTGCATATTTGAAATTGAAATTTTAGAATGCTGGTTCTTGAAAGTATAAGAAAAAAGGAAAAGTATTATTGATAATATGAAAAATCTCAAAAATTGATTCTTGAAGCAAGAAAAATCAGCAAAAGGTAAAAGAAAAAGCTTGCATGCGAAAAAAAGAAGTGGCAAAATAAATAAATAAATAGAAAAAAAAGAAGAGAAAAAGCAAGCAGAAAAAGCCAATAGCTTTTTAAACCAAAAGGCAAGAGCAAAAAGCTAGTAACTCTTTAAACCAAAAGGCAAGGGTAAAAGGATCCAAGGCTTTGAGCATTAATGGATAGTCCATACTTTGCTTCGGATTAAAAGGCCCAAAACTGGCGTCCAACGCTAGCTTCCTACGCCTTTCCTGGTGTCTAGCACCCACAGAGCAGAGTCCAGTGTCCAAACGCCCAGAGAGGACCCCCTAGCCAGCGTTCATCGCCCTAAGAGCCTCATAGCACGTGGATCTCATCAAAGCTCAGCCGAAACACTCACCAAGTGGGCCCTAGAAGTGGATTTTAGCACTAGATAGACTGTTTTACCCTTACTAGTCATCTATTTAGTATTTAAGACTTATTTTACATCTCTCTGGGGGGGGGGAACGCATATCATTTACCATTATTTTCGAGTTTTACTTTGTATTTCCTTTCAGTATGAGTTTCTAAACCTCCTAGGTTGAGGGGAGGAGCCCTGCTGAGTCCTATGAATTAATAAAAGTATTACTGTTTCTTCTCCGATCTGTGTTTGATTTATTTCTAAGATGTATATTCGTTCCTCAACATGGTGAATAGGATGATTAATGACAATCAGTTCTGTTCATCATACTAAGTTGAACGTGCCTGGCAAACACCTGCATCTTCTTGGGTTTGTGTGAATATGTGGCCGGAAAGCACGAACCAACAGCTATGTTTATACATCTCTTAGACGGCTAATCCACGACTTCATTGGGGACTTCTCAAGACATGACTTTAGCCGATTTCCGGGGAGATTAGGGTCTCCGTGGTATAAGCTAGAATTCATAGAAGCAGCATTCTCTGATCCGGAAGATTTGACCTTGTCTGTGTCGTTTTGAGTAGGATCGCTAAGAGAATGAACTGCTAGAGCTTCACCCTCCGTCAGATTGAATGACCACGGGCAATGGCGTTTGATCTGGAGCAGAGGTGATCAATGACCACGGGCAATGGCTTTGATCACATACAGCTTGCCATAGAAGAGATCATTCACAATCAGATACCAGAGTTAATCCAGAAAGACAAAGCAACTCCAATCTTCAACTATATTCCTATTACTGATTCCAATAATCCTAATACAACTCCGTAATCCAACAACCTTCTGATTTCGCCTGACTAAGACCTACAAGATAACCATAGCTTGCTTCAAACCAACAATCCTTGTGGGATCGACCCTGACTCGCTCAGGTATTACTTGGACGACCCAGTGCACTTGCTGGTACAGCTGTACGAAAGTGTGGGGATTCGTGCACCAATTGAGTTGTTTGGGCCTAAGGTCGTGATTGATTTTGTGATGGGCCGGAGGCTGTGATTGGTTTGAGTTTTTGGTTTAGTAAAGTATGAAAAATCAAATTGGTTCAGTATAGACTTGATGAACCTATACTTGGAACAGCTTGGTCATTCGTACTGTCTAGGAAAACTTTTAATATTTGATATAAAAAGTTTTAGATTTTGAAGAATAAATGGATTTCTCTTTTAAAAAGGATTTCAAATTTTTGAATGTAAATCTTTGGTTTTTGAAAAGATATATAAGGCGAACAACGGTCACTGTACTCTGAAAACAGTTTTATTTTACGTATCTTATTATAATAATTCTATAACCCTATAGTGGAACCAGCAAGGACGATATTCTCACTCCCTTACAGGTTTTCCCTTTTTCAGGATATGGGCAAAGAAGTCATGAAGAGTTTATTTTATTTTCTGTTTATATGATGTATTGTATTGGTTTAGATATTATATTTTCCCTCGCTTTTAACTTTACACATTTTGTAAGAGGAATAGGTGGTGCACAAATCCCCACACTTTCGTACAGCTGTACCAGCAAGTGCACTGGGTCGTTCAAGTAATACCTAAGCGATTCAGGGTCGATCCCATGAAGATTGTGGTTTGAAGCAAGCTATGGTTATCTTGCAGGTCTTAGTCAGGCGAATCAGAAGGTTATGTTTAGATGCAGTTTGATTGTGAATTTGAAAGGGATTAGTAATAGGAATATAGTTGAGGATTGGAGTTGCTTCTTCTTTCTGAATTAACTCTGGTAGTACTGTTTCCTTTGCTTATGAGTGATTTCTTCAATGGCAGACTGTATGTGATTGACACTAGTTTGAGAAGCCACCAATACTCCTTCGGATCTGAACCCCAGGGTTAGTGCGGATCCAGTCTGCTTGAGGGTGAAGCTCGTATAGTCCATTCTTCTTAATAATCCTACTCAAAGCGCCATAGACAAGGTCGGATCTTCTGGATCAGAGAATACTGCATCTTAGGATTCTAGCCTCTACCACAGAGACTCTAATCTCCCCGTACATCAGCTGAACTTGTGTCTCGAGAAGTCCCCAATGAAGTCGTGGATTAGCCATCTGAGAGATGTATTGTCAAGCTGGTGGTTCATCATTGTCTGATGAAAGACACACTCTGAACCCATGTAGAATGTGATAACCTTATGCTAGTTCAACGCATTCATATTGATGAAGAATGAATATACATCTTAGAATTAATCAAACACGGATCGAAGAAGAAACAGTAATACTTTTATTAATTCATAGGACTCAGCAGGGATCCTCTCCTCAATCTAGGAGGTTTAGAAACTCATACTGAAAGGAAATACAATGGTAAACGTGTAAAGTATGGTAAAAGTGTCAAAATAATAGTTGTTTTTGTTGTTGTTATTATTGTTCGAATAACATAAATATAATCCCTTAAATACTAAACAAATGACTAGTAAGGGTAAAATAGTTTTTCTAGTTCTAAAATTCACTTTTGGGGCCTACTTGGTGAGTGTTTAGGCTGAGCTTTGATGAGATCCACGTGCTATGAGGCTCCTAGGGTGTTGAACACTATCTAAGGGGTCCTCTCTGGGCGTTTGGACGCTGGACTCTGCTCTATGGGTGCTGGACGCCTGGAAGGGGGCAGGTAGCTGGCGTTGGATGCCAGTTTTGGGCTTCTAATCTGAAGCAAAGTATGTACTATTATATATTGCTGTAAAGCTCTAGATGATGAGAACGCTTCATTTGGACTTCTGTAGCTCCAAAAAAGCTCTTCCAAATTCAAGGAGGTCAGATCCGGACAGCATCTGCATTGCTTTCTCTGTCTCTGAATCAGACTTTTGCTCCAGCTCCTCAATTTTAGCCAGAAATTACCTGAAATTGCACAAAAATACAAAAACTCATAGTAGAATCCAAAAATGTGAATTTAACACTAAAACCCATAAAAGTTAATAAAAACTAAACAAAACACACGAAAAACTATATAAAAACAATGCCAAAAAATGTATAAAATATCCGATCATCAATAGGATTTGTATTATGTAATGTTTGTAAGTCACTATTATATGTACATATATATATTCTTTGTAGGTGTTATGTGTGACTTGTACGTATGTATTTATGCTTTCAATTAAAAGTCTTTTGGAAGGTTATACGATTTTAAGTCTTAGCCAAGCTCCTATCTTAGTATTAAATATGTTAAGCGTCGTCGTAATGTCCAAGCAAAAAGAGTGGCGCAGCCGGAAGTGTGACATTTTGATAGTGAGGGTGTTAAAAAATGAACATACACTAAGGAGGCCTCATTACACACATTACATAGATAATTAGGAGTAGGAGTAGTGTAAAGTAGTTTTCTTCAAATTCTCTCTTAGGGTTTCATTTAGGTTTCATTGTAGAATTTTATACTTTCAGTTTTGATCTTGGATTTTTCTTATCTCTTTGTAAGTACTCTTTACTCTTCTCTTTAATCACATTACTTTGGTTTCATTTTGCTCATAGTTAAAGTTACTTTGTTAATATATGCAATTTTGATTTCTTGAGTTTTTGGTTTATTAATTTAAAATTTTATGATTTATACTTGCTTGATTGAATGTCTATTGTTGATATTGTGAATAGTTTGGTTATGGTTATGGCTCTCTCTCCCCCTGATAAACCCCGTTTTTAGGGTTTATCATGTATAGATTTTGAGGGTTTTATCAATGGTCTTCCACACTTATTCATATAAAAATGCATGATTTTGTGTTCCTTTCCTAATTTTGCTTCATAGATGAAAACATGCTTCTTTTGCATTAAAACTGATATATCGTAATCCTCATCTATTACCATTCAATGTCGTGACCCATTTGTTAAGTGGTTTCAGAAGTTATAAGGCAAAAATGGCTAAGAGGGATGAAGGAAGCATGCATGAATGGAAGGAGCATGGAAAAATTAGAGTTTTGGAATTTGGGCATGGGCGTGCACGCGCACCGTACGCGTACACGCGGATGTGCACCCTCAGAGCCGGCGCAGTAGAGCCGAACAAGAAGCTGGCACGCTTATATGGCTGGGCCAGAAATCCTTGGACGCGCGCGCACTGCGCGCCTGCACGTGGATCGCAAAAAGTCCTAGGGACGTGTACGCGTACTGTGCGTGTACGCGCCGATGGCCGCACGTGATTTTTTAAGAAGAAAATGTGACCAGCAATTTCAGGCAGTGGCAGGCCCTATTTTGGAGCAGAATTCTGGCGGGAAGAGCATAAGAAGACCAAGGATTAGGGAGATTGAGACAAGGAGACATTATTCTAGATATTTTGGGAAGTTAGTTACATTTTGGTTTTTAGAGAGAGAAACTCCAACTTTTCTCTAGGATTTTACTCTCTCTATTGCAATTCTCCTTTGATTTCTTGGTGAGATCCATTGCTAATTCACTTCTACTTTGATACAAGTTATAGATCTACTCTTCCTCTACTCTCAATTAGTGTTCTCTTGATTCATTCATTTGGATCTAGATTTATGACCTTGTTACTTTGACTTTTGATTAATGAATTGAGGAATTTCATTCAATTGCTTGATTGTTGATGATTGCTTGAGTTAGATAGCTTTAATTCAATTCCTTTCTCTCAAATTCAACATGTCTTCTATGATTGCCTACCAATTGTTTGTGAAAATGACAACCCTAGCTATGGAGTATATTTCTCTTACTTGGCTTAGGGGTTGAGTTATTGGAGACACTTGAGTAGTGGATATCAATTGTTGATTAGGAATTGAGAATTACTAATTGACTTGGAGTGCACTAAAGCTAGACTTCCTTAGGGTTAGGCTAGGACTTGTGACTCAAGTTAGTTACTTTCACTTGAATTTCCTCCATTATTAGGGGGTTAACTAAGTGAAGCAATAATTAATTCTTATCACAATTGAAGGAAACTACAATGATGAAACTTCCAATACTCACCTTTGGCCAACGCTTTTATCTCAATTAATTGTTGTTTACTTTTGTTAGTTTGAATTCTTGCACCGACTCTCAAAAACCACAAAAGGATTCCTAATTAATGATGTGCATTTTAAAGAAATTCCTAGGGAGAACGACCCGGGATCAATACTCTCGGTCATAGATTTTAGAATTGTTTGATGCGATATTTGCGTGTCGGTTAGACTATACTCACGATTGGATTCATTTCTAATTTCTAATCCGGCATAAAAATTTTCGTTCATCACCCCCATTGTCAGCGACGATGGCATGGAGTTTGGAGACGACGACAAAATAAGCTTCCTCCCACGACAGCGACGGTGCATGAATGGTGGCGACTAGTAGGCAGCAGCTTGACGGTGACAACGGACACAATCTTCTTCTCTCTTCCCAATCTCCCTTCTGCCTTTCTTTGCACTCTCCTTTCTCTCTTTCTTTCATGAATAAGGGGAAAAAGCTATGTGTGTGTGTGGTGTGTATGTGTGTTTGTGTGTGTGTGTGTGTGTGTGTATGTGTGATGAGGGTGGCAGCAGTTAGTAGAAGAGATGGGGGATTGACTATTAGTTTAGGGTTAGGGTTTTAATTTAAGAAAAAGGGGTAAGGGTAGGTTGGTAATTTAAAATAAAAATAGAAAAAATATAGTAATTGAAAACTAATTCCAACAATAAATATATATAAAAATACTATTTATTCATCAAATTATAATTTATTCTCAAATAAACACTCTAATTCAAGAATTATTGATGATGAAATTAATTTTCTATTATTCATAAAATAATGTTCAAAATCTAGATACTAAAATTAAAGCATATAAAATACTTGTTATTTTTCAATTACTAAAGCTTTAAATTATAAATAAGAAAATACCCGATTATTATGAAAATTATATGAGCGCTAGCTGATTTAAAACTCAAAACCTCATAACTTAGGTTTAATTACCTTTTTATAAGATAATTTTCTGAAAGTATAAATCATAAATAAATATCGATAATTTCAATTAACTCATAATTTAAGTTTCTAAAATCCGAAGTCTTACATTCTACCCCACTTATAAAAATTTTCGTCCTCGAAAATTAACTTAATACACAAAATATTACATAGTTTTAACATTTTATATTTTTAAACACCTTAAGGAAAAAGCAAAAATTCTCAGCATATATTTACATAGTTTCAAATACCAGAATATTCATATGACATAAAAATATGGGAAAAAAAGTGTGAAGCGAAGCAGAAGCTACAAGGTAGGTTTGTTGCAAAAGAGGACATGTTTCAAAGATACGATGGTAAAGCAAGGCGACGAAAAGTTATAAAACAGGATGGGGTTAAAACGACGTGCTTAATGCCCGCACAGTGATCTCATACCAACTTCAGTGCTCTAACTTCCAAAAATTCAACAAAACCCCTTTCATGTGAATTAAACCTCTACAACTTTCTGTGACATCGCAGACTTACAAGCTCCACCTTTCGCATCCATAACACATGTTCTAAAGAACTAACATATCGCTTGCTATATCTAAAGGTCGTACGTGACGCTAAAACAAATCTCTAGTTCCCTCAGTAGGATACAAGACCACAAGCAACAAGGACAAGGTTCATAAAGATTTCAACAATCACTTTGATGAATCAAACAAATTCAAGGTTACATCAAAGTATACATGAGTCAAGAAGAGAACTTTAAACAACACAAGACAGATATCCAAGGAATCTAAGCAGACATATGCAGTTAAGATCAACGAGAATGCATGTAAATAAAGAACAGGGTTGGAAGAGAATCAAACTACTTTTCAGACAAGAAAGAACAAGGTACGTAACCGAGTAACCTCGAGAAACAACCTCTAACATTCCCTAAAACACACGATTCACGTTACCTGTAACTCATATATATCGTCTACGATAACCCATTAGTGTTCTCATATACATAAACCATTAGTGTTAAAATGGTCAAACATAATACCATGAAGTATGCAATGATAGATTAACAACATTAATCAATAGACCGTCATGTGCATAAAGCTTTAACTCTCGTCATCAGGATAATACCTACAATATGATAGATGCTCAGAGTATGCAATTGAAGCATAGTCAGTCCATTCCTCAGGCTCTACAGGAAAGACTGCTCTGATACCATATTGTAACATCCTTACTATCAGAATGTCACGATTCTGGTTGTGCCACTCTGATAGCGAGGATATTACGATGATTTCTATATTTTTAGTATTAAAATATGAGCCTTTAACTTAATACTGTATCGCTATATTATTTGAGAAACCCAAAGTTTGTTTTCACTTTTTAAAAAGATGCATATATAAACAAATTCAATCACAATCTTCATATACATATATAAATATATAAAATACGAGACTTCTCATTCAAGTAACTTACAAATATTATAAACATACATATCATTACAATTTCTATCCTTTTTAACAGAAACATAATAGTAACAAAGATGAGGAAAAAACTATAACTAATATATCCAAACAAAAATAGCACAGCTAAGAACTCAGCAAAAACTTCACAAGCTTCTTCGTCTGTCATGAAAAGAGAAGTCTGTAGGAGGTGACAATATCATCCTCACAGATTCTCAGTAGAGGGTTTAAGAATTGTCATAAGAGGATACATATAAAGAAAAGAATTGATTTCAACTGTAGTGATTATCGTTCGTCTTATGAATTATTAAAAACATTAACGATTAATTATCCTACAACAATATATGTACAAAACTCACTTTTCCTTGGTAAGAATTTCAAAGTTCAATTAATATCCCATAATATAAATAAGTATGGCCCCCAAACCATTATCAAATCAAGTCATGGCCTTTGGCCCAAAATATATAAACAAAATCTCGGCCTCCTGTCCAAAAAAGCCAATCAACACTATCATCAACTCATCACCAATACTCAATCTCAAAAATACCACATCAGGAACAACCCTCAGCGTCACCACCACTAGCATAAAGGATCTCTCAGTTGTTCAAGTATAGACAAAACAATACAAGAAATACACAAACAGAGAGGACAATTAAAACAATTAGTTCAATTAGCATATAGGTACAATTATTCAAATAGCCAATCTAAATACAAGATGCACACCCAAACAATACTCACAATGTAAATGATACATGAATGCCCTATGGCCAATGAGCTCATCTGTTGGTTATACAGCCAAATCTGACATGTTCCATAGTAAACCCTGAATAGTCCCTTGATGCACACAACCCCAAGAGGTATTCATTTCTCTTAGAGGAATTATCCAGAAAAGTCTAAGTGTACCGTCACATCTTGTGACAAAGCGTCAACAAATACCAACCAGGAACAAGCGGGATAAAACCACAATCCTTTTGTCTATCCTGAAAGCTCAAATACCAACCTGGAGTAAGTGAAACAAAACCACAATCCTTGTGTCTACCCAGGAAGCTCAAATACCATCCAGGAGCAAGCGAGACAAAACCACAATCCTTGCATTCACCTTGGAAGCTCAAATATCAATCAATCTATTTTCAATCAAACATAATAAAATTAAATTAATAATGCAGAATTAAACAGAAGAAAATTGATAAACCACAATTTTATAGTTCATTTTGGATTGAATTAAGTGGATTTTATCAACTTATCTTACATTTATCCACTGAAATAGCATAGTTTTGTGAATTTCTCCTAATTGTGCTTGATGATTAAAAACATGCATTTTTGGCTCTTAAATTGCTAAATTTAATTCGCTTTAATTCCTTTTGATGTCTTGATATGTTGGTTGAAGTCATTTTAGGCTTAGAAGGCAAGGATGGTTTGAAGAAGTGAAGAAAAAGCATGCAAAAAAATGGAGAATTCATGAAGAAAATGAAGTTTGGAGCACCTCCTGGTTGTGTGTACGCATGCCTTATGTGTACGCATGAATATCAAGTTGTGCGTATGCATGCCTCATGCGTACGCATCATTGTAGAAGATCGACAATTTGTGTGTATGCATGCCGTATGGGTACACATGACTACTAGCACGTGATTTCACTTAAGTGATCATGTGGGTCGCGATTTCTGGGCTTTCTTGGGCCTAATCCAACTCATTTCTAAAGTATTTCAAGCACTCAAAGAGGATCAAGAGGAGAGAAATTAGGATAGTTTTTAGCATGTTTTAGGTTAGATTTCTAGAGAGAGAAGCTCTCTCTTCTCTCTAGAATTTAGGGTTTTAGATTTAGTTCTCTCCCTAGATTTGGGTTTTAATTCTTGTTTTGATATAGTTTTCCTTACTTTTTATTGTTCTAGCATCTTAGTTTTCTTAGTTTGACTTGTTATTCCCTTATTTTGTTACTCTCATGTTTATGAACCCTTGTTAGTTTTGATTTCCTTGAATGCAATTTATGTTTTCATCCTTATTGTTCCCTCTTTTAATTGTTGCAATTACTTTCTTGCATTTGATAGTTTTAGATTTTATTATTATTTCAATTTTATCATGTTTTACTTTTATGCCTCCAAGTGTTTGTGAAAATGCTTCTCTTAGTTTTAGGGTAGATTTTTATACTCTCAACTTGGAATTGAGCAATTAAAGTGACCTTGCGTCACTAATGTCCAAATTGATTGACAATTTGGAGATTATAATTAATCTCATTTCCACTAACGAGTAAGATCTATGAATTGAGATTGATTAAGCCCGGTTGACTTACCTCACCATTAGAGGTTGACTAATTGGGTTTGCTCTTGTAATTGTCATGTCATGGTTAGTGACACAAGAGTAGTTGACGTCCAATATTGATTGGTGATTTTTGGGTTGTTAGTTGTTCTTGTTTCCATTGATGAGTAAGACCTATGGATTAAGAATGACTATGCCTATTTGACTTTCTGCCGATGTTAGGGATGACAAAATGGAAATAACTTTAGGTAATCGCCATGTTTATAGTTCATGACTTGGGTAGGAAGATTTGATTTTCAATCCTTGCTAGGAGTGTCTTTTAGCATTTATATTTTCCTTAGTTGTCAGTTTTACTTTCTTGTCATCTATTTTCTTGTCTGTTTATCTACAAACCCCTATTCTCATAGCCGATAATATGTACACCTCATTGCAATTCCTTTGAGAGACAAATCGATATCTAACACTCTTGATTTTTATTGGTTTACATTCGTGGCAAACAAATTAAACTTTGATACGTGTAAAAACTGGATTTTTCATGGATAAAATCATTTAAATGGCCAAATTAAATTCCAGAAAGTTAGGATGAGAATTTGAGGATTTAAATATGATTTTTGGACTCAGTGGGTCCTTCCGAGCCAGAAAATGTGTTTTCTACGAAAAATCGTGAAAAACTGTGAACCGGCTATCGAACCGGTTGAACCGGTTCAAGTCTGCCTGGCGCTGTGCGAGAAAAAGTGAAAACAGTAAAAAACCTTAAAAAAATATTACAAGTCGAAAACCAGGCGTTAATTTTAAAGGTTTGACCCAAAGTTGCACCAAACGGGCTAAAAACGCTAACGGGTTGGACCGGGCCTAAGCCCAACATTATATAAACCCTTTAAGTGGCCAATTGAGCCACTTTAACACAGCACAAGCAGTAGCAACGTTGAGGTGAAGAGAGGAGAGGTGAGGGTTTCATTCACTATTCATCTTCTCCTTCTTTCTTTTATAACTTGAGCTACGGTGCTCCGATTTGCGTGCTGTCAGTTGCTACGCGAAGCTCTCTCCGGGCCTATTAGTTTCATCTATCCAAAGAGGTATGAATCTGGAAATTTATCCTGCCCAGTTTCTGTCTTAAGAAATTCGAAAATATTAGGTTTTGGTTTTGAGTGAAATCTTGTGTTTTGGGTGTTTAGGTACACTCTAGCCTTTGATTGATGTTAGTTTTGGCTTCCAAAACTGTTAGACAAGGTAATAGGCTTTGAACTCTTTGAAATTTTGATTTATTATGAGCCCTAGGTTGATTTGTGATGGTTTATGCATATATAGTTTGATTATTGTGAGTTTGGAGCTTGTTGGTGATTATTGGAAGCTTGGATTATGGTTGGAAAGCTCATTGGTGCTCAATTTTGAGTATTGGACATATTGGAAATCGACCAAGGTATGGTTCGATTTTCTGTATGTAGTATATAATATTTATGGACACTTAGACTAGTGACCCATAGGATAGGTTTGAAATTTTATATGTTGTTGATGATTGGTTGGTTGATGGTGTACAATAAATTGGTATTGTTGATATCGTTAAATGATGATGTTGAGATATGATGGATTTGGATGATTGAATATTTTTTATTAATAATATGAAGCATGGTTGAGTTAATGATGAATGATTTGTGAAGTTGAGAAGTGATTTGTGTTGATGGTTGGATGTTGATTTTGTGGATGAGGAAAATTGAAGGAAAAAGGTGGATTGGGTTGGTTTGGTTTTGGTTGGGTTTTACAATGAATTTGTGAAAATTGTGATCTTGGGTAAAAGTTAGTTTTTGGTGAAATTTGTCAGATCATAACTTTTGCCTCAGTTCTCAAAATTGGTTGAAATTTATTTAGAATTAAAGTTCATTGAAAAATCTTTAAACCAATATAAAGTTTGGAAGATTTGGAATTTTGTAGAGGAAGTTATGATCATTCAAAGTTGGTGTTGAAAATCTGAAATTCTGCAGAGTTGCAGAATTTCAGGATTTCTGATATGTGCGCACGCACAGCCTTGTGCGAACGCACAATCCTGCAAAATTCTTATTTTGTGAAGACGCACAGACCTGTGCGTACGCACAGGCTGGAAAAGGCTCTCTGCTTGCAGTGCTAGCATAGCCTGTGCGCGCACAACAATGAAGAATTGCGACTTGTGCGGATGCATAGCCCTGTGCGCACGCACAAGTCGGGAAGGGTCATTTGTTGGGGGCGCTTGCACAGCTTGTGCGAGTGAATAGGATTGTAAATTTTAGTAACTGTGCGTACGCACACTCCTATGCGGACGCACACTTCCAAAATCTTCCTGGGCGTGTGCATGCACACCCCTGTGCGGACACACACGCCCTGTTTCACAAATTTAACTTTGTTTTCAACTATTTCACCTTTCCAACAATGTTGTAAGCTTCTATAACACCATTTTAAGGGTTTTGAACTTAATTTTGAGTATGGTAATATGGGAAATAGGCTAAGGGTTTTAGTCGATAATTATTATGAAATACTAGAGAATGCTTATGTTTCTGGTGTACTGAGGATAGGTCAATAGAGTGAGAATGAGGAATGGAAATATTGAATTAACAGTGGTTGAGATGAGTCGAGGACTCTGAATGAGATGAAGGATTCTTGATATATTGAAAATGTTTTGAAAACTACTACACTACTTTTTATTGAAACTAAGAGACGCTATGCGCCCAAGCAGGGAGTGAGGTTGGATCCCGCCTATTCGAGGTAGCGGCGGCGGCGTAAGGGTGGTGGTTCATCCCGCTTGCACTTAGATGTGAGGTCGGTGGAAATAGATCCCACTCGCATCCCTTCAGATCTATAGAGCGTGCAGGCGCCGGTACCTGGACAGTGATCCAAGCAATATATCTCGGGGGTTCCCATATGAGAATTCCGAAGGGCGACGTCTCCATGGGGACGTGTCAGGTTGGCAGTTGAACCGACAATGTGATATCACAGCCAATAGAACTTGCATTCATCATGTGCCTTTTCTATCTGTTTGTCTGCTTTGACTACTTGTAACGTCTTGCCTATTCGTATAACATGCTTATTTGCTATTTGAATTATTTGCCATATATGATTCTACTTGTGATTTACTTGCTTTGTATATAATTGTGATTTCTGTGGGGATTGAGGAGGTTCGGAAGGCGGTGGCGATGGGATCGCATGGAGGATCGGTTGGTGAAGGCTGTGGGACAGCGGTGTTAGTTAAAATAGAAATCCCCTAAGATAGATTACCTGATTATCTATGTTAAGGTTTATGTTTTACTTAACTATTTTAGTATGCCTTAAGTTTGAATCTTCTGATAGATATGGCGCTTAGGATTGCCTTTGGTGTCCCGGGGTCTTATATCCTACATCACTGGACACTGTTACCATACTGAGAACCTCCGGTTCTCATACCATATTTCTGTTGTTGTTTTCAGATGCACGTCGCAACACACCCCGGTGAGTTGCTTTGGATGGTGACAACAGCAGAGGATCCCGTTACCTTTGAGTTCTTTTGATTTATTTTGTTTATATTTATCTCTCACATTTGCATTATGTTTTGCCTAGAGGCATGTATTGAGAGAACAAAACTTGTATAAGCTGTTTTTATTGTCGGCTATTTGTGTATCTGTATATGGCTAGCCGGCTTAAACTCTGCGAGCCGTGGCTAGATTCTTATGATATTATACTCTATTATTTTTTTATATCATATCTATATCTTGTGCCTTAAGTTAGTAGCTTCGCTAGTACGTTTTGCGTTTTTCAAATACTATTTTTGAGCTATATCCTTCATCGGGCTTCTAGAGTATATTATTTCCTTCTATATATAAATATACATAAGCTTTAGAACTATCGTAACTTCTGATTAATCTTTGTCTTACGGCTATAGGTAAGGCTTAGGGTAATGAGGGTGTTACATTTAGCGGTATCAGAACGGTTCGTCCTCGTGAGCCTGAGGGATGGACCGATTGTGCTTCATTGCATACTCTGGGTCATTTTCTTTCATGCTATTTAGGTTATCTACTTGATATTTCATAGCATGCTTGTTTGTGAGTGCCTGTTTGAGGATAATTGAAACGCTAGGCTTTTGATATCGAGACTGATCACCTTGATGTCGACTGTTTGGTGTAGGCAGGAAACCTAATGGCCACTCGCGAACGAGGTCGAGCACGTTCACGAGAGAGTAGGAATGAGCAACTTGCTGATAATCAGGCCGAGTTTATGGCGGTGATGGCGAATCTAGCAAACACCATAGAAGCGAATGTTGCTGTGACTCTGCAAGTTGTGCAGAGGTTAACCCAACTGGCCATAAGTGGAAACGACAAGGGAGGAGGTGCTGAGGGCAGCTTGAGAGCTGTTCCAAGAACTCTAGCTACTTTTTGGAAAGCTGGCCTGCTGGTTTTCAATGGTTCAACAAACCATACTGAAGCAGACAACTGGTTCCAAGCTGTGGAGCGTGCATTGCTAACTCAACATGTACTGTATGACAAGTTCGTGGAATATGCGACTTATCAGCTGGTGGGAGAAGCTTAACAATGGTGGCAAGGAGAACGCCGACTGCGACACCAACAAAACATGAACATTACCTGGGCGTTATTCGAGGAAGCTTTCTACAGGAAGTACATTTTTGGGTCATTAAGGGAGGCCAGAGAATTGGAGCTCCTACAACTGAAACAAGGGTCCATGACTATAGCAAAATACACCAGCAAGTTCGAGGAACTCTGTCGATTCTCGAGGATAAGTCAGGGTACTCCTAAGTCTTATGAGGGATGGAAATGCCTCAAATACGAAGTGGGGTTGACAGATGATATTAGGCGTGCTGTGGCTCCATTGGAGATGAGGAGATTTTCTGAATTGGTGGACACTGCGAGGGTTGCCGAAGATTATGCAAGGACGGTAGTGGTGCACGATTGTGAATCACACTTTTCACAACTCGTACCACTAACCAGCAAGTGCACTGGGTCGTCCAAGTAATACTTTACGTGAGTAAGGGTCGATCCCACGGAGATTGTAGGTTTGAAGCAAGCTATGGTTATCTTGCAACTTTTAGTCAGGATATTAATTTGTGGTTATCAATTGATGTGCAAATGAACAAGAGAGCAAGAATTAAAGGTTACTTGTTATGCAGTAATGGAGAATATGTTGGGGTTTTGGAGATGCTTTGTCTTCTGAATTTCAGCTTTTCTTTTGTGTTCTTCTTCCCTCATGCATGCAAAAGTGCAAAGTTCCTTCCATGGCAAGCTGTGTGTTGGTGGATCACCGTTGTCAATGGCTACCATCCATCCTCTCAGTGAAAAGGGTCCACATGCGCTGTCACTACACGGCTAATCATCTGTCGGTTCCTACTCATGCTGGAATAGGATCCATTGATCCTTTTGCGTCTGTCACTATGCCCAACACTCGCGAGTTTGAAGCTCGTCACAGCCATCCAATCCCAGAATCCTACTCGAAATACCACAGACAAGGTTTAGAATTTCTGAATTCTCATGAATGCTGCCATCAATCTAGCTTATACCACAAAGATTCTGATTAAGGAATCTAAGAGATACTCATTCAATCTGATGTAGAACGGAGGTGGTTGTCAGACACACGTTCATGGATTGAGGGAGGTGATGAGTGTCACGGATCATCACCTTCATAAAATAATTAAGCGCGAATGAATATCTTAGATAGGAACACGCATGTTTGAATGGAAAACAGAAATATTTGCATTACCCCATCGAAACACAGCAGAGCTCCTCACCCCCAACAATGGAGTTTAGAGACTCATGCCGTCAGAGATTACAAAGTTCAGCTCTAAAATGTCATGAGATACAAAATAAATCTCTAAAAGTTATTTAAATACTAAACTAGTAACCTAGGTTTACAGAAAATGAGTAAACTATGATAGATAGTGCAGAAATCCACTTCTAGGGCCCACTTGGTGTGTGTTGGGGCTGAGACTTAAGCTTCTCACGTGCCTGGGCTGTTTTGGGCATTCAACGCCAGGTTGTAACCTGTTTCTGGCATTGAACTCCAACTTGTAACCTATTTCTGGCACTGGACGCCAGACTACAACATGGAACTGGCGTTGAACGCCAGTTTACATCATCTATCCTTGAGAAAAATATGGACTATTATATATTTCTGGAAAGCATTGGATGTATACTTTCCAACGCAATTGAAAGCGCGCCAATTGGACTCCTGTAGCTCCAGAAAATCCATTCCGAGTGGTGAGAGGTCAGAATCCAACAGCATCAGCAGTCCTTTTTCAGCCTGAATCAGATTTTTGCTCAGCTCCCTCAATTTCAGCCAGAAAATACCTGAAATTATAGAAAAACACACAAACTCATAGTAAAGTCCAGAAATATGAATTTTGCCTAAAAACTAATGAAAATATACTAATAACTAACCAAATCATACTAAAAACTATATGAAATTAACCCCAAAAAGCGTATAAAATATCCGCTCATCACAACACCAAACTTAAACTGTTGCTTATCTCCAAGCAACTAGACAAATAAAATAGAATACAAATAATTCACGAAGCAATAATATCTCAGAGTTCTTGAGTGAAGCTCAGATTCTAATTAGATGAGCGGGACTAGTAGCTTTTTGCTTCCGAACAGTTTTGGCATCTCACTCTATCCATTGAAGCTCAGAATGATTGGCATCTATAGGAACTCAGTATTCAGATAATGTTATTGATTCTCCTAGTTCAGTATGTTAATTCTTGAACACAGCTACTTGATGAGTCTTGGTCGTGGCCCTAAGCACTTTGTTTTCCAGTATTACCACCGGATACATAAATGCTACAGACACATAATTGGGTGAACCTTTTCAGATTGTGACTCAGCTTTACTAAAGTCCCCAATTAGAGGTGTCCAGAGTTCTTAAGCACACTCTTCTTTTTGCTTTGGACCTTGACTTTAACCGCTCAGTCTTAAGTTTTCACTTGACACCTTCACGCCACAAGCACATGGTTAGGGACAGCTTGGTTTAGCCGCTTAGACCAGGATTTGATTCCCTTAGGTCCTCCTATCTACTGATGCTCAAAGCCTTGGATCCTTTTTATTACCCTTGCCTTTTGGTTTTAAGGGCTATTGGCTTTTTCTGCTTGCTTTTTTTTTGCAAGCTTTGTATTCACTGCTTTTTCTTGCTTCAAGAATCATTTTTATGATTTTTCAGATTATCAATAACATGTCTCATGTTCATCATTCTTTCAAGAGCCAACATATTTAACATTCAAGAACATCAAATTCCAAAGACATATGCTTTGTTCAGGCATTCATTCAGAAGGCAGAAAGCATTGCCACCACATGTAAACAATTAGAATTTGTTTTATTAAGAATTCAAAAAAAATATTGCCTCCTTATTCTAAAGAAAATCTTCTATTTTATTCATGTTTAATGATGATGAGAAAAATAAATTATATCTTAATTGTAGATAAAATCACTACTAATTACTACTATAACTTCTAAGATAAAACTCAAATAAGAACAATTATTACATAGTTAAGGCTAAGATTAGAACTCAATAACCTTGAGTTTGGGATGTGGATGTTCCTCTAGTCTGTGGGGTGCTTGGTCCTTCAAGAGATAACTTCTGACGCTTCAGTTCCTTTAAGTCACGCCCTTGTTCTTTTTGTTCCCTAAGCAGTTTGCAGAGCATACTGTTTTGATTTTGCTGTTCTTCCTTTATTTGGTCCATAGATTCTTGCAACTTGGTAACAGATGCTTCAAGCTGTTCCCGATATTCAAATTGAGGGACTTCTGGGAGAAATTCTTGGGCCCTCCTCTTGATGGGGTCATCTTGCACTTGTTGTTTTTTCCATTGTGATTTTAGTGATTGGTTGCTCCACTGAGATGTACTCCGTTATTCCCATCCTTACTCCAGCATACTTGCAGAGCATAGAGATTAGGCTTGGATAAGCCAACCTGGCATCCTTGGAGTTCTTGTTTGCAAGTATGTAAAATTCATATGGAATCAATTGATGAACTTCCACTTCTTTTCCCAACATAATGCAATGGATCATCACTGCTCTTTTAACGGTGACTTCAGAACGGTTGCTAGTGGGAAATATAGAACGCCCAATGAAGTCCAGCCATCCTCTGGCGACTGGTTTGAGATCTTCTCTCTTGAGTTGATTTGGGACACCCTTGCTGCTAGTGGTCCACCTGGCTCCAGGGATGCATATATCCTCTAGAATCTTGTCTAGGCCTTTGTTTGTTCTCATCATTCTCCTATTAAAGGAGTCTAGATCATCTTTCAGCTGAGGTAGCTTAAAGATCTCCCTGATTTTGTCTGGGTGGATGTGAACAATCTTTCCTCTGACCAAAGTCCGATAGTCATAGAGGGCAATTCCAGATATTCTCTGCCTGTCTGTTTGCCACAGATTAGCGTAGAACTTCTGAACCATATTCCTTCCCACTTTTGTTTCATGATTAGCTAGGATTTCCCAGTTTCTATTTCGAATCTGCTCTTAGATCTCCAGATATTCATCTTCTTTCAGATCGAACTTGACTTCCGGGATCACTGATCTTAGACCCATTATTTTGTAGTAATGGTCTGAATGTTCTTTGGTTAAGAACTTCCCTTGAAGGTGGATGAGAGGAGGGAGGCTGAATGTGGCTTTAAAAGGGAGGGGGGTGGGTTTCGAAATTTTTTTAAAAAAGATAAGATAGAAGATATGATTTATAAAAAATAAGTATGATATGAAAAGATGTGATTTAAAATTGATGTAACATGTTTATGCAAGAAATCATGAATTGAAACATGAAAATTTAAAATTAAAATAAAAAATGTGAAAAAAAATGAATTTACCTCCTCCCCACCATCCTGGCGTTAAACGCCCAAATGCTGCATGTTTTGGGAGTTTAACGCCCAAATGCTGCTTCTCCTGGGCGTTCAACGCCCAGCTGTTGCTTCTTTCTGGCGTTGAATGCCAGGAACTCCTTTGTCACTAGGCGTTCTTCTGAACGCCCAGTAGATGCTCCTTTTGGGCGTTTAATGCCCAGTTGTGCCTCTTACTGGCGTTTTCTTGCCAGTGAGCTCTTTTTCTCTGTTTTGATTGCTGAATCCTTCTGTAACCCTGTGAACCTATGCAATTGACTTCTTACCTTGTTAATAGTGAACTTTATATAAACAAATAAAATCATGAATAGGGCAAAACAACAGAAAGAGTTTTCCCAATGGCTGGGTTGCCTCCTAGCAAGCGCTTCTTTATTGTCTTTAGCTGGACCTTGCTGAGCTTTTAATCTAGCCTCAGCCTTGAGCACTCTTGCTCAACATTACATTCAAGATAGTGTTTGATTCTCTATCCATTAACAATGAACTTCTTATCAGAATCAATGTCTTGAAGCTCCACATAACCATATGGTGATACACTTGTAATCACATATGGTCCCCTCCACCGGGATTTCAGTTTCCCAGGGAATAGCCTGAGCCTAGAGTTAAATAACAAAACTTTTTGTCTTGGTTCAAAGACTCTTGATGACAGCTTTCTGTCATGCCATCTTTTTTATTTTTCCTTATAAAGCTTGGCATTTTCGAAAGCAGTGAGTCTAAATTCCTCTAGCTCATTTAGCTGGAGCAATCTTTTTTCTCCGGCTAATTTGGCATCAAAGTTCAGGAATCTGGTTGCCCAGTAGACCTTATGTTCCAGTTCCACGGGCAGATGACAGGCCTTACCATATATAAGCTGGTATGGAGAGGTCCCTATAGGAGTTTTGAATGCTGTTCTGTAAGCCCACAGAGCATCATCCAATCCTCTTGCCCAATCCTTTCTACGGGTACTTACAGTCCGTTCCAGGATTCTTTTTAGTTCTCTATTAGAAACTTCAGCTTGCCCATTTGTCTGTGGATGATATGGAGTGGCCACCTTGTGGCTAATCCCATACCGGACCATGGTAGAGAAAAGCTGTTTGTTGCAGAAGTGAGTGCCCCCATCACTGATTAGTACTCTAGGGACACCAAACCTGCTGAAGATATGTTTCTGGAGGAACTTCAGCACTGTCTTAGTATCATTAGTGGGTGTGGCAATGGCCTCTACCCATTTTGATACATAATCGACTGCCACCAGAATATAAGTGTTTGAGTATGATGGTGGAAAAGGTCCCATGAAGTCGATTCCCCATACATCAAACAACTCAATCTCCAAGATCCTTTGTTGAGGCATGGCATAACCATGAGGCAGATTACCAGCTCTTTGGCAGCTGTCACAGTTACGTACAAACTCTCGGGAATCTCTATATAGGGTAGGCCAGTAGAAGCCACATTGGAGGACCTTGGTGGCTGTTCGCTCACCTCCGAAATGGCCTCCATATTGTGATCCATGGCAATACCATAAGATCCTCTGTGCTTCTTCTCTAGGCACACACCTACGGATTATTTCGTCTGCACATCTCTTAAAGAGATAGGGTTCATCCCACAAGTAGTACTTTGCATCAGTAATTAATTTTTTCTTTTGTTGCCTGCTGTACTCCTTGGGTATGAACCTTGCAGCTTTATAGTTTGTAATGTCTGCAAACCATGGTGTTTCCTGAATGGCAAACAAATGCTCATCCAGAAAGGTTTCAGAGATTTCAAGAGAGGGGAATGACGTCCCTTCTACTGGCTCTATCCGGGACAGATGATCAGCCACTTGGTTCTCTGTTCCTTTTCTGTCTCTTATTTCTATATCAAACTCTTGCAGAAGCAACACCCATCTTATAAGCCTGGGTTTTGAATCCTGCTTTGTGAGTAGATATTTAAGAGCAGCATGGTCAGTGTACACAATCACTTTTGATCCCACCAAGTATGATCTAAACTTGTCAATGGCATAGACTACTGCAAGTAATTCCTTTTCTGTGGTTGTGTAATTTTTCTGGGCATCATTTAAAACACGGCTAGCATAATAGATGACATGCAGAAGCTTGTCATGCCTCTTCCCCAGTACTGCACCAATGGCGTGATCACTGGCATCACACATTAATTCGAATGGTAATGTCCAGTCTGGTGCAGAGATAACTGGTGCTGTGACCAGCTTAGCTTTCAGAGTTTTAAACGCCTGCAGGCACTCTGTGTCAAACACAAATGGTGTGTCAGCAGCTAGCAGGTTGCTTAGAGGTTTTGCAATTTTTGAAAAATCCTTTATAAATCTCCTATAGAATCCTGCATGCCCCAGAAAGCTTCTGATTGCCTTAACATTGGCAGGTGGTGGTAATTTTTCAATTACTTCTATTTTAGCTTGATCCACCTCTATTCCCTTGTTTGAAATTTTACGTCCAACGACAATCCCTTCAGTCACCATAAAGTGGCATTTTTCCCAGTTTAAAACCAGGTTAGTCTCTTGGCATCTTTTCAAAACCAGTGTCAGGTGATCAAGACAGGAGCTGAATGAGTCTCCATATACTGAGAAGTCATCCATGAAGACTTCCAGAAATTTTCCACCATATCAGAGAAAATAGAGAGCATGCATCTCTGAAAGGTTGCAGGCGCATTACACAGTGTCCTTAGCACTTGAATTAGTGCTTCCTCTTCCTGTGTATTTAAAGCAGAGCTTATGATCACTGGAAAAGTGTCACCTTCTCCCAGAAATGCATACTTTAGGGATGGTGGTAATGGTTTGAGCTCGGGTTTAGGAGGTATTTCAGAGGCTCTTTCAATTCCTCTGAATCCTCAAGATCAGGCTGAACATCTTTAAAGATATCTTCCAACTCTGATTCGAGACTCTCAGCCATGTTGATCTCCTCTACCAAAGAGTCAATAAGATCAACTTTCATGCAGTCTTTTGGTGTATCTGGATGCTGCATGGCATTGACAGCATTCAACTTAAACTCATCCTCATTGACTCTCAGGGTGACTTCCCCCTTTTGGACATCAATGAGAGTTCGTCCAGTTGCTAGGAAAGGTCTTCCTAGGATGAGAGTAGCACTCTTGTGCTCCTCCATTTCCAGCCCTGACAATCATGTCCTCAATCACGAATGATGGGTATTTAATGGAGCCATCAGCAAGTTGAAGACATATCCGGGTTGGTTTGACTTCTTCAGTTAAACCAAGCTTTCTGATAGTGATGCAGGTATTAGATTGATGCTTGCTCCAAGATCACATAAAGCTGTCTTGGTGCAATTACCCTCTATTGTGCATGGTATCAGAAAGCTCCCGGGATCCTTAAGCTTTTCTGGAAAGCTTTTCAGAATGACTGCACTACATTCTTCAGTGAGGAGAACTCTTTCAGTTTCTCTCCAATCCTTCTTATGACTCAAGATCTCTTTCATGAACTTGGCATAAGAAGGTATTTGCTCAAGTGCCTCTGCAAACGGAATCTTTATTTCAAGAGTTCGAAGATAGTCTGTAAAGCGAGCAAATTGCTTATCCTTCTCCTCTTTGTGGAGTTTTTGAGGATAAGGCATCTTGGCTTTGTATTCCTCAACCTTAGTTCCTGTAGGTTTACTTCCTACAGAGGTGGTTGGAGAAGCCTTTTTAGAGGGGTTGTTATCAGCACTGTTGTGTATCTGATCCCACACTGGCATGTGATTACCAGAGCCAGAAGCTGGAGTGGTGTTGGACGCCAACTCCTCACTTGTTCCTGGCGTTTGAACGCCAGAACTGTGCTTCTTTTGGGCGTTCAATGCCAATTCCTTGCTTTTTTCTGGAGTTGAACGCCAGGACTGAGCATGGTTTGGGCGTTCAACGCCATCTTTCCACCCAATTTTTGGCGTTTGATTGCCAGAATTATTCCTCTCCGGGCTCTTACTGTCCTCAGATGGATTTTGGGTAGTTTGCTCATTTCTTGGCTTCTTGCTACCTTGAGGTGGGGCATCTAATGTTTTCCCACTTCTCAATTGAACTGCTTGGCACTCTTCTGTTATTTGTTTTGACAGCTGCTGCTTTGTTTGTTTTAATTGTACTTCCATATTTATATTAGCCATTCTTGTCTCTTGTAGTCTCTCCTTGAATTCGGCTAACTGTTTTGTTAGGAAATCCAATTGCTGGTTGAATTCATTAGCTTGTTCTACAGGACTGAGTTCAGCAGTCACTGTTTTAGCCTCTTCTTTCATGGAAGGTTCACTACTTAGGTATAGATGCTGATTTCTGGCAACTGTATCAATGAGCTCTTGAGCTTCTTCAATTGTCTTTCTCATGTGGATAGATCCACCAGCTGAGTAATCTAGAGAAATCTGAGCCCTTTCTGTAAGCCCATAATAGAAGATGTCTAACTGAACCCACTCTAAAAACATTTCAGAGGGGCACTTTCTTAGCGTCTCTCTGTATCTCTCCCATGCATCATAAAGAGATTCATTATCTTCTTGTTTAAAGCCTTGGATGTCCAGCCTTAGCTGTGTCATCCGTTTTAGAGGAAAGTACTGATTCATGAATTTTTCTGTCAGCTGTTTCCATGTCTTTATGCTAGCCTTAGGTTGGTTATTTAACCACCTCTTAGCTTGGTCTTTTACAGCAAATGGAAATAGTAATAGTCTGTAGACATCCTGATCTACTTCCTTATCATGGACTGTGTCAGCAATTTGTAAAAACTGTGCCAGAAACTCTGTAGGTTCTTCCTGTGGAAGACCGGAATACTGGCAACTTTGCTGCACCATGATAATGAGCTGAGGATTTAGCTCAAAGCTACTGATTCTAATGGAGGGTATACTGATACTACTCCCATATGAAGCAGTAGTGGGGCTAGCATATGACCCCAGAGTCCTTCTGGACTGTTCATTTTCACTTAGATCCATGATGGAGAAAGGGAGATGATGTAAAATAGGAGAAAATATATTTTCATTTATTTATTTATTTATTTATTTCGATAATGAAATAAATTAAAATAAAATAAATAAAAATAGGTGAAGATTTTCGAAAAAAAAGAGGGGAGAGAGTAAAAAAAATGGTTAGGAAGTTTTGAAAAAGATATGATTGAAAGGATTTGATTGGAAAAGATATGATTTTTAAATTTGATGACTAATTTAATGCCAATTTTTCGAAAATTATGAGTGGAATGAAGAAAAGATATTTTATTTTTATTTTTGAATTTTATGATGAAAGAGAAAAACACACAAAAGACACACAACTTAAAATTTTTAAATCTAAAGCTCCTTGTTTTCAAAAATTTTGGAGGGAAAACACCAAGGAACACCAAACTTAAAAATTTTAAGATCAAAACACAAGAAAGACTCAAGAACACTTTGAAGAATCACAAGAACAACAAGAACATGAAGGTAGAACACCAAACTTAAAATTTTTAGAAAACCAAAATAAAATTTTCGAAAACCAAAGAGAAATCAACAAGAAAACACCAAACTTAAAGTCTGACACAAGATTTAATCAAAGAAAAATTATTTTTGAAAAGAAAGATTTTAAAAAGAAGATACCCAATTACCAAGAACATAGACCAACGCTCTAGCCAACTGAGTTATGAAAGAAAAAAGAAAAAAAAAATATTTTCTTGAAAAACCTTTTTGAATTTTTTTTTGAAAAAAAATAGAAAGGGAAAATAAAGATAAGAGACTCAAATGTAATGACTCTAAATTGAAAAGATAAATTTTTCCTAATCTAAGCAACAAAATAAACCGTCAGTTGTCCAAACTCGAACAATCCCCGGCAACGGCGCCAAAAACTTGGTGCACGAATTGTGAATCACACTTTTCACAACTCGTTTCACTAACCAGCAAGTGCACTGGGTCATCCAAGTAATACTTTACGTGAGTAAGGGTCGATCCCACGGAGATTGTAGGTTTGAAGCAAGTTATGGTTATCTTGTAACTCTTAGTCAGGATATTAATTTGTGGTTATCAATTGACTTGTAAATGAACAGGAGAGCATGAATTAAAGGTTACTTGTTATGCAGTAATGGAGAATATGTTGGGGTTTTGGAGATGCTTTGTCTTCTGAATTTCAGCTTTTCCCTTGTGTTCCTCTTCCTACATGCATGCAAAAGCGCAAAGTTCCTTCCATGGCAAGCTGTGTGTTGGTGGATCACCGTTGTCAATGGCTACCATCCATCCTCTCAGTGAAAAGGGTCCACGTGCGCTGTCACTACACGGCTAATCATCTGTCGGTTCTCACTCATGCTGGAATAGGATCCGTTGATCCTTTTACGTTTGTCACTAAGCCCAACACTCGCGAGCTTGAAGCTCGTCACAGCCATCCAATCCCAGAATCCTACTCGGAATACCACAGACAAGGTTTAGACTTTCCGGATTCTAATGAATGCCGCCATCAATCTAGCTTATACCACAAAGATTCTGATTAAGGAATCTAAGAGATACTCATTCAATCTGATGTAGAACGGAGGTGGTTGTCAGACACACGTTCATGGATTGAGGAAGGTGATGAGTGTCACGGATCATCACCTTCTCTATAATTAAGCGCGAATGAATATCTTAGATAGGAACACGCATGTTTGAATGGAAAACAGAAATATTTGCATTACTTCATCGAAACACAGCAGAGCTCTTCACCCCCAACAATGGAGTTTAGAGACTCATGCCGTCAGAGATTACAAAGTTCAGATCTAAAATGTCATGAGATACAAAATAAATCTCTAAAAGTTGTTTAAATACTAAACTAGTAACCTAGGTTTACAGAAAATGAGTAAACTATGATAGATAGTGCAGAAATCCACTTCTGGGGCCCACTTGGTGTGTGCTGGGGCTGAGACTTAAGCTTCTCACGTGCCTGGGCTGTTTTGGGCGTTCAACACCAGGTTGTAACCTGTTTCTGGCGTTGAACTCCAACTTGTAACCTGTTTCTGGCGCTGGACGCCAGACTGCAACATGGAACTGGCGTTGAACGCCAGTTTACGTCATCTATCCTTGAAAAAGTATGGACTATTATATATTTCTGGAAAGTCCTGGATGTCATAATTGGAAGCGCGCCAATTGGACTCCTGTAGCTCCAGAAAATCCATTCCGAGTGTTGAGAGGTCAGAATCCAACAGCATCAGCAGTCCTTTTTCAGCCTAAATCAGATTTTTGCTCAGCTCCCTCAATTTCAGCCAGAAAATACCTGAAATTACAGAAAAATACACAAACTCATAGTAAAGTCCAGAAATATGAATTTTGCCTAAAAACTGATGAAAATATACTAATAACTAACCAAATCATACTAAAAACTATATGAAATTAACCCCAAAAAACGTATAAAATATCCGCTCATCAGGTAGCCTCGTCAAGGAACACTCATGGAAGGAATACTAGTAGGGAACTCGATGATCATTTCGGACCAAGGGAACAGAACTTCAAGAAAGATGGACATACTCCTCAGCATCTGCAAGGTCAAGGGAATGTCAGAAGGGGCAACAAAGCCCAGTTTCATCAGGCGAAAGGAAATGGTCGATGCTATAATTGTGGGGAGCCTGGGCATATATCTAAGTATTGTCACCATGGGAAGAAACGAGATGGGGGCCAGAATCAACAGTCAGGCCGTGTGTTTGCTTTGGAGGCACGTGAGGTGACGGGGTCGGATCCTCCGGCGAGAGGTAAGCGTATGCCTTGAGTATTATAGTACCTGGACCTGAGGATAGCTTGGTTCTATCTTTTGCAAAGTCTTCGTTAGGGTTACGAGTGCTTAGGGTTTTGTTGGGGGTAAACCGTAGGAAAGGACGATTCTAGTGGCGGTAGGCGAGGATTTTGGACTTGTGATGACGAACGATCAGAGTGGACGTGCCAGAATGGTTTACAGGTATGACTAGAAGTCTTGGCAGTTCTCTGTTTGGGTGATGGGTGCGGTTCAACACTAGTGGCAACGGAAGTACCGACTGACGCCTTTCCAGTTTTTTTTTAACTATGATTTTGCGGTTTTAAGGTTTAGGATGATTTCTAATCTGGTTTGGAACTTTGACTTAAATGATTTGGTTTTGAAAGTTAGTCAGAACTCTTGATTTAAGAATTATGGTTTAAACGAACAGTGAGTTCTCTGATTTTCTTCAATTGTGAAAATGGTTTCCAATTTCTCTTATCGAAAGGGATTCAATTTGAAACGTTTTAATTTAAGAAATCATGATTTGAAGTAGGAAACTTCTGAGTAAACTATTTTGACTCCTTTCAGAAAATTCAACAGTGATCTGGTCTAAAATGAACTGTTTCGAATGATTTGGTTTTGAAACTAAGATTTGAACTTTGATCCAATGATACGACTTAAAAAGGAAAAGTGAGTCCTAAGATTTTGTTCACTTGTGATTTTGATTTGTAAATCTTAATTTAACAAAAAGGGATTCAATTGGAAAGGTTTTGATTTAAAGGTTTCGATGAATTTAGGCAAATCATGCTTTAAAATGTTTGATTTACAAATAAACAGTTTTTGACTCTTTTGATAAGGTTTTAACGATGGACTCATTTAGATTGAAGTTGTTTTAAAGGTTTTGACAAATATTACAAAATCGGTGTTTGATTTAAGGAATTTTTCAAATTCTTAATGACGATAATCAGAGTGACGTATCGGAAGTTATACGCTAAGCTATCGAAGTGTAAGTTCTGGAAGGAGGAAGTGAAGTTCTTAGGTCACGTGGTGAGCAAAGGAGGAATATGAAGAGAGTTTTTAGACTTTGAAACAGATATTACCGGAGTATGAAGAGAGTTTTTAGCCAGATATTACCGGAGATTCATTGAAGGATTTTTCCAGATTGCACTATCGATGACCAAGTTGACAAGAAAAAAAGTACCTTTTGTTTAGACGTCGGAGTATGAAGAGAGTTTTTAGACTTTGAAACAGATGTTAACTTCAGCACCTGTTTTAATCTTGTTGGAACTGCATGAACCGTTCGAAGTATTCTGTGATGCTTCTCTGGAGGGTTTAGGTTGTGTGTTGATGCAACACCAGAATGTGGTGGCTTACGCATCACGTCAGCTGAGACCGTATGAGGCGAACTACCCAATTTATGACTGGGAATTAGCGGCAATTGTGTTTACACTAAAGATTTGGAGGCACCCCTTGTATGGAGTGAGGTTTAACATCTTTTCTGATCACAAGAGCCTCAAGTACGTCTTTGATCAGAAAGAGCTTAATATGCATTAGAGAAGATGGATGGAGTTGCTTAAGGACTACGATTTTGAACTGAGTTATCACCCTGGAAAGGAGGATGTGGTAGCAGATGCTTTGGGTTGGAGATCTTTAATAATTGCTTGGATGAGAATCAAAGAAGAGGAGCTAGTGGATAAGTTTGTGGATCTTAAGCTGGACTTTGGTGAGGTTGCCGGAAGAACTTGTTTGAACCAGTTGTAGATTTCAAGCGCATTTAAGACGGAGATTCAGAGAGCTCAGCAAGATGAGCAGAAGTTTCAGAGATTGTTCCAACCAGTTGGTCATAAGAGGCATGCGGATTTCACTAAGGATGGTGAAGGATTGTGGAGATATAAAGGGAGAATTTATATACAAGATGTCGAGAGGTGGAGGCAAGACTTATTGTCAGAAGCTCACTACAGTGGATTTTCTATTCATCCCAAAAGTGTGAAGATGTAGTATGACTTAAAGAAGATGTTCTGGTGGCCTGAGATGAAAGGTGACGCAGCTACAGTGGTATCCAAGTGTTTGACGTGTCAGAAGGCGAAGATGGAGCATCAGAAGTCAACAGGAATGCTACAACCTCTTAAGATTCCTCAGTGGAAGTGGGAAGGAATCGCGAGGGATTTTGTGACCGGTTTGCCGAGGATTAGGTCAGGATTTGATGCGGTTTAGGAGATCGTGGATCGCTTAACCTAATCCGCTCATTTTCTACCTATCCGAGTGAACTATTCTATGGAGGAGTTGGCGGGAAAGAACATCGACACGGTAGGATGATGGTGAATGAGATGTTTTGGCAACCTGTTGAGTTAGCAACGTCGAAAGTAGGATGCTTCGTGGAGTTACATCGCGTGATTCAGATTTTCGAGGGCAAAAATCTTTTTAAGGAGGAGAGGATGTAAGAATCGGATTTTTCATGGAAAAAATAATTTAAATGCCCAAATTAAATTCCAGAAAGTTAGGATGTGAATTTGGGGATTTAAATATGATTTTTGGACTCAGTGGGTCCTTCCGAATCAGAAAATGTGGTTTCTGCAAAAAACCGTGAAAAACTGCGAACCGGCTATCGAACCGGTTGAATCGGTTCAAGTCTGCCCGGCGCTACGTGAGAAAAAGTAAAAACAGTCAAAAACCTTAGAAAAATATTAGAAGTCAAAAACCGGGCGTTAATTTTAAAGGATTGACCCAAAGTTGGGCCAAATGGACTAAAAATGCTAATGGGTTGGATCGGGCCCAAGTTGGGCCCAAGCCCAACATTATATAAACCCTTTAAGTGGCCAATTCAGCCACTTTAACACAACACAAGCAGCAGCAACGTTGAGGTGAGGAGAGGAGTGGTGCGTGGCTGAAGTTAGGCCAATTAAGAGATTTTTAATAAGAGAACAGCGTTGCAAGTATAGCTCTTAACCAGCTAAAATCCACTTCACCAATTTAAAAAGGGTGTCACAAAAATTTAGAATAGAAAAATACTGGGAGTATGAGTCCCAGGTCGTCTCCTAACGAGTTGCAAGAAAGGATGCTATTTTATTAATTAGGAATTTCCACGAGAGTTTGAGAGTTGAATAATGAGCAATTAAATAATTGTAAATTAAAAAAACTAAGAATGATTATTAATATTCTAAATAAAAAGCCTTTACTGGGGGAATGATTAATTGGAAGTTCTGTCCTTGTTGGGATCTCTTAAGTGTAGTATTAAAAAGGTTGTTGTTTTCACTTAGTTAACCCTTACTAAATAAGGGAAAGTCAAGCGATTGAGCTAACTCTTATTCGCAAATCCTAGTCCTTTCCCTTGGGAAGGTCTAGCGTTAGTAAATACAGAACTAGCCAACAACTTCCAGTTTAATCAACACCTGAGCCTTCCAACTCAAGTGTCTCCTCCTAATCAACCCCTATGTCAAGTATGGAGTCTACTCCATTGACATGAATATAACGCTCATAAAAATAATAGAAGAAGACATGATAAATTAAATAAAATAGGGATTCAAAATTGATTTAAAAATAAAAGTAATCCTTTGCACTAACAATTCATGAAAATAATCCAATTACTGCTTTAAACAAGAATTAAGAATATAGAATAAATAAAAGAGTAAGTAAGGAAACAAACTAGAATAGTATCTTCAACGGAGATAATGACTCTTCAATATTCGAAAGCAAAAGCAATAAACTGGGAATGTAAAGAGAACCTAGAGGAAGAGTAATTCACTTTAGATTCGGATCTAAAAACCTAAAACTATCCTAATGAGAATATGTGAAGTCGTGTAAAGTTGTGTGTTGAGTCTCTGCATGTTCCCTGACTTTATTCTGTGTTTCTGGGCCGAAAACTGGGTCAAAACGCGGCCCGAAATCGCCCCAGTGTTTTTTGTTAATTCTGCAGATACCGCAGGTCACGCGTATGCATCATCCATGCGTTCGCGTCATTTAGAGATTTTTCTTGTCACGTGAGCACGTTGTGCACGCGTTCGCGTCATTTGTGCAGACTCCAATCCACGCGTACGCGTCAGGCACACACACGTGTCGATGCAATTTTCTCTATTTCGCGTGCTCTTGTGAGACATGCGCGCGCGTCGGTGTTCGCTGGTCATCTCCTTGGTTTCTTGTGTTCCTTCCATTTTTGCAAGCTTCCTCTCCATTCTCTAAGTCATACCTGCCCTATAAAGCCTAAAACACTTAACACACGGATCACGGCATCAAATGGTATAAAGGAGAAGTAAAATATACTAATTAAAGATCTTTAGGAAGCAAGTTTTCAATCATAAAACAATACTAGGAAGGGATTATAAAATCATGCAAATCGTATGAATAAGTAAGTAAACGCTTGATAAAACCACTCAATTAAACACAAGATAAACCATAAAATAGTAGTTTATCAAGGAGAGGTGAGGGTTTCATTCACTATTCATCTTCTCCTTCTTTCTTTTATAACTTGAGCTACAGTGCTCCGATTTACGTGTTGTTAGTTGCTACGCGAAGCTCTCTTCGAGCCCGTTAGTTTCATCTAGCCAAAGAGGTATGAATCTTGAAAAATCCTGCCCAGTTTCTGTCTTAAGAAATTCGAAAATATTAGGTTTTGGTTTTGAGTGAAATCTTGTGTTTTGGGTGTTTAGGTATACTCTAGCCTTTGATTGATGTTGGTTTTGGCTTCTAAACTGTTGGACAAGGTAAGAGGCTTTGAACTCTTGTGAAATTTTGATTTATTATGAGCCCTAGGTTAATTTGTGATAGTTTATTCATATATAGTTTAATTATTGTGAGTTTGGAGCTTGTTGGTGATTGTTGGAAGCTTGGATTATGGTTGGAAAGCTCATTGGTGCTCAATTTTGAGTTTTGGAAATATTGAAAATTGGCCAAGGTATGATTTTGGTTTCCTTTATGTAGTATATAATATTTATGGACACTTAGGCTAGTGACCCATAGGATAGGTTTGAAATTTTATATGTTGTTGATGATTAGTTGGTTGATGGTGTACAATAAATTGGTATTGTTGATATGGTTAAATGATGATGTTGAGATATGATGGATTTGAATGATTGAATATTGTTGATTAACAATATAAAGCATGGTTGAGTTAATGATGAATGATTTGTGAAGTTGAGAAGTGATTTGTGTTGATATATAAATATATAATATGGATGTTGATGTTGTGGATGAGAAAAACTGAAGGAAAAAGGTGGTAAGCTTGGTGTAATATGGTATAGAGGGTTCATTTTGATGAAAAGTGGAGTTTGGATTGGGTTGGTTTGGTTTTGATTGGGTTTTACAATGAATTTTTGAAAATTGTGATTTTGGGTAAAAGTTGGTTTTACACCCCTATGCGTACGCACCTTCCAAAATCTTGGGCGTGCGCACGCATACCCTTGTGTGGACGCACATGCCCTGTTTCACAAATTTAACTTTGTTTTCAACTATTTCACCTTCCCAACAAGGTTGTAAGCTTCTATAACACCATTTTAAGGCTTTTAAACTTAATTTTGAGTATGGGAATATGGGAAATAGGCTAAGGGTTTTAGTCGATACTTATTATGAAATACTAGAGAATGAAGGCTTAGGTTTCTGGTGTACTGAGGATGGGTCGGTAGAGTGAGAATGAGGAATGGAAATGTTGAATTAACAGCGATTGAGATGAGTTGAAGACTCTGAATGAGATGAAGGATCCATGATATATTGAAAATATTTTGAAAACCACTACACTACTTTTTGTTGAAACTAAGAGACGCTATGCGCCCGGGCAGGGGCTGAGGTTGGATCCCGCCTATTCGAGGTAGCGGCGGCGGCGTAAGGGCGGTTGTTCATCCCGCTTGTGCTTAGATGTGAAGTCGATGGCAATAGATCCCGCTCGCATCCCTTCGGATCTATAGAGTGTGCAGACGCCGGTACCTGGACAGTGATCCGAGCACTATATCTCGGGGGTTCCTATATGAGAATTCCGAAGGGCGATGTCTCCATGGAGATGTGTCGGGTTGGCAGTTGAACCGATAATGTGATATCACAGCCAATAGGATAGGCATTCATCATGTGCATTTTCTATCTGTTTGTCTTCTTTGACTACTTGAAATGGCTTGCCTATTCGTATAACATGTTTATTTGCTATTTGAATTACTTGCCATATATGATTCTACTTGTGATTTACTTACTTTGTATATAATTGTGATTTCTGCGAGGATTGAGGAGGTTTGGAGAATCGGTTGGTGAAGGCTGTGGGACAGCGGTGTTGGTTAAAATAGAAATCCCCTAAGATAGATTACCCAGTTTATCTATGTTAAGGTTTATGTTTTGCTTAACTATTTTAGTATTCCTTAAGTTTGAATCTTGTGATGGAAATGGAGCATAGGATTGCCTTTGGCGTACCGGGGTCTTATATCCTACATCACTAGGCGCTGTTACCATACTAAGAACCTCCGGTTCTCATACCATATTTCTGTTGTTATTTTTAGATGCAGGTCGCAACCCACCTTGGTGAGTTGCTTTGGATGGTGACAACAGCGGAGGATCCCGTTACCTTTGAGTTCTTTTGATTTATCCCGTGGCTAGGTTCTTATGATATTATACTCTATTATTTTGTTATATCATATCTATATCTTGTGCCTTAAGTTAGTAGCTTCACTAGTACGTTTTGCGCTTTTCAAATCCTGTTTTTTAGATATATCCTTCATCGGGCTTCTAGAGTATATTATTTCCTTCTATATATAAATATACATAAGCTTTAGAATTGTCGTAACCTCTGATTAATCTTTGTCTTACAGCTAGTCGTAAGGCTTAGGGTAATGAGGGTGTTACAATACGGGTCAATGGTTGGTTTGGAACTATACTACTAACGAAGTAATTCTTTATTGAGAAATTCTAGATCGACGTTTGGCCTGCATCAGGAATCCTCGATCTTCTTTCCAACTCCCTGGTGCGACAAGCGAGGGAATCCTCAACCTCAAGCTTGTCCACTGCAACAAGAGAGGGAATCCTCAACCTCATCTTTAATTCGAATCAATTCAATAAAACTTGTTTTCATTTAATCTAGTACCCAAAACATATTTCTCATCTTCATTCTCAAGTTAAACTATAAAGTATTCTCAAGGTTCTCAGCCTTTACCCCATAATTCTTGAAGATCTCAACATAACATAACCATAAAAATCATATTTTATTTAAAACAAGTTCCCAAAACCTGTTTAAATTTCATTTCTATGTTTAAAACATTCTCAAGAGACTTAGAAACCATTTTGTTGCGCCAAATCAAAATCAAATATTTTAAATTCACTAAATACTCTTCAAAACATAACCCTTTATTTCAAAGTAATAAAATGAAACTCATTCTATTTAACCAATTTTCTAAATAACAATTCAAACAAAGTCTCTAACTTTAACTTTAAAAATAACCTCTTTTAAAGACCCAAAAATTATCTTGTTTACAAACCAAAATCTTAATTAAAACCATATAATCATTTTGATTTTAAACAATTTCCATAAAGTCACAAGAATGCTCCATAAATGATGTCTTTTCCATGGTTCTTAAAGATCGAGTAAAACTCTTTTTCATTCAACTATGTTTCCAAAACAATCACGAACTTCATTTACTCTTAAATACCTATTTTCTTCATTTTCTTCATTATTCAGTTTAATCCAAACGTTTGAAAATTTCTACAACACTTCTCCTAAAACTCGAACTTTGCTACCCCTCTCGGGTCCATCCAAATCATTTCTCAAACTCTTTTCAAATCATTTCTAAAATCAGACCAATTTCAATATTTGAAATCATTTTCAATTCTCAAAATCATTTATGATAAATCAAACAAAATCAATTCCAATATCTCAAATCATTCTATCATAATTCAGAAACCAGTTTCAAGAAACCAGTCCAAATACGACCAACTTAACAAACTAAATCAACAAATAAGAATAACCAGCCTTTTTAATAATTCAATAAATTAATCAGATAAATATTCACATATATCCAAAATAGTTCAATTCAATCCATAAGACTCATATAATCATAAAAATATATTTTTTATATTAATATCGACTTGTAACAATTCTTGAAAGTAAAATGAGTTTAAGAAAATGTCCCTACCTCGAATAGACAAAACCCAAAAGTCATAAAATGTGTAAAAGTCCCTTTCTACTGGCCGACAACAGCGGTAGCCGTAACCACAATTCCGTAACGCCTCCGCAACAACAGCAGTGATAAACCAAAATTTTATGCGTTATCTTGTATTGAATTTAGTATATTTTATCAATTTTTCCTACATTTAATCAAGAAAATAGCATCGTTTTGTGAATTCTCCCAAAATTGTGCTTAAGAGTAAAAAACATGCTTTTTAGGCCCTTAATTTGCCAAATTTAATTTACTTTGATTCCATTCGATGCCCTGATGTATTTGTTTAGTGATTTCAGGCTTAAAAGGCAAAGATTGGATTGAAGAAGTGAAGAAAAAGTGTGCAAAGTGGAGAATTCTTGAAGAAATGAGGATTTAGAGTAATTTATGGTCACACGTACGCATGCCTTGCACATATGCGTGCTTTGGTAATTAGCCATGTTGCACGCATGCATGCCTTGCGCGTACATGTGACATGAGGCATGTGACTTCATTAATTACAATACATGGGTCACGATTTCCAGCCTTCCAAAGCCCAATTCAACTCATTTCTGAAGTATTTGAGGCCAAATTCAAGGAAGAACAAAGGGGAGAGCAATTAGGTTTAATTTAGAATCATGTTTTAGGTTATTTTCTAGAGAGAGAAGCTCTCTCTTCTCTCTAGACTTGAGATAGATTTATCTTAATTACCTCTTAGATTTAGGTTTTGATCTTGTCTTGATTTAGTTTTCCTTGCAATTTCTTGTTACTACATCCTTGCTCTCTTAGTTTTACTTGTTGTTTCCTTTATTTTGTTGTTTTTGATCTTATGAACTCTTGTTGATTTTGATTTCTATTAATGCAATTCGATGTTTCTATGTTTATTGTTGCTTAATTGAGTTATTATTATTGTTATCTTGTATTTGGTAACTTTAGATTTTGTTATTGTTACAATTTTACCATGCATTCATTTTATGCCTTCCAAGTGTTTGACAAATTGCTTGGTTTGGTTTTAGAGTAGATTTTAGCACTCTTGCCTTGTGATTGAGGACTTAGGTTCCTTGATGTCATTGATGTCCAGTGTGATTAATAATTTAGGGTTTTTAGTTGGTTTTAGAATCAATTATGTCTACTTGACTTCACCCTCCGATGTTAGAGGATAACTAAGTGGAATTAACTCTTTGTAATTACCATGTTGTGGTCAATGATCTAGGATAGGAAAGTTTAACTCTTAATCTTTTCCATGAGTATCTTTTAGCATTTATAGTTCCTTAGTTGTAGCTTTAATTTCTTGTTCATCATACTAACCAATAATATGCACACTTCCCTACAATTCCTTTGAGAGACGACCCAAGGTTTAAATACTCTCGGTTTTTTATTGGTTTGCTTTATGACAAAGAAATTAAACTTTGATTGAGAGTTATCTATTGGTTTCGATTTATACTTCAACGGAATTTTTTTGTGAAAGTTCCGAACCGACGATTTTTCTCCGTCAAGTTTTTGGCGCCGTTGCCGGGGAATTGTAAATGTGCGCTTGTTATTGGTTATTGTATATGTGTTAATATTGTGAATAGTTGCTTTAGCTTTTGCTTTTATTTTCTCTTGTTACCATGAATTCTCACCATTTTGGCTATGAGTTTAGTTCTAACTATATTGTAGCAAGTAGGAATTTCAATGAGGATATGCATCAAGGATGGAAAAATCAAAGGTGGGAGGAGCTGATGATGGAAATTTATACCGGCTTATAATTTCTCAATAGAAAATAAGTTTCTTCATTGATAGCATAATCCAAACCGGCAATCAAATCCCCACATCAAAGTTTAATTTCAAGATTGTCACATCAAAGCTAGTGTTAGTGGAAACAAGAGCAATTAACAACCCAAGAATTACCACTAAATGTCGGACTTTATGACTCTAGTATCCTAATTACTCACATCCTAAGCCAAGGAGTGAAATTCTACTCAAAATCCATAATTGACATTTTCATAAAAACTTGGTGGGCAATAAAGCAAAACATAGCAAATTAAAAAAGATAATGAAAACTATAACCAAACTATGCACAATATCAACTATAGAAACTCAATCAAGCATATATAAATCATAAAACATCAAATTCATCAACAAAAAACTCAAGAAATCTAAATTGGATAAACTAACAAAATAACTTATATTACGAAAGCAAGAGTAAATGTATTATAATTAAAGAGAAATAAAGATTACTTACAATGAGAATAAGCTAAATCCAAGATCAAAACTGAAATTGTAAATTCTACTATGAAGCCTAATTGAAACCCTAAGAGAGAATTGAAAGAAATCTACTCTAACCTACTCCTACTCCTAATAATGTTGTCATGTATGTTTCTAATGTAGCCTCCTTTTATATGGAATGCTGTCCCTTTGATATAGCACCACAATCAGCTTTAGAACATCCAAAATTGGGCCAAGAGACCCCCAAAATCGCGAGTCACGTACTTCATTAAGTGAGTCACGTGCCCAAACTTGTGCGTACAGACAAGGTTGTATGCGTACGCACACTAGTTGATTTCCATCTTGTGCGTACGCACACTTGAGTGTGCTCTTCTCCTTTGTTTTCTTTATGTGTTCTCCCCTTTTGCATGCTTTCTTCCACTTTTACCAAACCATTCTTACTTAATTGACCTGAAATCACCTAAAAAAACATATTACGGCATTGAATGGAATAAAAGTGGAATTAAATTGATCAATTTAAGCACAAAAACATATGTTTTCACATTTAGGTGCAATTTAGAGAGAAAACACAAAAGTATGCTATTTTAGTGAATAAGCGTCAGTTTATGTGATGAAATCCACTCAATTTGAGCTAAAATTTACTATCAAATATGGATTCATCAATTCCCTCATACTTAAACAATAGCATGTATTCATAAACAAGGAGAAGGATCAAAGGGCAAACAACTTATTCAATGAAACTATCTATATGCATGCAAGTACACTAAATGCTATCTATTTCTATCTATATTATAATTTCCTATTGAATTGGCAAAATAAACAACCAAATTTTCAAGCAAGTATATGGACAATTAGGGCTAAACAAAGAAATATTGCAAAGTAATTAGTGCATGGATCCCCACACCTTTGTACAGTTGTACCAGCAAATGCACTGGGTCGTCCAAGTAATACCTGAGTGAGTCAGGGTTGATCCCACGAGGATTATGATTTGAAGCAAGCTATGGTTATCTTGCAGGTCTTAGTCAGGCGAATCAGAAGCTTGTTGGATTGATAGAGCGAAAAAGGTCTAATATAATAGGGTGTTAATACTTTATGAATTAAATGGAGTCAGTAATAGGAATATAGTTGAGGATTGGAGTTGCTTTATCTTTCTGAATTAACTCTGGTAGTACTGTTTCCTTTGCTTGTGAATGATTTCTTCAATGGCAGGCTGTATGTGATTGACGCTGGTTTGAGCAGCCACCAATACTCCTCCGGATCTGAACCCAGGGTTAGTGCGGATCCAGTCTGCTTGAGGGTGAAGCTCGTACAGTCCATTCTCCTTAATGATCCTTCTCAAAGCACCACAGACAAGGTCGAATCTTCCGGATCGGAGGAATACTGCACGTATGGTTCTAGCCTCTACCACAGAGACCCTAATCTTCCCGTAAATCGGCTGAACTGATGTCTCGAGAAGTCCCCAATTAAGTTGTGGATTAGCCGTCTGAAAGATGTATAGTCAAGCTGGTGGTTCATCATTGTCCAATGAAAGACACACTCTGAGCCCATGTAGAATGTGATAACTTTATGCCAGTTCAATGCATTCATGTTGATGAAGAACAAATATACATCTTAGAATTAATCAAACACAGATCGAAGAGAAACAGTAATACTTTTATTAATTCATAGGACTCAGCAGGGCTCCTCCCCTCAACCTAGGAGGTTTAGAAACTCATACTAAATGTAAAATACAATGTAAAACTCGAAATAATGGTAAATGATAGGCGTCTCCATTTAGAGAGATGTAAAATAAGTCTTAAATAATAAATAGATGATTAGTAAGGGTAAAACAGTCTATCTAGCGCTAAAATTCACTTATAGGGCCCACTTGGTGAGTGTTTGGGCTAAGCTTTGATGAGATCCACATGCTATGAGGCTCCTAGGACATGGAACACTGGCTAGGGGGTCCTCTTTGGGCGTTTGGATGCTGGTCTCTGCTCTGTGGGTGCTGGACGCTTGGAAGGGGGCAGGTAGCTGGCGTTGGACGCTAGTTTTGGGCCTTTTAATCAGAAAAAAAGTATGGACTATTCTAGATTTCTGGAAAGCTCTAAAAGTCATCTTTCCATAGCCGTTGCGAATGCTCCATTTGGACTTCTGTAGCTCCAGAAAACCTCTTTCGAGTGCAAGGAGGTCAGATCCGGACAACATCTGCAGTGCTTTCTCTGTCTTTGAATCAAACTTTTGCTCCAGTTCCTCAATTTCAGCTAGAAATTACCTGAAATTGTACAAAAACACAAAAACTCATAGTAGAATAAAAAAATGTGAATTTAACAATAAAACCTATAAAAACTTAATAAAAACTAAACAAAACACACTTAAAACTATATGAAAATGATGCCAAAAAGGGTATAAAATATCCGCTTAACACTACACCAAACTTAAATCGTTGCTTGTCCCCAAGCAACTAAAAATACAGTAGGATAAAAAAAGAAAATTAAGATACAATAAATTTCAAAGTTTCCAATGAAGCTCAGTTACAATCAGATGAGCGGGACTTAGTAGCCTTTTGCTTTTGAATAGTTTTGGCATCTCACTATCCATTGAAACTTAGAATGGTTGGCATCTTTAAGAACTTAGAATCCAGATGATATTATTGACTCTCCTAGTTCAGTTCTTTTTTATTTTTGAACACAGCTTTTAGAGTCTTGGCCGTGACCCTAAGCACATTGTTTTCCAATATTACCACCGGATACAATAATGCCACAGACACTTTAATTGGGTGAACCTTTTCAGATTGTGACTCAGCTTTGCTAGAGTCCCCAGATAGCAGTGTCCAGAGTTCTTAAGCACACACTTTTTGCTTTGGACCACGACTTTAACCGCTCAGTCTCAAGCTTTTCACTTGACACCTTCACGCCATAAGCACATGGTTAGGGACAGCTTGGTTGAGCCGCTTAGGCCAGAATTTTATTCCTTTAGGCCCTCCTATCCACTGATGCTCAAAGCCTTAGATCCCTTTACCCTTGCCTTTTGGTTTAAAGGGTTACTGGATTTTTGCTCTTGCCTTTTGGTTTAAAGAGCTATTGGCTTTTTCTCTTTTTTTTTTCTTTTTTTTTCTTTTTTTTGCTACTTTTTTCTTTTTTTTCCGCATGCAAGCTTTTTATTTTTGCTACTTTTTCTTGTTTCAAGAATCAATTTTATTGATTTTTCAGATTACCAATAATACTTTTCCTTTTTTCTTATTCTTTCAAGAGCCAACATTCTAAAATTCCAACCTCAAATATGCACTGTTCATTCATACATTCAGAAAATAAAATCAATGCCACCACATCAACATAATTAAACTATTCTTATTATAAACTTGAAATTCATGTATCTCTCAATTCTTTTCAATAAAATTTTTCTTTTAAGCAAGGTGAGAGATATATTGGAACATTTTACATCTTTAAGGCATAAATGCAAATGATTATGCAACAAGAACAAGAAAACAGACAAAACATAACAGAAAACAGAAAATGATAAAAGGGAAAGGAGGTAAAAGAGAACGAATCCACCTTTAATGGTGACGGCTAGTGCTCATCCTTGAGGATCCAATGTGATGCTTGATCTCTTCAATCTCACTCCTTTGCCTTTGTTGCTCTTCCCTCATAGCCTTTTGGTCTTCCCTTATGGCTCTTTGATCTTCTCTTATTTCATTGAGGGTGATGGAGTGCTCATGATGCTCCACCCTCAATTACTTCATGTTAGCGCTTAGTTCTCCAAGAGAAGTTTGCCATTGATCCCGAAAGCTTTGGGGAGAAAAATACATCCCTTGAGGCATCTCAGGGATCTCATACTGAGGTGACTGCACAAGCTCTTGTGCATGCTCTCTAGTTTGCTCCATCCTCTTCTTAGTGACGGGCTTATCCTCTCCAATGGAGATATCTCATTCTATGACAATTCCAGCTGAATTGCATAGATGACAGATGAAGTGTGAGAATTCCAACCTTGCATTGGTGTGAGACTTCTCAGCTACCTTGTACAATTCTTGAGGAATCACCTCATGTACTTCCACCTCACTTCTAATCATGATGCAATGGATCATGATGGCTCTGTCAATAGTTACTTCTGACCGATTGCTAGTGGAAATGATGGAACGTTTGATGAATTCCAACCATCCTCTAGCTATGGGCTTTAGGTCAACCCTTCTTAGTTGAATGGGCTTGCCTTGGGAATTCTTTTTTCACTGTGCTCCTTCCACACAGATGTTTGAAAGCACTCGATCCAATCTATGATCAAAGTTGACTCTCCTAGTGTAAGGATGAGGATCTCCTTGCATTAGAAGCAAGTTGAACGCCAATCTCACACTTTCCAGGCTAAAATCTAAGATTCTTCCTCAGACCATAGTGATCTAATTCCTTAGATTTGGGTTCACACTAGTGTCATGGTTTTTAGTAACCCATGCATTAGCATAAAATTCTTACACCATTAGAATCCCAACATCATGAATGGGATTGGTTAGGACTTCCCAACCTCTTCTTCGGATCTCTCTTCGAATTTTCGGATACTCATTCTTCTTGAGCATGAAAGGGACCTTAGGGATCACTTTCTTCTTTGGCACTACTTCATAGAAGTAGTCTTAATGAGCTTTGGTGATGAATCTCTGCATCTCCCAAGATTCAGAGGTGGAAGCAACTGCTTTCCCTTTCCTCTTTCTAAAGAAACCTCGGGTCGTCTTCTCAAGGAACTGCAGGGAAGTATGTTCTTATTATCGGTTATGGAGATTGTAAATCGGGGTTTCGAAGATAAGGAACAAGTAATTTAAATTGCAATTAAAATAAGTAAATGACTGTAAAATAAATAAATAACTGTAAAATAAACTTTTGGCAAGGTATGAGAAATTAGAAGTCCTATCCTAGTTATCCTTATCAATGATGATGAAAATTGAACCTTAATTCCACTTAGTTAATCTTTACTTAAAGTGAAGAAAAGTCAAGTGACTAATTAGTTAGATCCTCAAATCCTAGTTAATCCCTAAGGAAAGATTGGGATTATTGAAGTTCAATTCAATTAGCAAAGATAACAATTATCAATCATATTTGAGTTTGATAACTCCTGAGTTACTGATTTCATAACCAAGACCAAAAAGGGAAAAAGTAAATCTACCGGAATAAAAATGTCTTCAGATTGGAAGCAACAGTAATATAAATAAAGGAGAGCAATAATAAACTGAAATACCTCAAATAACATTAATTCAAAAGAGTAATCTGTAACATAGAAGAATTCATAAATTAAATTGAAAAGATAAATAAAAAGGGATGTTGAACCTGATAGAAAGAGATAATCCTGAAAGCGAATAAAATCCTAAATCTAAATCCTAAAAGAGAGAGAGAGAACCTCTCTCTCAAAACTACATCTAAATCATGAATAGTAACTAATAGGAGACTCTCCTTTGAATGGATGCATTCCCCCACTTCATAACCTCTGATCTGTGCTTTCTGGACATGGATTTTGGCCAAAAAGGGCTTCAGAAATCGCTGGGAGCGTTTTCTGTAATTTTTTGTGCGTGACATCTGTCACGCGGCCACGTGGGTCACGCGGTCGCGTCAATTGGAGTTTTCCTTGTCGCGCAGTCGCGTCAGTCATGCGTCCGCGTCATATGCATTTCACTTAAGGCGCGCGATCGCGTCAATTACGCGGTCGCGTCGCTGCCTGTTTCTTCAAAAACTCCGTTTTATGCTTTTCTTTCAATTTTGTATGTTTCGTTTTCATCTTTTAAGTCATTCCTACCTTAGAAGATCTGAAATTACTCAACACACGAATCACGACATTGAATGGTAATAAAGGGAAATTAAAATAATTACTTTTAAAGCATAGGAAACATGTTTTTCACATACATAAAATAATAAGGAAGGGAAAGTAAAACCATGTAATTAATATGAATAAGTGGGTGAAGGATTGAATAAATCACTCAATTTGAGCACAAAATATATCATAAAATATGGGTTTATCAACCTCTCCATCTCCTAAGATTCAGAAGAGGTTGCTACTGCCTTTTCTTTCCTCTTTCTAGAGGGTTCTCCAACCTTGGGTGCCATGAATGGTAATGGAAAGAAAAAATCTATGCTTTTCCAACACCAAACTTAAGGCTTTGCTCGTCGTCGAGAAAAAATAAAGAAAAGAGAAGAATAGAGTAGAAGAAGAAGAAAATATAGGGAGATAGAGGGAGAGAGAGGGCTTGGCCTTGTGGGTTTATGAGTGTATGAGAGATGTGTGTTTGAAGGGTTATGAAGTGGGGTATTTGTAGGAGTGGGGAAGGGTAGGGTTCAGCCATAGGGTGGGTTTTGGGTGGGAAATTTGATTTTGAAGTGGGTGGGGGTTGGTGGGAGTTATGATGGTGTGGGAAAGTGAAATGGATGTGATTGGGTTAGGGTTTATAGGAAAGTGTGTATGGGGAAGTGGAAAGTAAGTGGGGGTAGATGAAGATGCTGTGGGACCCACTAGTCCTGAGAGGCTAGGGAATCCTATATTCTTTGCTTCTCTGCATTGGCATTTGAATGCCCAGGGGCTGATCCCTGGCTAGCGTTCAACGCCAGCAATGCTGCTGGTACGCGGAATCGTTATCTCACACTTTTCTCATAACTACGCGCAACTAACCAGCAACTGCACTGGGTCGTCCAAGTAATAAACCTTACGTGAGTAAGGGTCGATCCCATGGAGATTGTCAGCTTGAAGCATGCTATGGTCATCCTTGTAAATCTCAGTCAGGCGGATTCAAATGGTTATGAAGTTTTGATAATTAAAAGATAAATAAAATATACAATAAGATAAAGTTACTTATGTAACTCATTGGTGGAAATTTCAGATAAGTGTCTGGAGATATGGTGCACGAAATTGTGATCCCTGGTAATGGCTCCAAAGACTTGGTGCTCTAATCTTAATTCATAATTTGTCACAACTTCGATACAACTAACCAGCAAGTGCACTGGGTCGTCCAAGTAATAAAACCTTACGTGAGTAAGGGTCGATCCCACGGAGATTGTTGGTATGAAGCAAGCTATGGTCATCTTGTAAATCTCAGTCAGGCGGATATCAAATGGTTATGGAGTTTTCGAATAATACTAATAAATAAACAGAAAATAAAGATAGAAATACTTATGCAATTCATAGGTGAGAATTTCAGATAAGCGTATAGAGATGCTTTCGTTCCTCTGAACCTCTGCTTTCTTGCTGTCTTCATCCAACCAGTCCTACTCCTTTCCATGGCAAGATTTATATAGGGCATCACCGTTGTCAATGGCTACATCCCATTCTCTCTGTGAAAAAGGTCCAAATGCTCTGTCACGGCACGGCTAATCATCTGAGGTTCTCGATCATACTGGAATAGGATTCATCCTCCTTTTGCGTCTGTCACTACGCCCAGCACACGCGAGTTTGAAGTTCGTCACAGCCATCCCTTCCCAGATCCTACTCGGAATACCACAGACAAGGTTTAGACTTTCCAAATCTCAGGAATGGCCATCCATGGGTTCTAACTTATACCACGAAGATTCTAATATCTCGGACTCGGTCCTCTGTATTAGATATCTAAGAGATACTCATTCTAGCTTGTTTGCATGTAGAACGGAAGTGTTTGTCAGGCACACGTTCATAAGTGAGAATAATGATGAGCGTCATATAATCATCACATTCATCATGTTCTTGGGTGCGAATGGATATCTTAGAAGCGGAATAAGTTGAATTGAATAGAAAAGAGTAGTACTTTGCATTAAATCATGAGGAACAACAGAGCTCCACACCTTAATCTATGGAGTGCAGAAACTCTACCGTTGAAAATACATAAGTGATGAAGGTTCAGGCATGGCCGAATGGCCAGCCCCCAAACGTGATCAATATGATCCAAAGATGAACTAAAAAATCATAAGATGTCTAATACAATAGTAAAAAGTCCTATTTATACTAAACTAGTTACTAGGGTTTACAAAAGGAAGTAAATGATGTAGAAATCCACTTTCGGGGCCCACTTCGTGTGTGCTTGGGCTGAGCTTGAAGTTTTCACATGGAGAGGTCATTCTTGTAGTTGAACGCCAATTTGTAACGTGTTTCTGACGTTCAACTCTGGTTCGTGACGTGTTTCTGGCGTTTAACTCCAGACTGTAGCATAGAATTGGCGTTCAACGCGCTTTTGGGTCATCTAAACTCGGCCAAAGTATGGACTATTATATATTGCTGGAAAGCCCTGGATGTCTACTTTAAAAAACAATTGGAAGCGTGCCATGTTGAGTTCTGTAGCTCCAGAAAAGCCACTTTGAGTGCAGGGAGGTCAGAATCCAACAGCATCAGCAGTCCTTCTTCTACCTCTGAATCTGATTTCTACTCAAGTCCCTCAATTTCAGCCAGAAAATACCTGAAATCATAGAAAAGCACACAAACTCATAGTAAAGTCCAGAAATATAAATTTAATATAAAAACTAATAAAAACATCTCTAAAAGTAACTAGATCCTACTAAAAACATACTAAAACCAATGCCAAAAAGCGTATAAATTATCCGCTCATCACAACACCAAACATAAATTGTTGCTTGTCCCCAAGTAACAGAAAATCAAATAGGATAAAAAGAAGAGAATATACTATAAATTCCAAAATATCAATGAAACATAGCTCCAATCTGATGAGCGGGACTTGTAGCTTTTTGCCTCTTGAATAGTTTTGGCATCTCACTTTATCCATTGAAGTTCAGAATGATTAGCATCCATAGGAACTCAGAGTTCAGATAGTGTTATTAATTCTCCTAGTTCAGCATGTTGATTCTTGAACACAGCTACTTTATGAGTCTTGGCCGTGGCCCTAAGCACTTTGTTTTCCAGAATTACCACCGGATACATAAATGCCACAGACACATAATTGGGTGAACTTTCAGATTGTGACTCAGCTTTGCTAAAGTCCCCAATTAGAGGTGTCCAGGGTTCTTAAGCACACTCTTCTTTTGCTTTTGACCTTGACTTTAATCGCTCAGTCTCAAGTTTTCACTTGACACCTTCACGCCACAAGCACATGGTTAAGGACAGCTTGGTTTTGCCGCTTAGGCCAGGATTTTATACCTTTAGGCCCTCCTATCCACTGATGCTCAAATCCTTGGGATTCTTTTTATTACCCTTGCCTTTTGGTTTTAAGGGCTATTGGCTTTTTGCTCTTGCCTTTTGGTTTTAAGAGCTTTTGGCTTTTTCTGCTTGCTTTTTCTTTTTCTATCTCTCTCTTTTTTTTGCCATTTTTTTCTTTTTTTTCTGCAAGCTTTTTGTATTCACTGCTTTTTCTTTCTTTAAGAATCATTTTTATGATTTTTCAGATTATCAAATAACATGTCTCCTTGTCATCATTCTTTCAAGAGCCAACATATTTAACATTCTAAAACAACAACTTCAAAAGACATATGCACTGTTCAAGCATTCATTCAGAAAACAAAAAGTATTATCACCACATCAATATAATTAAACTAAGTTCAAGAATAAATTCGAAACTCATGTACTTCTTGTTCTTTTGTTTTTAAAACATTTTTCATTTAAGAGAGGTGATGGATTCATATTCACTACTTTAAGGCATAGACACTTAGACACTAATGATCATATAATAAAGACACAAACATAGATAAACATTTAACATAAAAAAACCAAAAACAGAAAATTTAAGAACAAGGAATGAGTCCACCTTAGTGATGGTGGCGTTTCCTTCTTGAGGAACCAATGAGGAACAGCAGAGCTCCACACCTTAATCTATGGAGTGCAGAAACTCTACCGTTGAAAATACATAAGTGATGAAGGTTCAGGCATGGCCGAATGGCCAGCCCGCAAACGTGATCAATATGATCCAAAGATGAACTAAAAAATCATAAATGTCTAATACAATAGTAAAAATTCCTCTTTATACTAAACTAGTTACTAGGGTTTACAGAAGTAAGTAAATGATGTAGAAATCCACTTCCGGGGTCCACTTGGTGTGTGCTTGGGCTGAGCTTGAAGTTTACATGTGGAGAGGTCATTCTTGGAGTTGAACGCCAGTTTGTAACGTGTTTCTGGCGTTTAACTCTGGTTCGTGACGTGTTTCTGGCGTTTAACTCCAGACTGCAGTGTAGAACTGGCGTTCAACGCCCTTTTGCGTTGTCTAAACTCGGCCAAAGTATGGACTATTATATATTGATGGAAAGCCCTGGATGTCTACTTTCCAAAGCAATTGGAAGCGCGCTATTTTTGAGTTCTGTAGCTCCAGAAAATTCACTTTGAGTGCAGGGAGGTCAGAATCCAACAGCATCAGCAGTCCTTCTTCTACCTCTGAATCTGATTTCTGCTCAAGTCCCTCAATTTCAGCCAGAAAATACCTGAAATCACAGAAAAACACACAAACTCATAGTAAAGTCCAGAAATGTGAATTTAACATAAAAACTAATAAAAACATCCCTAAAAGTAACTAGATCCTACTAAAAACATACTAAAAACAATGCCAAAAAGCGTATAAATTATCCGCTCATCACAACACCAAACTTAAATTGTTGCTTGTCCCCAAGCAACAGAAAATCAAATAGGATAAAAAGAAGAGAATATACTATAAATTCCAAAATATCAATGAAACATAGCTTCAATCAGATGAACGGGACTTGTAGCTTTTTGCCTCTTGAATAGTTTTGGCATCTCACTTTATCCATTGAAGTTCAGAATGATTAGCATCTATAGGAACTCAGAGTTCAGATAGTGTTATTGATTCTCCTAGTTCAGCATGTTGATTCTTGAACACAGCTACTTTATGTATTTTATGA
>NC_029788.2:43440265-43443342 GCF_000816755.2 Arachis ipaensis | reverse complement strand
TTTTATGATTTTTCAGATTATCAAATAACATGTCTCCTTGTCATCATTCTTTCAAGAGCCAACATATTTAACATTCTAAAACAACAACTTCAAAAGACATATGCACTGTTCAAGCATTCATTCAGAAAACAAAAAGTATTGTCACCACATCAATATAATTAAACTAAGTTTAAGAATAAATTCGAAACTCATGTACTTCTTGTTCTTTTGTTTTTAAAACATTTTTCATTTAAGAGAGGTGATGGATTCATATTCACTACTTTAAGGAATAGACACTTAGACACTAATGATCATGTAATAAAGACACAAACATAGATAAACATTTAACATAAGAAAACGAAAAACAGAAAATTTAAGAACAAGGAATGAGTCCACCTTAGTGATGCTGGCGTTTCCTTCTTGAGGAACCAATGAGGAACAGCAGAGCTCCACACCTTAATCTATGTAGTGCAGAAACTCTACCGTTGAAAATACATAAGTGATGAAGGTTCAGGCATGGCCGAATGGCCAGCCCGCAAACGTGATCAATATGATCCAAAGATGAACTAAAAAATCATAAGATGTCTAATACAATAGTAAAAAGTCCTATTTATACTAAACTAGTTACTAGGGTTTACATAAGTAAGTAAATGAAGTAGAAATCCACTTCCGGGGCCCACTTGGTGTGTGCTTGGGCTGAGCTTGAAGTTTACACGTGGAGAGGTCATTCTTGGAGTTGAACGCCAGTTTGTAACGTGTTTCTGGCGTTCAACTCTGGTTCGTGACGTGTTTCTGGCGTTTAACTCGAGACTGCAGCATAGAATTGGCGTTCAATGCCCTTTTGCGTCATCTAAACTCGGCCAAAGTATGGACTATTATATATTGCTGGAAAGCCCTTGATGTCTACTTTCCAAAGCAATTAGAAGCGCGCCATTTTGAGTTCTGTAGCTCCAGAAAATCTACTTTGAGTGCAGGGAGGTCAGTATCCAACAGCATCAGCAGTCCTTCTTCTACCTCTGAATCTGATTTCTGCTCAAGTCCCTCAATTTCAGCCAGAAAATACCTGAAATCACAGAAAACACACAAACTCATAGTAAAGTCCAGAAATGTGAATTTAACATAAAAACTAATAAAAACATCCCTAAAAGTAACTAGATCCTACTAAAAACATACTAAAAATAATGCCAAAAAGCGTATAAATTATCCGCTCATCAAGATGCTTTGTTGCTTCTGAACCTCTGCTTTCCTATTGCCTTCTTCCAACCATGCGTTACCTCCTTCCATGGCAAGCTGTAAGATCCTCTCAGTGAAAATGGTCTTCTACGATTTCTGCACGGCTAATCAACTGTCAGATTTCTCGTCTCGGATGAAAAATACTAGGTACAGCTACCGCATGGCTAATCACAACACCAAACTTAAATTGTTGCTTGTCCCCAAGCAACTGAAAACAAAATAGGATGAAAAGAAGAGAATATACAATGAATTCCAAACTTATCAATGAAGATTTGCTTCAATTAGCTGAGCGGGACTTGTAGCCTTTTTGCTTCTGAATAGTTTTGCCATCTCACTTTATCCTTTGAAGTTCAGAATGATTGGCATCCATAGGAACTTAGAATTCAGATAGTGTTATTGATTCTCTTAGTTCAGTATGTTGATTCTTGAACACAGCTACTTTATGAGTATTGGCCGTGACCCTATGCATTTTGTTTTCCAGTATTACCATCGGATACATAAATGCCACAGACACATAACTGGGTGAACCTTTTCAGATTGTGACTCAGCTTTGCTAGAGTCCCCAGTTAGAGGTGCCCAGAGCTCTTAAGCACACTCTTTTTGCTTTGGACCACGACTTTAACCGCTCAGTCTCAAGCTTTTCACTTGACACCTTCACGCCACAAGCACATGGTTAGGGACAGCTTGGTTTAGCCACTTAGGCCAGGATTTTATACCTGTGGGCCCTCCTATCCATTAATGCTCAAAGCCTTGGATCATATTTTACCCTTGCCTTTTAGTTTAAAGGGCTATTGGCTTTTTCTGCTTGCTTTTTCTTCTTTTTTTCTTTTTTCATATTTTTTTGCCACTTTTTTCTTTTCTTCTTTTTTTTTTTCTGCAAGCTTTTCATTGCTTTTTCTTGCTTCAAGAATCAATTTTATGATTTTTCAGATTATCAATAACATTTCTCTTTTTTCATTATTCTTTCAAGAGCCAACAATTTTAACATTCATAAGCAACAAATTCAAAAATATGCACTGTTCAAGCATTCATTTAGAAAACAAAAAGTTTTAGCCCCCACATCAAAATAATTAAACTAATTTCAAGATAAAATATGAAATTCATGTACTTCTTATTCTTTTGTAATTAAGCACCTTTTTCAAGATAGAATTCGAAACCATGCACTTCTTGTTCTTTTGCAATTAAAAACATTTTTCATTCAAGAAAGGTGAAGGATTCATAGGACATTCATAGCTTTAAGACATAGACACTTAGACACTAATGATCATGTAATAAAGACACAAACATATACAAAATATAAAGCATATAATTCGAAAAAAATAGAAAAATAAGAACAAGGAAATTAAAGAACGGGTCCACCTTAGTGATGGCGGCTAGTTCTTCCTCTTGAAGATCTTATAGAGTGCTTGAGCTCCTCTATGTCTCTTCCTTGCCTTTGTTGCTCCTCCCTCATGGCTCTTTGGTCCTCTCTAATTTTATTGAGGATAATGGAGTGCTCTTGGTGCTCTATCTTAGTTTTCCCATGTTGGAACTCAGTTCTCCTAAAGAGGTGTTGATTTGTTCCCAATAGTTTTGTGGAGGAAAGTGCATCACTTGAGGTATTTCAGGGATTTCATGATGAGGAACTTCCTTATGCTCTTGTTGAGGTCCATGAGTGGGCTCTCTTGTTTGCTTCATCTTCTTCTTAGTGATGGGCTTGTCTCCTTCAATGAGGATATCTTCCTCTATGACAATTCCAGCTGAATTGCATAGGGTACAAATGAGATGAGGGAAGGCTAACCTTACCAAAGTGGAGGGCTTGTCCGCCACCTTGTAGAGTTCTAGGGATATGATCTCATGAACTTCTACTTCCTCTCCATTCATGA
>NC_029788.2:43328635-43439984 GCF_000816755.2 Arachis ipaensis | reverse complement strand
CTCTTGAGTCTCTCTTCCATTGAGCTCCTTCCACACAGATGTCCATGAGGACTTGGTCCAATCTTTGATCAAAGTTGACCCTTCTAGTGAAAGGGTAAGGATCTCCTTGCATCATTGGCAAGTTGAATGCCAACCTTACATTTTCTGGACTGAAATCCAAGTAATTTCCCCCATCCATTCTGAGCCAATTCTTTGGGTTCGGATTCATACTTTGATCATGGTTCTTAGTGATCCGTGCATTGGCATAGAATTCTTGAACCATTAAGATTCTGACTTGTTGGATTGGGTTGGTGAGAGTTTTCCAACCTCTTCTTTGAATCTCATGTCGGATCTCTGGATATTCACTCTTTTTTAGCTTGAAGGGGACCTTGGGGATCACCTTTTTCTTGGCCACAACTTCATAGAAGTGGTCTTGATGGACTTTTGAGATGAATCTCTCCATCTCCCATGACTCAGAGGTGGAAGCTATTGCCTTCCTTTTCCTCTTTCTAGAGGTTTCTCCGGCCTTAGGTGCCATTGATGGTTATGGAAAAATAAAAAAAGCTTAGCTTTTTCCACACTAAACATAAAAGGTTTGCTCGTCCTCGAGCAAAAGAAGAAAGAAAGGAGTAGAAGAAGAAGAAATGGAGGAGATGGAAGGAGGTGAGTGGTTCGGCCAAGGGGGGAAGAAGTGTTTGTGATGTGTGAAAGTTGAGGTAGTGAGAAGGGTTATTTATAGGGTAGGAGGAAGAGGGGATCCATGTGAAAGTGAGTGGGTTTGGGAGGGAAATGGTTTGAATTTGAATGGTGAGGTAGGTGGGGTTTTGTGATGGATGGATGTGAGTAGTGAAAAGATTATGGAGAAGAGGGTAAGATTTGATAGGTGAAGGGTATTTAGGGAAGAGTTATTGATGGGATTGGTCAAGGGTATTTGGGAAAGAGAGATATAGAAAGAAATTTGTGAAGAGGAGAGAAGAAGATGTGGGGTAGGTGGAGATCCTGTGGGGTCCACAGATCCTGAGGTGTCAAGGAATTCTGCTCCCTGCACTATTCTGGCGTTCAAACACCCACTGTGTGCCAATTCTGTCGTTTAACGCCAGCCCTGCTACTTTTCTTGGTGTTAAACGCCAGTTCTGCTACCTTTCTTGGCGTTAAACGCCAGTTCTGCTACCTTTCCTGGCGTTAAATGCCAGACTGCTGCCCATTTCTGGCGTTTAACGCCAGCCAGATGCCAGACAGCCCTTTCTGGCGTTAAACGCCCAGAGTGCTGCCCATTCTGGCGTTTAACGCCCAGAATGCTGCCAGGCTGGGCGTTAAACGCCCATTCTGCTATCCTTACTGGTGTTTAAACGCTAATAAGCCTGTCCTCCAGGGTATACTATTTTTGATGCTATGTTTCATTTTGTTTTTTATTTTTCAGTTCTTTTTGTGACTTCACATGATCATCAAGCTAAAGAAAACATAAAATAATAGTGGAAAATAAATAAATATAATTAATAACATTGTGTTGCCTCCCAACAAGCGATTCTTTAATGTCAATAGCTTGACAGTGAGCTCTTAGAGAGCTTCACAGAGACTCAGAGCTTGATGATGGCCTCCCAACACCAAACTTAGAAGTTAAGTGTGGGGGCTCTGTTTGACTCTGTATTGAGAGAAGCTTTTCGTGCTTCCTCTCCATGGTTACAGAAGAAGATCCTTGAGCCTTAAACAAAAGGTAGTCCTTATTCAATTGAAGGACTAACTCTCCTTTGTCCACATCAATCACAGCTCTTGCTGTGGCTAGGAAGGGTCTTCCAAGTTTGATGGATTCATCTTTATCCTTCCCAGTGTCTAGGATTATGAAATCAGCAGGGATGTAAAAGCCTTCAACCTTCATTAATACATCCTCTACAAGTTTATAAGCTTGTTTCCTTGAATTATCTGCCGTCTCTAATGAGATTCTTGCAGCTTGTACCTCAAAGATCCCTAGTTTCTCCATTACAGAGAGTGGCATGAGGTTTATACTTGAACCAAGGTCACACAGAGCCTTCTTAAAGGTTATGGTGCCTATGATGCAAGGTATTAAGAACTTTTCGGGATCCGGTTTCTTCTGAGGTAATTTCTGTTGAACCAAGGTATTCAGTTCATTGATGAGCAATGGAGGTTCATCCTCCCAAGTCTCATTACCAAATAACTTGGCATTCAACTTTATGATTGCTCCTAGATACTAAGCAACTTGCTCTTCAACAATATCTTCATCCTCTTCAGAGGAAAAATACTCATCAGAGCTCATAAATGGCAATAGTAAGTTCAGTGGAATCTCTATGGTCTCTGTGTGAGCCTCAGATTCCTTTGGTTCTTCAATAGGGAACTTCTTAGTGGTCAGTGGACGTCCATTGAGGTCTTCCTCAGTGGAAATCACTACCTTTTGACTCTCTCCAAGTTCGGCCATGTTGGACGTATTTATGGCCTTGCACTCTCTTTTTGGATTCTCTTCTGTATTGCTTGGGAGAGTACTGGGAGGAGTTTCAAAAACTATTTTACTCAATTGACCCACTTGTGCCTCCAAATTTTTAATGGAGGACCTTGTTTCAGTCATGAAACTGTGAGTGGTCTTACTTAGATCAGAGATTATGGTTGCTAAGTCAGAGATGCTCTGCTTAGAATTCTCTGTCTGTTGCTCAGAGGATGATGGGAAAGGCTTGCTATTGCCAAACCTATTTCTCCCACCATTATTATTAAATCCTTGATTAGGCTTCTGTTGATCCTTCCATGAGAAATTAGGATGATTCCTCCATGAAGGATTATAGGTGTTTCCATAGGATTCTCCCATGTAATTCACCTCTTCCATTGCAGGATTCTCAGGGTCATAAGCTTTTTCTTCAGGGGAGGCTTCTTTAGTACTGCCTGATTCAGCTTGCATTTCAGTCAGACTCCGAGAAATCATATTGACTTGCTGAGTCAATATTTTGTTCTGAGCCAATATGGCATTCAGAGTAACATCCTCAAGAACTCCTTTATTCTGAGTTGTCCCATTATTCATAGGATTTCTTTCAGAAGTATACATAAATTGGTTATTTGTAACCATTTCAATGAGTTCCTGGGCTTCTGCAAGCGTCTTCTTCAGATGAAGAGATCCACCAGCAGAGTGGTCTAATGACATCTTGAACAATTCAAAGAGATTATCATAGAATATACATAGGATGATCCATTCTGAAAGCATGTCAGAAGGACACCTTCTGATCAATTTCTTGTATCTTTCCCAACTTCATAAAGGGATTCACCTTCCTTCTGTCTGAAGGTTTGGACTTCCACTCTAAGCTTGCTCAACTTTTGAGGTGGAAAGAATTTGGCCAAGAAAGTATTGACCAACTTTTTCCAAGAGTTCAGGGTTTCTTTAGGTTGTGTGTCCAACCATATCCTAGCTTTGTCTCTTACAGCAAAGGGGAAAAACATAAGTGTGTAGACCTCAGGATTAACCCCATTGGTCTTAATAGTGTCACAGATTTGTAAGAATTCAGCTAAGAACTGATGAGGATCTTTCAATAGAAGTCCATAAAACTTGCAATTCTACTGCATTAGAGAAAATAATTGAGGCTTAAGCTCAAAATTGTTTGCTCTAATTGCAGGAATTGAGATGCTTCTTCCATAGAAGTCAGAAGTGGGTGCAGTAAAGTCACCAAGCATTTTCCTTGCATCTCCACCATTGTTGTTATTTTTGGCTGCCATGTTTTCTTCTTTTTTGAAAATTTCTGTTAGGTTCTCTCCAGAGTTTTGTGCTTTAGTTTCTCTTAGTTTCCTCTTCAGAGTCTTTTCAGGTTTAGGATCAGCTTCAACAAGATTGTTCTTATCATTGTTCCTGCTCATATGAAAAAGAAGAGAACAGAAAAGAATAGGAATCCTCTATGTCTCAGTATAGAGATTCCTTTATGTGAGTAGAAGATAGAAGAAATAGAATGAAGAAGGGAGAAGAAGAATTCGAACACAGAGAGAGGGAGAGGGTTCGAATTTTTAAGAAGAGAAGTGTTAGTGAATAAATAAAATAAATAGAAAGAGATGAGTGAGAGAAGAAATTCAAAAATTAATAAAATAATAAAATATTTTTGTTTTTATTTTAATTTTTAGTTAGTATTCAAAAATATTAAAAGAAATAAAATTAAATTAAAACTTAAAACAATAAGTAATTAAAAAGAATTTTGAAAAAGGGGTCAGTTATTTTCGAAAAAGAGAGAAAAGTAGTTAAGTGATTTTGAAAAAGATAAGAAATAGTAAAACAATAAAAAAAATCAAGTAGTTAATTGAAAAAGATTTGAAAATCAATTTTGAAAAGATAAGTTAGAAAAAGATTTTGAAATTAAATTTTGAAAAAGATATGATTGAAAATCATTTTGAAAATGATTTGAAAAGGAAATTAAAGAGATTTGATTTTTGAAATTAAATTTGATTACTTGACTAACAAGAAACTAAAAGATATGATTCTAGAATTTAAGGATTGATCCTTTCTTAATAGGCAAGTGACAACTTGAAAATTTTGAATCAAAACATTAAATGCTAGCTATGATTTCGAAAATTATGAAATAAAAATAAGAAAAAGATTTTGAAAATCAATTTTAAAATTTTCGAAAATATTAAGAAGAAAAATGAAAAAAATTTGATTTTTGAAAAAGATTTGAAAAGATAAAATTTTTAAATGGAAATTTTGACTTGACTAATAAGAAACAACTAAATTTTAAAAATTTTTTACCAAATCAACTCAAAATTTCGAAAATTATGAGCAAAATAAGGGAAAGATATTTTTTTATTTTTGAATTAATGAAGAGAGAGAAAAATACCAAAATGAAACAAAACAAGAAAATTTAAGATTAAAACAAATAATGCATGCAAGAACACTTTGAATGTCAAGATGAACACCAAGAACACTTTGAAGATCATGATGAACATCAAGAACACATTTTTGAAAATTTTTAAGAAAAGAAACACATGCAAGACACCAAACTTAAAAATTTTTAATGTTTAGACACTAATAAATTGAAAATGCATATGAAAAACAAGAAAAGACACAAAACAAGAAAGTCACAAGATTAAACACAGAGAATCCTCAAGAACAACTTGAAGATCAAACAAGAACACAATGCATATATTTTCGAAAATTCAAAGAACATTAAAAACATGCAATTGACACCAAATTTAAAATTTGACATAAGATTCAAACAAGAAACATAAAATATTTTTGGTTTTTATGATTTTATTAATTTTTTTGTAATTTTTTGAAAATTATTTGGAAAAAGAGAAAATAAATAAATTCAAAATTTTTATTAGGAATTCCAAGAATCATGCAATGTTAGTCTAAAGCTTCGGTCCAAAAGATTAGTCATGGCCAAATGGCCAGCCAAGCTTCAGCAGAGCATTACATACAACAGCCAAATTGATGGGAATCAAAAAGCTCCTGCAATGATAAGTGAAAGCCTCAATCCGAAAAAATTAGACATGGCTTAGCAGCCAGCCAGGCTTCCCATATCATCTGAAACTCTAGAATTCGTTCTTAAAAATTTTGAAGAACAAATATATTTTATTTTATTTTTTTGAAAATAAAATTTAAAAAGCTTAAACATAAAATAAAATTACCTAATCTGAGCAACAAGGTGAACTGTCAATTGCCCAAAGTCAAACAATCCCCGGCAACGGCGCCAAAAACTTGGTACGCGGAATCGTGATCTCACACTTTTCTCACAACTACGCACAACTAACCAGCAAGTGCAATGGGTCATCTAAGTAATAAACCTTACGTGAGTAAGGGTCGATCCCACGGAGATTGTCGGCTTGAAGCAAGCTATGATCATCCTTGTAAATCTCAGTCAGGTGGATTCAAATGGTTATGAAGTTTTGATAATTAAAAGATAAATAAAATATACAAAAAGATAAAGTTACTTATGTAATTCATTGGTGGGAATTTCAGATTAGCATCTGGAGATGCTTTGTTGCTTCTGAAACTCTGCTTTCCTATTGCCTTCCTCCAACCATGCGTTACCTCCTTCCATGGCAAGCTGTAAGATCCTCTCAGTGAAAATGGTCCTCTACGGTTTCTGCACGGCTAATCAACTGTCGGATTTCTCGTCTCGGATGAAAAATACCAGGTATAGCTACCGCATGGCTAATCATCTGTCGGTTCCCACTAGCGTCGGAATAGAATCCATTGATCCTTTTGCACACTATCACTTGCGCCCAACATTCGTAGGTTTGAAGCTCGTCATAGTCATCCCTTCCTGGATCCTACTCGGAATACCACATACAAGGTTTAGACTTTTCGGATCCCAGGAATGGCTGCCAATTATTCTAGCCTATACCATGAAGATACTAATCTCACGGACTCGGTCTATGCATTAGATATCCAAGAGAATATCCTCCAGCTGTCGTCCAATGACTACGTTGAACATCATGTAGACCGCTTTGTGGTTGCTAGGCACGCGATCTTGGCTAAGCGAGTAACAAAGATTGGGTGATTGTCACGGGTCACCCCTTCATTCTGACTTAACTGAATTAAGTACGAGAGTATATCTTGGAGAAGAAGTAGGCGTGAATTGAATAGAAAATAGTAGTACTTGCATTAATTCATGAAGAACAGCAGAGCTCCACACCTTAAAAATACATAAGTGAAAAAGGTCTAGGCATGGCCGTGAGGCCAGCCTCCAAACATAAACAATGATCCAAAGATATTCCAAAGATCAAAAGCTCAAAAAAACTAAAATAAATCTCTTAAAGTAGTTTTTATACTAAATTAGTAGCCTAGGGTTACAGAAAATGAGTAACTAAGTGCAGATAGTGCAGAAATCAACTTCCGGGGCCCACTTGGTGTGTGCTTGGGCTGAGCATTGAAGCTTTTTTGTGCATAGACTATTCCTGGAGTTAAACGCCAGCTTTGGTGCCAGTTTGGGCATTTAACTCCAATTCTGGTGCTAGTTTGGGCATTTTACGCCAAGATGTTTTAGGCTGTCTTTGAACGCCAATTTGGGCCATCAAATCTCGGGTAAAGTATAAACTATTATATATATCTGGAAAGCCCAGGATGTCTACTTTCCAACGCAATTAAGAGCGTTCCAATTGGGTTTTTGTAACTCTAGAAAATCCACTTTGAGTGCAGCAGGGTCAGAATCCAACAGCATCTGTAGTCCTTTTTCAGCCTATGAATCAGATTTTTGCTCAGGTCCCTCAATTTCAGCCAGAAAATACCTGAAATCACAGAAAAATACACAAACTCATAGTAAAGTCTAGAAATGTGATTTTTGAATAAAAACTAATAAAAATATAATAAAAAGTAATTAAAACATACTAAAAACTTTGTAAAAATAATGCCAAAAGGGTATAAATTATCCGCTCATCAGCTGCCCATTGGGGGCATTGGACGCCCAACCAGAGCTCTCTGGCTGGCGTTCAACTTTGATAACACTCCATCCAGAGTATTCTATTTTTACTGCTGTGAATTATGCCTCTGTTCTGAACGCTGCATATGATCATGACTCTAAAAACAACTGAATCCCCACACCTTTGTATAATGGTACCAGCAAGTGCACTGGGTCGTCCAAGTAATACCTAAGTGATTCAGGGTCGATCACACGAGGATTTTAGTTTGAAGCAAGCTATGGTTATCTTGCAGGTCTTAGTCAGGCAAATCAGAAGGTTGTTAGATTGATAAAGCGAAAAAGGTCTAATATAATAGGGTGCCAATACTTTATGAATTAAATGGAGTCAGTAATAGGAATATAGTTGAGGATTGGAGTTGCTTTGTCTTTCTGAATTAACTCTAGTAGTACTGTTTCCTTTGCTTGTGAATGATTTCTTCAATGGCAGGCTGTATGTGATTGACACTGGTTTGAGCAGCTGCCAATACTCCTCCGGATCTGAACCCCAGGGTTAGTGCGGATCTAGTCTGCTTGAGGGTGATGCTCGTACAGTCCATTCTCCTTAATGGTCCTACTTAAAGCGCCACAGACAAGGTCGAATCTTCCGGATCAGAGGAATGCTGCACCTTTGGTTCTAGCCTCTACCACAGAAACCTTAATCTCCCTGTAAATCAGCTAAACTGATGTCTCGAGAAGTCCCCAATGAAGTCGTGGATTAGCCATCTAAGAAATGTATAGTCAAGATGGTGGTTCATCATTATCTGATGAAAGACGCACTATGAACCCATATAGAACGTGATAACCTTATGCCAGTTCAACGCATTCATGTTGATGAAGAATGAATATATATCTTAGAATTAATCAAACACGGATCGAAGAGAAACAGTAATACTTTTATTAATTCATAGGACTCAGCAGGGCTCCTCCCCTCAACCTAGGAGGTTTAGAAACTCACACTGAATGGAAAATACAATGTAAAACTCAAAATAATGGTAAATGATAGGCGTCTCCTTTTAGAGAGATGTAAAATAAGTCTTAAATACTAAACAGATGACTAGTAAGGGTTAAACAGTCTATCTAGTGCTAAAATTCACTTCAACCTAAACTAATCAAAGATGCAAATGAAGGTAATTCATGGTTTTTTTTCACTTAAGGTTGGTGATCTGGTAACAATTAGAATAAAAGGGGATTAAAAAGCTCAAAATTGGCTCATAATGGTATGTATAAGGTATGGTCATATGGGTTGGTGAGCTTTAATTCAAAAACGGCCTCAATCATGCTAAATGCATCCAGAACATCAAATATCAGAAATAAAGAATCAAGCAAATCTAAGATCACAATCATAGAAGGAATATAGGACACAAGAATAAAGATTGTGGTTAAAATATGCAACCACACATTAAAAGCCCAACAACTTACAAGGTTGTTTGTTCTATCTCCCTTCTATGTTCCACAAAAAACCATTCAAGCAAGTTTAAAAACAATTCTTCGAACCAATTCAATAGAACACCCTAAAAGAGAATTCTTGAAAATTTTTATTGTTTTTGCCAAAATTATGTCCTATGTACGTATGTTGTGATGGATGCAATTTCAAAAATTTCCTAGTTCTTTTCCTAATTTCCACTATCCAAAAATCATAACGAACAATTAGGACAAAATTGACTAGATGCTATACTATTCATAACATCCAATCACAACTAATATCTATAGAATATATATCCAGTAAAGAGAAAATGCAATACTAGCTATAAAACTAAAAATAAACCAAGATATATAGAACCAACCAAAATAAGAGTATATAGTGAAAAAGTTAAAAGTACTAAGAAATATTCAAAAAAACATAATAACAAAAAACAAAGTAGATTGCAAAGTGTTCGGAAGAGAATTTTACACCCAAAAAGTCACGAATTCTCCCTCACACTTAAGCATTGCACAGTCCTTCGTGCATGAATGAGAATCAAGGGATGATTGGCTCTATGAATATCCACCCTCAGCTAGTGGTGGTGGGTGCTCTGGTGGCTGGTAAGCGATAAAATCTAGGGTTGGCTCAACGTCATCATTCTCGGTAGTCTCCTCCTCCTCCGCTGCCGGCTTAGGTGAATCTGCAGGAGCTGGTCCAAGGTCGAGACCCCCAAGCTTTACTGCCAACCACTAAAAACGGCGCACGTTGCAACGCTTGTTGCGGTGGGCTTCCTAAAAGAGGTCCTGGACTAACTCATAAATAGGTCGTGCCGAAGGTATAGGAGCTGATGATGCTGGTGGTGCTGAAGATGATGATGGCTCTATGGTCTTCCTTTTCTTGGTGCTCTTTCTGCCAACCCCTCCCATTCCCCGAATGGCAAAAATTGCTGGCCACTGGGGACTCTAAACATACGATCATCTGGCCTCCGCTCCACCCCAGATGCTGTGGCTAACCTCATAATGAGTGACGGTAAGGGATTGTTGAACTTTTGCTACTGGTTTACCTTCCACATCGACTCTCTGATCAAAGGTAGAATGGCTATCTTTTTACATTCTGAGATAGCCCACAGAAGCATAGCTAGATGGACTCTGATGTGGATGGCAAGAGTTCTAGGCAACAGATAATCATCGATGATGATTATCTGCTGCCATATCCTCACCTCAGGAGTAAGGTCAGAGCATGCAATACCGATGGGGGCTACTTTTTCACCTGTGCTGTACTCCCAGCAGGCCTCAGGTCGGCCAATCTTCTTTAGAATGGTGTCCAGTAGGATTGTGCCCTTGATCACATCCGCCTTTATCTTCGAATAGGCGTCACGGCTAGGCAAGATGTGAGGAAGCTGCAGGAGGGCCTCAAATGCCTGAGCGGAGGTATCTAACTGTAATTCGCGGAGAAATACTGTCTCTGTGTCCCTCCTCAGAAGATTTCCATAGAACTCTCTCACGATGGATTCATTAATCTCCCTCGGATCAAGCTTCATGAAATTCCACTGGTAGTAGGCAATGCGGTTATGAATGGTATCCGCAAACTCTTCCAGAATATTTAACTTTCTTTCATAATGTATGGCCTTCGTCTCAAGCTTCCTATATTGAATTTGGCCCTCTTCACTCGCAAAAGTGTCTGCCCTGTCACTTGGTTTATCGATAGCGAGAGCCGATGATGAAGCCGACTCCTTGCCCTTGCGGCACATTCTAAAAAAAGAAAGAACAGAGTACAACTCAGAATCAAAAGGGAAATGGCACAAAAAGCAGGAGAGGAATGATGAGCGGATAATTTATACGCTTTTTGGCATTGTTTTTAGTATGTTTTTAGTATGATCTAGTTACTTTTAGGGATGTTTTCATTAGTTTTTATGTTAAATTCACATTTCTGGACTTTACTATGAGTTCGTGTATTTTTCTGTGATTTCAGGTATTTTCTGGCTGAAATTGAGGGACTTGAGCAAAAATCAGATTCAGAGGTTGAAGAAGGACTGCTGATGCTGTTGGATTCTGACCTCCCTGCACTAAAAATGGATTTTCTGGAGCTACAGAACTCAAAATGGCGCGCTTCTAATTGCGTTGGAAAGTAGACATCCAGGGCTTTCCAGAAATATATAATAGTCTATACTTTGTCCAAGTTTAGATGACGAAAACTGGCATTCAACGCCATATCTCTGCCCAATTCTGGCGTCCAGCGCCATAAACAAGTTGCAAAGTGGAGTTCAACGCCCAAACTGGCACAAAAGCTGGCATTCAACTCCAAGAATGACCTCTCCACGTGTAGACTTCAAGCTCAGCCCAGGCACACACCAAGTGGGCCCCGAAAGTGGATTTATGCATCAATTACTTACTTCTGTAAACCCTAGTATCTGAAATTCTCACCAATGAATTACATAAGTATTTCTATCCTTATTTTAGTACTATTTTCGAAAACCCCATTACTATTTTATATCCGCCTGATTGAGATTTACAAGGTGACCATAGCATGCTTCATACCAACAATCTCCGTGGGATTCGACCCTTACTCACGTAAGGTATTACTTGGACGACCCAGTGCACTTGCTGGTTAGTTGTATCAAAGTTGTGACAAATTATGAATTGAGATTAGAGCACCAAATTTTTGGAGCCATTACCAGAGATCACAATTTCGTGCACCAAGTTTTTGGCGCCGTTGCCGGGGATTGTTCGAGTTTGGACAACTGACGGTTCATCCTGTTGCTCAGATTAGGTAATTTTCTTTTTGTTTTGTTTTCAAAAATTTTTCAAAAATTTTTCAAAAATTTCTCCTTTGTTTTCGAAAAAAAAAATCTTAAAATAAAAATGTTTTCAAAAATATATTTTTCTTCAAAATTTTTAAGAATGAATTCTAGTGTTTCATAAAGCATGTTGAAGCCTGGTTGGCTGTAAAGCCACGACTGTAGGGCATGTTAGGCGTGTCATGTCTGAGTTACATACTAAAGCTTGGCTGGCTATTAAGCCATGCCTGACCCTTTGATGGGAGCTTTAGACTAAAGAGCATAAGATTCCTGGAATTCATATTAAAAATTTTGGAATCCTTATTTTTCTTTTTCAAAATGATTTTCGAAAAAATTAAAAGAAAAAAAAAATTTAGAAAATCATAAAAATCAAAAAAATATTTTTTGTGTTTCTTGTTTGAGTCATGTGTCATGTTATAAGTTTGGTGTCAATTGCATATTCATCTTGCATTTTTCGAAAAATTCATGCATTCATAGTGTTCTTCATGATCTTCAAGTTGTTCTTGGTAAGTCTTCTTGTTTGATCTTGATGTTTTCATGTTTTGTGTCTTTTCTTGTTTTTCATATGCATTCTTGCATTCATAGAGTCTAAACATGAAAGATTTCTAAGTTTTGTGTCTTGCATGTTTTCTTTGCATATAAAAATTTTCAAAATTAAGTCTTGATGTTCATCATGACATTCAAAGTGTTCTTGGTGTTCATCTTGACATTCATAGCATTCTTGCATGCATTCATTGTTTTGATCCAAAATTTCCATGCATTGAGCATTTTTCTTGTTTTTCTCTCTCATCATAAAAATTCAAAAATCAAAAAAATATCTTTCCCTTTTTCTCAAAATTTCGAAAATTAGATTTGACTTTTTCAAAAATTTTTAAAATCTAGTTGTTTTTATGAGTCAAATCAAATTTTCAATTTAAAAAAATCTTATCTTTTTCAAAATCTTTTTCAAAAATCAAATCTTTTTTCAATTTTTTTAGTTATTTTTGAAAATTTCAAAAATATTTTTCAAAAATATTTTTCTTAATTTTACATCATATTTTCGAAAATAACATCATCAATTAATGTTTTGATTCAAAAATTTTAAGTTTGTTACTTACTTGTTAAGAAAGATTCAAACTTTAAGTTCTAGAATCATATCTTTTGATCTCTTATGAATCAAGTCATTAATTGAGATTTTAAAAATCAAATCTTTTTCAAAAACTAATTTCTATCATATCTTTTCAAAAATATCTTCTTATCTTACCTTTTTCAAAAAAATGATTGCAAAATTTGTTTCGACTAACTAACTAACTTTTTGTTTGTTTCTTACCTTTTTCAAAACTACCTAACTAACTCTCTCTCTCTCTAATTTTCGAAAAAATCTTCCCTCTTTTTCAAAATTTCTTTTTAATTAGACTAATTATTTTATTTTTTATTTGAATTTTTGAAAAAACTACTAACCTTTTTCAAAAGCTATTTTCGAAAATCACTAACTCTTTTTCAAAAATTATTTTCGAAAATTCTCTCCTCCTCTCATCCCCTTCTATTTATTTATTCATCTACTAACACTTCTCTTCATCTCACATCTCTGCTCCTATCATCACCTTTGTGTTTGGATTCTTCATTCTTCTTCACCCCTATTCCTTTTCTTCTTCTACTAACAATAAGGAACCTCTTTACTATGACATAGAGGATTCCTCTTCTTTTCTTTTTCTCTTCTCTTTCTTATGAGCAGGGACAAAGAAAAAGGCATTCTTATTGAAGCTGATCCAGAACCTGAAAGGACTCTGAAGAGAAAACTCAGAGAAGCTAAATTACAACAATCCAGAGACAACCTTATTGAAAATTTCGAACAAGTAAAGGAGATGGCAGCCGAACCCAACAACAATAATGCAAGGAGAATGCTTGGTGACTTTACTGCACCTAATTCCAGTTTACATGGAAGAAGCATCTCCATTCCTACCATTGGAGCAAACAATTTTGAGCTGAAACCTCAGCTAGGGGACGCCTATGAAGAAGGGAGTTCTTGAAATTGATACTCTGAATGCCATATTGATTTCTCAGAGTCTGAATGGAATGCAAGCTGCATCCAACAGTACTCAAGAGGCATCTTCTGAAGAAGAAGCTTATGATCCTGAGAACCCTGCAATAGCAGAGTTAAAATACATGGGTGAACCATATGGAAACACCTACAATCCATCATGGAAAAATAACCCAAATCTCTCATGGAAGGATCAAAAGCCTCAACAAGCCTTTAATAATGGTGGAAGAAACAGGTTTAGCAATAGCAAGCCTTTTTCATCATCCACTCATCAACAGACAGAGAATTCTGAACAGAATCTATCTAGCTTAGCAAATTTAGTCTCTGATCTATCTAAGGCCACTGTGATTTTCATGAATGAAACAAGGCCTTCCATTAGAAATTTGGAAGCACAAGTGGGCCAGCTGAGTAAAAGGATCACTGAAATCCCTCCTAGTACTCTCCCAAGCAATACAGAAGAGAATCCAAAAGGAGAGTGCAAGGCCATTGAATTAATTACCATGGCCGAACCCACAAGAGAGGAGAAGGACGCGAATCGCAAGGAGGAAGACCTCCTGGGACGTCCAGTGATCAATAAGGAGCTTCCCTTTGAGGAACCAAAGAAATCTGAGACTCATCTAGAGACCATAGAGATTCCATTGAACCTCCTTATGCCATTCATGAGCTCTGATGAGTATTCCTCTTCTGAAGAGGATGAGGATGTTACTGAAGAGCAAGCTGCCAAGTTCCTTGGTGCAATCATGAAGCTAAATGCCAAATTATTTGGTATTGAAACTTGGGAAGATGAACCTCCCTTGTTCACCAATGAACTAAGTGATCTGGATCAACTGACATTGCCTCAGAAGAAACAGGATCCTGGAAAGTTCTAAATACCTTGTACCATAGGCACCATGATCTTTAAGGCTCTGTGTGACCTTGGTTCAGGAATAAATCTCATGCCCCTCTCTGTAATAGAGAAACTGGGAATCTATGGGGTGCAAGCTGCTAAAATCTCATTAGAGATGGCAGACAATTCAAGAAAACAGGCTTATGGACAAGTAGAGGGCGTGTTAGTAAAGGTTGAAGTCCTTTACATCCCTGCTGATTTCATAGTCCTGGATACTGGAAAGGAAGAGGATGAACCCATCATCCTAGGAAGACCTTTCCTAGCCACAGCAAGAGCTGTGATTGATGTGGATAGAAGAGAATTGATCCTTCAATTAAATAAGGACAACCTTGTGTTTACAACTCAAGGATCTCTCTCTGCATCCATGGAGAGGAAGCAGAAAAAGCTTCTCTCAAAGTAGAGTCAACCAAAGTTCCCACAGTCAAACTCTAAGTTTGGTGTTGGGAGGCCACAACCAAACTCTAAGTTTGGTGTCAAACCCCCATATCCAAACTCTAAGTTTGGTGTTGGGAGGTCTCAACAAAGCTCTGCACATCTGTGAGGCTCCATGAGAGCCCACTGTCAAGCTATTGACATTAAAGAAGCACTTGTTGGGAGACAACCCAATTTTTATTTATCTAACTATATTTTTCTTAGTTATATGTCTTTATAGGTTCATGATCATGTGGAATCACAAAATAAACGAAAAATTTAGAAACAGAATCAAAAACAGCAGAAGAAAAATCACACCCTGGAGGAAGCACCTGCCTGGCGTTTAATGCTAGAACAAAACATGGTTCTGGCGCTGAACGCCCAAAATGGGCAGTATCTGGGTGCTGAACGCCCAAAATGGGCAGCATCTGGGTGCTGAATGCCAGAATTGCACCCTGGAGAAGAGCTGGCACTGAACGCCCAGAACAAGCATGGTTCTGGCGTTCAACGCCAGAAATGGGCAACAAATGGGCGTTGAACGCCCAAAATGGGCACCAACCTGGCGCTGAACGCCCAGAGTTGTGTGCAAGGGCATTTTGCATGCCTAAATTGGTGCATGGATGTAAATGCCTTGACACCTTAAGATCTGTGGACCTCACAGGATCATCTCAGGATCTGTGAACCCCACAGGATCCCCACCTTCCTTCCTCATAATCCTAGTTTTTTTCCACATCTTCTTCTTCATCTATCCCTTCTTCTTTTGCTCGAGGGCGAGCAACATTCTAAGTTTGGTGTGGTGAAACAATTATGTAAAGGATCTATAGCTCAGTGGTAGAACATGTGGCTGCAAATCAAGAGATCCCTGAGATACATCAAGGGATGTACTTGCCTCCACAGAATTTTTGGGAGCAAATCAACACCTCCCTAGGAGAATTAAGTTCCAACATGGGAAAATTAAGGGTGGAACATCAAGAACACTCCATCATCCTTCATGAAATTAGAGAAGATCAAAAAGCAATGAGGGAGGAGCAACAAAGACAAGGAAGAGACATAGAAGAGCTCAAGGACATCATTGGTTCCTCAAGAAAGAAACGCACCCATCACTAAGGTGGACTCATTCCTTGTTCTTACTTTTTCTGTTTTTCAGTTTCTATGTTAAGTGCTTATCCATGTTTGTGTCTTCATTACATGATCATTAGTAGTTAGTAACTATGTCTTAAAGTTATGAATGTCCTATGAATCCATCACCTCTCTTAAATGAAAAATGTTTTAATTCAAAAGAACAAGAAGTACATGAGTTTCAAATTTATCCTTGAACTTAGTTTAATTATATTGATGTGGTGACAATGCTTCTTGTTTTCTGAATGAATGCTTGAACAGTGCATATGTCTTTTGAAGTTGTTGTTTAAGAATGTTAAATATGTTGGCTCTTGAAAGAATGATGACAAGGAGACATGTTATTTGATAATCTGAAAAATCATAAAAATGATTCTTGAAGCAAGAAAAAGTAGCAAAGAACAAAGCTTGCAGAAAAAAAGAAAAAAAACTAGGCGAAAAAAAAATAGAAAGAAAAAGAAAAAGCAAGCAGAAAAAGCCAAAAGCTCTTAAAACCAAGAGGCAAGAGCAAAAAATATTGAGGGACTTGAGCAAAAATCAGATTCAGAGGTTGAAGAAGGACTGCTGATGCTGTTGGATTCTGACCTCCCTACACTCAAAATGAATTTTCTGGAGCTACAGAACTCAAAATGGCGCGCTTTCAATTGCATTGGAAAGTAGACATCCAGGGCTTTCCAGAAATATATAATAGTTTATACTTTGCCCAAGTTTAGATGACGAAAACTGGCGTTCAACACCAGCTCTCTGCCCAATTCTGGCGTCCAGCGCCAGAAACAAGTTGCAAAGTGGAGTTCAACGCCCAAACTGGCACAAAAGCTGGCGTTCAACTCCAAGAATGACCTTTCCACGTATAGACTTCAAGCTCAGCCCAAGCACACACCAAGTGGGCCCCGGAAGTGGATTTATGCATCAATTACTTACTTCTGTAAACCCTAGTAGCAAGAGGGGATGTAGCCACTGACAACGGTGATGCCCTTGCATAAAGCCATCCATGGAAAGGAGTAAGACTGATTGGATGAAGACAGCAGGAAAGCAGAGGTTCAGAGGAACGAATGCATCTCCATACGCTTATCTGAAATTCTCACCAATGATTTACATAAGTATTTCTATCCTTCTTTTATTATTAAATTTCGAAAACCCCATTACTATTTTATATCCGCCTGACTGAGATTTACAAGGTGACCATAGCTTGCTTCATACCAACAATCTCCGTGGGATTCGACCCTTACTCACGTAAGGTATTACTTGGACGACCCAGTGCACTTGCTGGTTAGTTGTATCGAAGTTGTAACAAATTATGAATTGAGATTAGAGCACCAAGTTTTTGGAGCCATTACCAGAGATCACAATTTCGTGCACCAAGGAATTAATTAAAATGAAAATTTAGAGCCAATAAAAGTAAATAGACACTTAATTGAGGAAAACATTCTAAGAGTGTGGTATATTCATGAAAGAGCAATGTGTTCCTCCATTAAGTAGCCTAAGTAGCAAATAAAGGAATGAGTAACAATTAAAGCATAAACAACTTAGGCTAAAACAATTAAAGTGAATTGAATTATGAAAATCTTGGAAATTGAAATTGTGCAATGAAAGCTCAAGATTAATAGAAAATAGCACAACAAAAATAACCAATTCAAGAATAGAGAGGTCTACTTATTCATACCAACAATAAGAAAGTAATCACATGGACAAAATTCTTGTTGCAAAAGTGGCGAACTTGATAAGAATCAAGTCAAGTCGCTCAAAAACATGCAAAGGGTTAAAGAACAAGTAACTAGGTATGTGATTATGTGTAATTGAAAACCAAGATGAATAAGTAATTCCGCATAATTCACTTAATTAAATGTTATATGCACTTATCAACATTACACCAAATAAGAGATCAAAATTGATTTTTTTAAACCAAATTAGTGTTAGTAGTCAAAGTAGTGACCAAGTGCATTTTTTGAAACTCAATCGCAAATATCATGAAAATTCATCTAAACTTTCACAATTCTTAATTATAATGCCTAATGAGTATAGAATTTAAGACAAATGGTGGACAAACACATGAATTAAACAAAAAATCTCATTCAGGCATTTTGTCGAACATATGGTGTACACAATATATACTTAGTGAAATTGACTTCAATTTAAGCAGCCATTAACCAGAAAAACAGCAATCAAATAATTGCAATCCAATAAACCATCAATTAGCTAATCTAAACCTCTCCTAATTGCCAAAATCAGAATTAAGATGAAATTCAAATCAACAAAAGAAGGAATAGGGGAGAGGGGGAATAAATGGAACCTGCGTTGGTGAAGGGTGGGGATAAGGGAAGATGGGTGGTAGTAGAGTCACAGTGGTACAGGTACTACCATTGTTGGGGTCACGGCGGTGCTGAGTCACCGGAGCAGGGGACGCGTGGCTGACTGTCGCAGGAAACAGAGGAGCTGAGAGATGGGGTATGGAGGGAATGAGACGATGAAAGAGGAGAAGAGAGAGAAGGGAGGTGTTCATGCCCTGGGTCGAGCTGTATGACCCAGTCTGATAGAAGACAAGTCGACCGACCTCTTCAGGTCAGGATTACCCGACCTCTTCTTAAAGAGTTTGGCCAAATCACCAAGGAGAAGCCCAAAAAGGGCCCAAACGGAGGAACACGACCCAAATCTAAAGGCAGCCCAAGCCTAGAGAGATAAGGGCGTTTCCTTAAAGATAAGATGACTTCACTCAAAGATAAGATAAGATAAACTATCTTATCCCCAGAAAGGTCACTCCACACCATTATAAATACACTGGAGCAACCAGGTATAACTCAATACTCTGATTCTACTAAAAAAACCTGGTTAATACCCTTGCTAACTTAAGTATCGGAGTCCCTTGCAGGTACCACCACCCTGCGGTAACGAATGATTAGCATCACCAACAAGTCCAACAAGTCGGACATAACAATTCCGACCAGTACAGAAGATCTCATCCGAGATCGACCTACAGTTTCAGGTAACCCTCGGAACATTGGCGCCGTTGCCAGGGAACCTGGAAGTCATCCCACCATCATGGTGGACAACCTTGACAACGACCATGACTCTGATCTAGAAAACAGGACGCCGCACAAGAGCGCAGACACCACACCAAAGGATACTTCTCAACCAAACAAAGACAAGAATTTTCCAAGTTCGGAAATCATGGAGGCACTTCAAGCTCAACAAGATCGCCTCAAACAGCTCGAAAAAGAAGCTGAACATCAACGGGAAGCCGAGAGGGACCTTCGGAGAGAAACTAGGCGACGTCGAGAGTTAGAGGACAAGCTCTTGAAGCTCGAAGCCGACTTTAAAACAAAAACCATCCAACCTGATCCTGAAGGCAGCTCTTACAAAGATCAAGATCCTTTCACCAAAGTGATCTTGAAGGCCAAAGTCCTAAAAGACTTCAAAGCTCCTAACATGACTCCATACGACATCACATCGGATCCCAGCCATCATCTCAGCAATTTCAGAATTAGAATGTATCTCACGGATGCCTCGAACGCCATTCCATGCAAAGCCTTCCCAACAACCCTAACAAAGACAACAATAAAATTGTTTAACACTCTGCCCCCTAGATCCATCATAAGTTTCGATGACCTGGCCAAGAAATTTTTTGCCAGATTTTCCATCCAGAAGGATAAAGACAAACATGCCCCAAGCCTACTAGGGATCAAGCAAGGAGATTGGGAGAGTCTTCGCAGTTACATGAAGAGGTTCAACAAAGCATGCCTGGACATACAAAGTCTACCAACGGAAGCAGCCATTATGGGTCTCATCAATGGCCTGCGAGAAGGACCTTTTAGTCACTCCATATCAAAGAAACATCCAACATCTCTAAATGAAGTGCAAGAACGAGTTGAGAAGTACATCAACATGGAGGAAAACTCTCGGCTAGGAGAAACCTCAAAATCCGGATTCTCTTACTCCTCCCGGGACAAGGAAAAAGAGTCCAAGAAAAAAGAAGATCAATACGGCGAAAAGCTTAAAAAATATAATAACTATACTCCTCTCAAGGTGTCTCTTGTGGATGTTTACCGAGAAGTATGCCATACTGAAAAGATACCACCACCTCGTCCACTCAAAAGCAAGAAAGGAGGAGGAAATCGGACAGAATACTGTGAATATCACCGAATCTATGGACATCCTACAATGAGTGCTTCGACTTGAAAAATGTTATTGAGAAATTGGTAAGAGAAGGACGACTAGATCTTTATTTAGCCAACAAATTGGATAAGCCTTGAAAAAGAAGAAGAGATGAAGAGGTCGGACGAAGAGAGCGACCACCTCACACCCCAGAGAGACACGTTCACATGATAAACGGAGGATTCGCAGGAGGAGAATCTCAAAATCATCTCGCAAAAGGCACCTCAAAGAAATATATCATGTCGAGGGAGGACAAGAATCACCCGACCTCCCTACAATCACTTTCACCCAAGAAAACGTAGCAGGTATCATCCCAGGACATGACGGTCCTATGGTCATCACTATCATATTGGCCAATGCAAATCTCCACCGCACACTGGTAGACCAAGGAAGCTCGGCGGATATCTTGTTTAAACTCGCCTTCGATAAACTCAGCCTACAGGAGAAAGAACTTAGAGCATATTCGAACAGCTTGTTTGGACTATGAGACACTCCAATACAACCACTTGGATACGTCTCACTACAGACAACCTTCGGAAAAGGAACCTGATCAAGGACACTCAACATAGACTACATTGTAGTCGACGTAAGTTTAGCCTACAACGCCCTGATAGGTCGGGCAACATTGAATCAGCTCGCAGCCGTAGTTTCAACTCCGCATCTATGCATAAAATTCCCAACTCCAGAAGGAATTGCTACGATAAAAGGAGATCAGAAGATAGCGCGACGCTGTACCAATGAAAGTCTGAACCTCAGAGGCAAATGGGAAGAAATTCACACCATCGAACTCGGGGGAGTTCGAGGTCGGGAGGAACTCCGTCCACAACCTGAAGGTGAGATCGAAGAAGTCCAAATCGGAGATGACCAGGACAAAACAACAAATATCAGGGCAACCTTAAATGAGGACGTAAAGAAACCCTTGATACAACTCCTAAGGGATAATGTCGACCTATTCGCATGGAGGGCTGCAGACATACCGGACATAGACTGAACGAACGGACTTCTGCTAGTAGAGAATTTCATAGAAATAATCACATTGTAAGTATAGTTTCTAAACCAGCAAGGAATCCTTTCGTACAAAAGTTTGGTTGTCACAAGTAACAAAACCCAATAAAATTGATAACCGAAGTATTGAAACCTCGGGTCGTCTCTCAAGAAATTGCAGGGAGGTGTGATTTATTATTAGTTATGGAAGATTATCTTTTTGGGATTTTTGAATAATGAACAGGAAAATAAACTGGCAATAAAATAAATTAATTATCATGAAAACCATTGCAAGGTATAAGAACTGGAAATCACATCCTAGTTATCCTTATCAGGTGTGATGAGAATTGTTTATTGCTCCCACTTAGTTAACCCTTACTAAATAAAGGAAAGTCAAGTGGACTAATCAATTTGATTCCTCAAGTCCTAGTAAACTCCTGTGGAAAGACTAGCTTTAGAGGGCTCCAAATCAATCAGCAAATTCCAATTTTCAATCAACAGCTGAGTTTGATAACTCAAGTGTCACCAATTACTCAACCAAAGAAAATGGGAAAAATCTAAATTATTTATATCATAAGTAGAAGAAAGCAATCATAAATCTGAAATACCTCGAGTTATATTAAATAGAAAATCAAATTAAACATAGGAATCCATAAACCAATTTGGCAACATAAGTAATCAATAAGGGAAAATAGATAAAGTAGAATACTAAGACAATTAAAAGTAGAAAAGAAACTAAATTAAGGAACATTGAACCTGGAATTGAGAAGGAATGAACCATAAACTAAGAGAAATCCTAAATCCTAAAACCTAAGAGAGAGGAGAGAGCATCTCTCTCTAGAAACTACATCTAAAACCTAAAATTGTGAATATGAAAGTTGTGTCCAATGAATGAGTCGACCCCCCTCTTTATAGCCTCTAATATGTGTTTTCTGGGCCAAAAACTGGGTCAAAACTCGGCCCGAAATCGCCCCCAGTATTTTCTCTTATTTCTGCAGATCGCGCAGGTCACGCGTACGCGTCAGTCACGCGTGCGCGTCATTTGGCAAATTTCCTTGTCACGCGTACGCATCGTCACACGTGCGCGTCTTTTATGCAGACTCCAATCCACGTGTACGGGTCAAGCACGCGCACGCGTCGCTGTAAATTTCTTCATTCTGCGCGCTCGCGTGAGCCATGCGTGCGCATCAGTGCTCGCTGGTTATCTCCTTGGTTTCTTGTGTTCCTTCCATTTTTGCAGGCTTCCTCTCCATTCTCTAAGCCATTCCTGCCCTATAAAGCTTGAAACACTTAACACACGGATCATGGCATTGAATGGTATAAAGGAGAAGTAAAATATACAATTTAAAGATCTCTAGGAAGCAAGTTTTCAACCATGAAACAAAACTAGGAAGGGATTATAAAATCATGCAAATCATATGAATAAGTAGGTAAAGACTTGATGAAACCACTCAATTAAACACAAGATAAACCATAAACTAGTGGTTTATCAAAGACCCCAAGCTAATGTGCCATAAACTGGCAGTATACCCAGGATCTCGGCCAGTGCAACAGAAGCATAGGAAGCTCGGACTGGAAAGATCCCAAGCTGTAGAAGAACAGGTACAAGCTCTACTGGAGGCAGGATTCATAAGAGAAGTCAAGTACCCCATATGGCTAGCCAATGTTGTCTTGGTGAAAAAGTCAAATGGAAAATGGTAGATGTGCACTGATTATACCGACCTGAATAAAAGCTTACCCAAAAGATCCTTATCCACTTCCAAATATCGACACTCTAGTGGATGCCTCCTCCGGATATAAATACCTCTCGTTCATGGACACTTATTCCCGATACAATCAAATCCCAATGTATCCACCTGATCAGAAAAAAACCTCATTCCTAACTCCTAAAGCAAACTACTGCTATGTCGTCATGCCATTCGGACTCAAAAATGCAGGATCTACCTACCAGAGATTGATGAACAAGGTCTTCACAGACCATATCGGAAAACTCATGGAGGTATACGTGGACGACATGTTGGTGAAAACACGAGGCGAGGAGACATTATTGTCCAAACTTGCCCAACTATTTGATACCCTCAGAAAGCATGACATGCGACTCAACCCTGCAAAGTGCACCTTTGCAGTAGAAGATGGCAAATTCTTGGGTTTTATGCTAACACAACGAGGAATTGAGGCGAATCCAGATAAATGCCGGGCTATGCTCGACATGAAAAGTCCAACCTGTGTTAAAGAGGTACAACAACTCAACGGAAGACTGACAGCCTTGTCCAGATTTTTAGCCAGGTCAGCCATAAGATCCCTCCCATTCTATGCCACTCTAAGGAAAGGAAAGAAGTTTGAATGGATAACGGAGTGCGAACAGGCTTTCCAGGATTTCAAAAAGTTTCTGGGACGACCGCCTATTCTAACTTGACCACGGGAAGGAGAACCACTCGTACTGTACCTCGCAGTAGGAAATCGAGCAATGGCCTCAGTGCTAGTTAGAGAAGATGAAAGTGGACAACAGCCCATTTATTTCATCAACAAAGCCCTGCAAGGGGCCAAAATAAACTATCAAAAGATAGAAAAGTTTGCCTACGCTCTTATACTAACTTCTCGACGACTTCAACCATATTTTCAAGCCAACACGATCAAAGTCCGGACTAACCAGCCCATAAAAGGTATTCTACAGAAAACAGATTTAGCCGAAAGAATTTTACAGTGGGCAATCGAGCTATCTGAGTTTGACCTTCAATATGAATCTCGGACAGCCATCAAGTCCCAATATTTGGCCGATTTCATTGCTAAGTACACTGAAACTCCGGGAATTCCCACAGAATGGAATCTCTACGTAGACGGCTCTTCAAACAAAACCAGAAGTGGCGCGGGTGTGATAATCGAAAGTGATCAGGGAACCCCAATCGAACTTTCCCTCAAATTCGGGTTCCCTGCTTCAAACAACCAGGCCGAATATGAGGCACTAGCTGGTTTGAAGTTGGCTAAGGAGGTTGGAGCTCAAAAGCTTATCATCTTCAGTGACTCACAAGTAGTCACCTCACAAATAGCAGGGAGCTACCAAGCCAAGGATCCCACCATGAAAAAGTACTTGGACAAAACCAGGGAACAGCTCGGAGAACTCGGAGAATATGAGGTCCACCACATACCTCGAGAATAGAATTCTTGAGCTGATGCACTTTCAAAACTAGCCAGTACCAAACCAGGGGGCAACAATAGAAGCCTCATCCAGGAAATACTGCAGAACTTGTCAATCTCGGAAGAAGAAAAGGTCCTAGCCATAACAGGTCTGGATCAAGGATGGATGACTCCCATAGTTAACTACCTCAAAAAAGAAACACTCCCTACAGATAAGAAGGACGCGAAGAGGTTAAAACGGGAGGCACAATACTACACCATCATAAACAATACTCTATACAAGAGAGGGATTTCAATACCACTGTTAAAATGTGTGCCGACTTCCAACACAAAGGAAGTTTTAGAAGAAGTACACAATGGCATCTGTGGCAACCATCTCGGAGCATGAGCTCTCGCCAAAAAAGTACTCCGAGCTGGATTCTATTGGCCGACTATGCAAAAGGAAGCAACAGAGTTCGTAAAGACATGTCCACCATGTCATAAACATGCTAATTTCAACATCTCCCCACCAGAGGAACTCATCAGTGTAACCTCACCCAGGCCATTTGCAAAATGGGGACTCGACCTCCTTGGGCCCTTCCCCTAAGGATCAGGACAGGTCAAGTTCCTCATCGTAGGGGTAGACTATTTCACAAAATAGATTGAGGCAGAACCCTAGCTAACGCCACTGCTCAAAGAAGTCAAAAATTCCTATATAGAAATATTGTCACATGGTTTGGAGTTCCTTACTCCATTACTACAGACAATGGCACTCAATTCACAGACGCAGGCTTTAGAAAATTGGTGGCCGACTTGAAAATAAAATACCAATTCACTTCTGTAGAACACCCCCAGGCTAATGGACAGGCAGAAGCCGCCAATAAAGTCATATTAGCCGGGCTAAAATGGAGATTACATGATGCAAAGGAAGCCTGGGCTGAAGAACTCCCACAAGTCCTATGGGCATATCGGACAACTCCACACTCCACGACAAGGGAATCACCCTTCCAATTAGCTTACGGAATGGAGGCCATGATCCCAGTGGAAGTCGAAGAAGGGTCCCCCAGAACGATCCACTACATTGAAGAGGCCAACTCCCAACTTTAAAAGGAAGAGCTCGACCTACTTCTAGAAATCCGAGAAAAAGCTCGGATCAAGGAGGAAGCGTTAAAACGTCGAATGGCCTCAAGATACAACCAGAAGGTAGTACAGTGAAATTTTGCCAACAACGACCTCATCCTAATCCGAAATGTTATCGGAACAAGTCGACCAGGAGAGGGGAAGCTAGCAGCTAACTGGAAATGACCTTACTAAGTGATAGAGGTACTCGGAAAAAGCTACTACAGGCTGTCCGAACTCGAAGGGCGAGAGCTACCAAGGTCATGGCACGCCTGCAACCTAAGAAGGTATTATAGTTAGCAGGTAATAAAGATCTTTGGTCAAGGTGCACTCTTTTTCCTGAGAAGGTTTTTTAACAAGGCACCAAGCCAAGATCTATAAACTCCCTGACTTTGAAGGGTAAACACCCATATATATATATTTTTCCTATTTGTCTACTCTCTATTTGGAATAAAACTTTTTAGATTTCTTCTATAAAGCCTTTCTACAGGTCGGCAAGGTGAAAAACAAATTCATCGCCCGACCACGATGAAAACCGAATTCATCGTTTGATTTCGAACAAGGGTCGACAAAGTGAAAACCAAATTCACTGCTCGATCAAGACAAAGCTACAGGTCGGCAAGATGATGATCAAACTTATCGTCCGATCACGATAAAATTGACAAAGTTATAAATAAGTAATCCATAAGCTGAGGCCTGGCCAGCCCTGACTAAAAAATGGATTACTAATAACTTAAGAATGGAATGACATAAAGAAGTCGGACCAATCGACCAAAGTAACAAAAAGTTATAAAAAGCAATCCATAGAAAGAGGCCTGACGAGGTTTGAGAAAAAATGAATTGCTATAACTTGGGACGAATCGACATGAAGAAGTCGGACCAGACTGACCAAAACGACAAAAAGTTATAAAAAAGTAATCCATGGCAAGAGGCCTAGCCAGCCCTGCCCAAAAATGGATTACCAGAAATAACTTAGAAGGGACCGATATGAAGATGTCGGCCCAAGACAGTTAAAGCTATAGAGTTATAAAAAGTACATACATAAAAAAAAGATCCGGCGAGGTCCAAATTAAAGATGGATTACTAAAAGTAACTCGCAAAAAAAAGTCGACCGACAGAAGGCATGCGCTATAAGGGACACAAGCTTGACCCAGAAAGCCATGACCTCAATAAAATCAATCTACAAGTGTTCTATCAAGAATGCTAGAAAGAATAGTCGAACAAAATTAGCTTCGAATAAAGCAGGAAATAAAGCGCGAAGGCAATCAAAAGAGGTCGGAAAGCAAGACTCCAACACTCCAAAGATTCCTAGAAGTGCCAAAAAGTTGCAAACAACCATATCATGAAGAAACAAAGCTACTCTAATTAACACTCAGAAGGCCATCCGAAGTTCGACCTAAAGAGTTCAAAAGCATTTGTTTTTCTAAATAAAGTTGCTAGGCGAAAAGCAACTACAAAGTCACAGTCAAACAAAACACAAATTACAAAAATCTAAAGTTTCAAAGACCCAAAAACCGAGCCATAAGATACCAAAGCAAAAAACTACAAAGGATTCAAAGATTCTCCAGTGGCGGCATCTCGAGCAGAAGGAGGACGAGCCGCGAGAGGGACAGAATCAACAGTCCCATCCGGCTGGTTCAGAATTTGAACATCAGGGTCAGACTCGGGACAGCTGACCTCAGGTGCAGGAGTTGGGGAAGTTGGCGCAACAGAAGCTTTAGTGGATGGCACAAGAGGTGGATCTACATCATCATCATCTTCATCTGGGGCAGGGACGATCTTCCCATTCTCCACGATATTGTCCAAACTGAAGAGAGACAAGTCGAGATCGGGAGCAAGAACTCGGACCTGATCTTTCAAATTCTCATAGGCAAAAGTCACACTACCCACGAGATGGCCCTGGAGCTCGGCATAATCAGCCCGAGCAGAGTCCAACCTTTCCTTAAGCTCTATCATCTCACCATAAGCCTGAACATAGCTCTCCTTATGCTTCTGCGCCATCTCCTCAGCCAGATTTGCAGAAGCCACAGCCGTAGTAGCCCGAGCCCTCTCATTCTCCAAGTCAAGCTCCAACTTGATCACTCTGGCATCTAACTCATCCTTCACCCTTTTGATCCTGTCAAATTCCAACTTGGCCTCCTCCATAAAAGCCTTCGTTGCATGAGTTGGGATATCCTGAGCAGTTCGGAACATGGCTACACCTATGTGTGCCATCTTCACGCTACTCCAGGTAATAAAGTCCAGATGGTGAAGAATGGACACGTCCTCCATAGGAAGTTGGCCGTAAGGAGCGATTTGGTTGTCAACAAACCCCATAGCATCAAAGTCAGGGGCATCAAGGTCAAAGGGTTCAACAGTCCTCTGTATTTTTGGAGGAGTACCAGAAGTAGGAGAAGAGGTAGCAGCAAAAGTTTGGGGAGGATCAACCAAATGGACGTGAGGAGTAGGAATCACTCTCCTTGGCCCAGAAGTACTCAAGATCGGCTTTTTAGGAGGAACCTAAGAAGATCCTTCCCCAGCAGCCTTAGCCGAGATGTTCTGGGCAGCTGTAGCTTTCCTCGCCTTCTTAAAGGCCTTCGTGGAATCATTATTCTTAGTCATCTCCGAAAAAACATAGCAAAAGACAAGTTACAAATCGGAAAAAAAAGAACAAAATTAACAAAGACAAACAAGTAAAAAGAAGTCGACCACTACCTAGCTCAGCTCGGAGAAGTGAGGGATCCCCTAAAAACCTCTTAGTATCGAGATGAGGAGGTTGCCCCCAATTCTCCTCCAACACATTCACAAAGGCCTGTTTGACCTCATCCAGCATCTCCCACGAATATCTAGAAACTACAACATTCTTTTGCCAACATAAGGGGAAGGCATGTTCATTATTTGACTCCAAGAAAAACGGCTGAGCTCCTTCAACAGCTCGAAACTTAAAGTAATAATTCTTAAAATCCCTAAAGGACTCATCATACATGGAAAAAACTTTCTTCCCGTGGGAAGATCGGAAAGAAATCCAAGAAGCTTTCTTTTTTGAAGAAATCCCAGGCTTAGTCAAAACAAAGCGATAAAGAAAGAGGGTTTGAGAAGGCTTAACATCTAGTTCTTGGCACAATAACTGAAAGATCTTAATAAATTCCCATGAGTTCGGATGGAGTTGGGATGGAGCTATATTACACGACCACAACAAATCGGTCTCGAAGGAGGTAAAAGGGAGGGTAATGTCATTTGGCTGAAAAAGTAGTCATAAGCATAAAAGAAGGGGCGTTCCCCCTGGATCAGAGAAGCGAAACAAACCCTCTCATCGGAGTAAGGCACTACCAACTCATAGTTCTTCTCTTGATCTCTACTACTACAGATCTGGTGATGTTTTCTAAGCTCCACATAGTACTCAGAATTAACTACTGAAATGCACATCAGGACGAGGGAGTCCATCCAGTCAGACATTCCCTCGGGGACTTTGGATGTCTTGACAATATTTTTTTGAGAAGACATGGTCAACTAGTCCTACAGCAAGAAAAAGAAAAAAGGGTTACTATCTAAACAGCTCAGACAAATATGGATACAACTCATACAACAGCGAAAGGAGACCCCAGGACTCGCACCAAGGTCCAGGGGCATCCTTTGGAGGCAGTAACAGAGTAAGGATTCAGGAAAAATCTACAAGTCTACGTCTCGACATCTACCAGACAAAAAAGAAAAACCTTTTCAAAGACACTTCGAAAAAAAGAAAATAAACCACAAAATGTCATCAAAGTTACCATCTTTTTACAAACCTATCAGTAAAGGGAACTATCAAAATCAAACACGTCAAGTGGAAATCATCAAAGACGCAATATTTTTTAGGATCAAACAGTTCATTAATCCAAAAGCTTCAAAATCAAAAATGGTAACAACATGCAAATCCCTAAAAGCATCAACTATTAGGAAACGCAAAAAGGATCATACAAAGTCGAAGAAACTCCCAGAGCACACATTGTAGCAATAATCAGACATAGAAAAAGCAGAAAGATTCAAACTTTTTCCAAGCAAGATCAAAACTTTCTTAGACACTAAAAGAACGACGTGGAAAAGAAAAAGAGAGAGGAAGAAGACAAACCTGTAACAAGGAGGAGACAATAAATGTTGGGAGATTGAAACAATAACGAAGCCGCGCCAGACGATCACCTTTTGAACAAGAGAACGAAGCACTAGCAGGAAAAGTGCAACGCACGACGCAATTTAAAAGGAGTAAAGGAAAACGCTTCACATTCAAGATGCCTTAGCGGAATCAACTGAAGTGCTCGAGCCTGACCTCTCCAAAGAAGGATCGAAACCCTAAAAAAAGGACTTGACCTCAAAAGGAAGACCACGCTCGAGTAGGGGCACTGTGGTTTACGAATTTGTGTATGTCAATGTCAATATTACTATTTCTCACAAATTCGCAAGACTAACCAGCAAGTGCACTGGGTCGTCCAAGTAATACCTTACGTGAGTAAGGGTCGAATCCCACGGAGATTGTTGGTTTGAAGCAATCTATGGTTATCTTGTAGATCTTAGTCAGAAAATCAATTATAATTATCAGTATGAATTGTGAAGAATAAAAGAGCATGGATTAAATATTTGTTCTGCAGTAATGGAGAATATGTTGGAGTTTTGGAGATGCTTTGTCTTCTGAATCTCTGCTTTCTCCCTGTCTTCTTCTTCATGCACGCAAGGTTCCTCCTATGGCAAGCTGTGTGTTGGTGGATCACCGTTGTCAATGGCTACCATCCGTCCTCTCAGTGAAAAAGGTCTAGGTGCACTGTCACCGCACGGCTAATCATCTGTCGGTTCCCACTCATGCTGGAATAGGATCCATTGATCCTTTTGCGTCTGTCACTACGCCCAGCCCTTGTGATTTTGAAGCTCGTCACAGTCATTCAATCCCTGAATCATACTCGGAATACCACAGACAAGGTTTAGACTTTCCGGATTCTCAGGAATGCTGCCAATGGATTCTAGCTTATACCACGAAGATTCTGACTAAGGAATCCAAGAGATACTCATTCAATCGAAGGTAGAACGGGAGTAGTTGTCAGGCACGCGTTCATAGATTGAGAATGGTGATGAGTGTCATGGATCATCACATTCATCATATTGAAGTGCGAATGAACATCTTAGATAGAAACAAGCGTGTTTGAATAGAAAATAGAAATAATTGCATTAATTCATCGAGACACAGCAGAGCTCCTCACCCCCAACAATGGAGTTTAGAGACTCATGCCGTTAAAGAGTACAAAGTTCAGATATAAAAAATGTCATGAGATGCGAAATAGACCTCTAAAAGTTGTTTAAATACTAAACTAGTAACCTAGGTTTACAGAAAATGAATAAACTAAGATAATTGGTGCAGAAATCCACTTCTGGGGCCCACTTGATGTGTGCTGGGGCTGATACTTAAGCTTCTCACGTGCCTAGGCTGTTTTTGGAGTTGAACGCCAGGTTGTAACCTGTTTCTGGCGTTCAACTCCAATTTGTAACCTGTTTCTGGCGTTTGACGCCAGACTACAACATGGAACTGGCGTTGAACGCCAGTTTACGTCGTATATCCTTGAGAAAAGTATGGACTATTATATATTGATGGAAAGCCCTGTATGACTACTTTCCAACGCAATTGAGAGCGCGCCATTTGGACTTCTGTAGCTCCAGAAAATCCATTTTGAGTGTAGGGAGGTCAGAATCCAACAGCATCTGCAGTCCTTTTTCAGCCTGAATAAGATTTTTGCTTAGCTCCCTCAATTTCAGCCAAAAAATACCTGAAATTACAGAAAAATACACAAACTCATAGTAAAGTCAAGAAATATGATTTTTATTTAAAAAATAATAAAAATATAATAAAAACTAACCAAATCATACTAAAAACATACTAAAAACAATGCCAAAAAGCGTATAAATTATCCGCTCATCACAACACCAAACTTAAATTGTTGCTTGTCCCCAAGCAACTGAAAATCAAATAGGATAAAAAGAAGAGAATATACATTGAATTCCAAAAACATCTGTGAAGATCAGTATTAATTAGATGAGCGGGGCTATTAGCTTTTTTGCTTCTGAACAGTTTTGGCATCTCACTTCATCCTTTGAAGTTTAGAATGATTGGCATCTATAGGAATTTAGAATTCAGATAGTGTTATTGACTTTCCTAGTTCAGTATGTTGATTCCTGAACACAGCTACTTTATGAGTCTTGGCCGTGGCCCTAAGCACTCTGTTTACCAGTATTACCACCGGATACATACATGCCACAAACACATAACTGGGTGAACCTTTTCAGATTGTGACTCAGCTTTGCGAAAGTCCCTAATTAGAGGTGTCCAGGGTTCTTAAGCACACTCTGTTTTTGCTTTGGACCTCGACTTTAACCACTCAGTCTCAAGTTTTCACTTGACACCTTCACGCCACAAGCACATGGTTAGGGACAGCTTGGTTTAGCCGCTTAGGCCAGGATTTTATTCCTTTAGGCCCTCCTATCCACTGATGCTCAAAGCCTTGGATCCTTTTTATTGCCCTTGCCTTTTGGTTTTAAGGGCTATTGGATTTTTGCTCTTGCCATTTGGTTTAAAGAGCTTTTGGCTTTTTCTGCTTGCTTTTACTTTTCTAGCTCTCTCTTTTTTTTTTCTTTCGCATTTTTTTTGCAAGCTTTGTTCTTCACTGCTTTTTCTTGCTTCAAGAATCATTTTTATGATTTTTCAGATTATCAAATAACATTTCTCCTTTTTCATCTTTCTTTTAAGAGCCAACAATTTTAACATTCATAAACAACAAATTCAAAAGACATATGCACTGTTCAAGCATTCATTCAGAAAACAAAAAGTATTGCCACCACATCAAAATAATTAAACTATTTTAAAATTCAAAATTCATGTACTTCTTTTTCATTTTCAGAAAACATTTTTCATTTAAGAAAGGTAATGGATTCATAGGACATTCATATCTTTAAGACATAGACACTTAGATACTATTGATCATGTAATAAGACCCAAACATAAATAAACATAAAGTATAGTAAATGAAAAACAGGAAAATAAGAACAAGGAGATTAAGGAACGGGTCCACCTTAGTGAGGGTGACGTCTTCCTCTTCTTGAAGAACCAATGGTGCTCTTGAGCTCCTTTATGTCTCTTCCTTGTCTTTATTGCTCCTCCCTCATAGCTCTTTGATCTTCTCTAATCTCATGGAGGATGATGGAATGCTCTTGATGCTCCATCCTTAGTTGTCCCATGTTGGAACTTAACTCTCCTAGGGAAGTATTGATTTGCTCCTAATAGTTTTGTGGAGAGAAGTGCATCCCTTGAGGTATTAGTGGTTATGGAAAAACAAAAAGCAATGCTTTTACCACACCCAACTTAAAAGGTTTGCTCGTCCTCGAGCAAAAGAAGAAAGAAAGGATGAGAAGAAGAAGAGATGGAGAAGATGGAGGTGTGTGAATGGTTTGAATTTGAGTGGGTGGGTGTAGGTGGGTTTGGAGGAGTAATGGAGGTGATTGGTGGAGGTTATTTTGGGGAAGAGTGTTATGAAAAGGTGTGAAGAGGAGAGAAGAAGAGGTGGGGTAGGTGAAGATCCTGTGAGGTCCACAGATCCAGAGGGATCAAGGACTTAACATCCCTGCTCCAATTAGGCGTGTAAAACACCCTCTGTATACAATCCTGGCGTTTAACGCTAGACTGCTACCTGTTTCTGGCGTTAAACGCCCAAATGTAGCCTGTTTCTGGCGTTTAACGCTAGGTTGATGCTTGTTTCTGCATTAAATGCTAGATAGATGCTGGTTTCTGGCGTTTAAATGCCAGAATGCTCCTCCTCCAGGGTGTGCTATTTTTAATACTATTTTTCATCCTGTTTTTAATTTTTCAGTAGTTTTTGTGACTCCACATGATCATCAACCTAAAAAAAATAACATAACAATAGAAAATAAATAATTAAATAACATTGGGTTGCCTCCCAACAAGCGCTTCTTTAGTGTCAATAGCTTGACAGTGAGCTCTCATGGAGCCTCACAGATATTCAGAGCAATGTTGGGACCTCCTAACACCAAACTTAGAGTTTGGTTGTGGCCTTCCAACACCAAACTTAGAGTTTGACTGTGGGGGCTTTGGTTGACTCTGCTGTGAGAGAAGCTTTTCATGCTTCCTCTCCATGGTTACAGTAGGAGAACCTTGTGTCTTATAGTTTGCAATGTCTGCAAACCATAGAGCTTCCTGAATAGCAAACAATTGCTCATCCGGAAAGGTTTCAGAGATCTCAGTAGGAGGGAGGGATGCTCCTGCTACTGGTTCTATCCGGGACAGGTGATCAGCTACTTGATTCTCTGTCCCTTTTCTGTCTCTTATTTCTATATCAAACTCTTGCAGAAGCAACACCCATCTTATGAGCCTGGGCTTTGAATCCTGCTTTGTGAGTAGATATTTAAGAGCAGCATGGTCAATGTACACAATCACTTTTGATCCTACTAAGTATGATCTAAACTTGTCAATGGCATAAACCACTGCAAGCAGCTCTTTTTCTGTGATTGTGTAATTTTTCTGGGCATCATTTAAAATACAGCTAGCATAATAAATGACATGCAGAAGCTTGTTATGCCTCTGTCCCAGTACTGCACCAATGGCATGGTCTCTGGCATCATACATTAGTTCAAATGGTAATGTCCAGTCTGGTATAGAAATAACGGGTGTTGTGACCAGCTTAGCTTTCAGAGTTTCAAACGCCTGCAGACACTCTGTGTCAAACATAAATGGCGTGTCAACAGCTAGCAGATTGCTCAGAGGTTTTGCAATTTTTGAAAAATCCTTTATAAACCTCCTATAGAATCCTGCATGCCCCAGAAAGCTTCTGATTGCCTTAACATTGATAGGTGGTGGTAATTTTTCAATTACCTCTACCTTAGCTTGATCCACCTGTATTCCCTTGTTCGAAATCCTGTGCCCAAGGACAATCCCTTCAGTCACCATAAAGTGACATTTTTCCCAGTTTAAAACCAGGTTAGTCTCTTGGCATCTTTTCAGAACCAGTGTCAGGTGATCAAGACAGGAGCTGAATGAGTCTCCATATACTGAGAAGTCATCCATGAAGACTTCCAAAAATTTTTCCATAATATCAGAGAAAATAGAGAGCATGCATCTCTGAAAGGTTGCAGGTGCATTACACAGCCCAAATGGCATCCTTCTATAGGCGAATACTCCAGATGGACATGTGAATGCTGTTTTCTCTTGATCCTGGGGATCTACTGCAATTTGATTGTAGCCTGAATATCTATCCAAAAAGCAGTAATAATCATGACCTGTTAGTCTTTCTAGCATCTGGTCTATGAATGGTAAAGGAAAATGATCCTTTCTGGTGGCTGTATTGAGCCTTCTATAGTCAATACACATGCGCCACCCTGTAACTGTTCTTGTAGGAACCAGTTCATTTTTTTCATTATGAACCACTGTCATGCCTTCCTTTTTAGGGACAACTTGGAAAGGGCTCACCCAGGGGCTATCAGAAATAGGATAAATAATCCCAGCCTCCAGTAACTTGGTGACCTCTTTCTGCACCACTTCCTTCATTGCTAGATTTAGCTGCCTCTGTGGTTGAACCACTGGCTTAGCATCATCCTCCAATAGGATCTTGTGCATGCATCTTGCTGGGCTGATGCCCTTAAGGTCACTTATGGACCACCCAAGAGTTGTCTTGTGTGTCCTTAGCACTTGAAGTAGCGCTTCTTCTTCCAGGGGATTTAAAGCAGAGCTTATGATCACCGGAAAAGTATCACCTTCTCCCAGAAATGCATATTTCAGGGATGGTGGTAATGCTTTAAGCTCGGGTTTAGGAGGTTTTTCCTCTTCCTGAGGAATTGAGCTCGGGTTTAGGAGGTTTTTCCTCTTCCTGAGGAAGTTTCAGAGGCTCTTTCAATTCCTCTGAATCCTCCAGATCAGGCTGAACATATTTAAAAATGTCCTCTAGCTCTGATTCGAGACTCTCAGTCATATTGACCTCTTCCACTAGGGAGTCAATAATATCAATGCTCAGGCAGTCGTCTGATGTGTCCACATGTTACATAGCTTTGACAACATTCAACTTAAACTCATCCTCATTGACTCTCAAGGTTATCTCCCCTTTTTGGACGTCAATGAGGGTTCGTCCAGTTGCTAGGAATGGTCTTCCTAGAATGAGAGTTTCACTCTTGTGCTCCTCCATTTCCAGCACTACAAAGTCAGTAGGAAAGGCAAATGGCCCAACCTTGACAATCATGTCCTCAATTATGCCTGATGGGTATTTAATGGAGCCATCAGCAAGTTGAAGACAGATCCGGGTTGGTTTGACCTCTTCAGTCAAGCCAAGCTTTCTGATAGTGGATGCAGGGATTAGGTTGATGCTTGCCCCAAGATCACATAAAGCTGTCTTGGTGCAATTACCCTCTAATATGTATGGTATCATAAAGCTCCCGGGATCTTTAAGCTTTTCTGGGAAGCTTTTCAGAATGACTGCACTGCATTCTTCAGTGAGAAAAACTCTTTCAATTTCTCTCCAATCCTTCTTATGACTCAAGATATCTTTCATGAACTTAGCATAAGAGGGTATTTTCTCAAGTGCCTCTGCAAACGGAATCTGTATTTCAAGAGTCCTGAGATAGTCTGAAAAGCGAGCAAATTGCTTATCCTGCTCTCTTGGCGGAGTTTTTGAGGATAAGGTATCTTGGCTTTGTACTCCTCAACCTTGGTTGCTGAAGGTTTATTTCCTACAGAAGTGGTTGGGAAAGCCTTTTTAGAGGGGTTGTTATCAGCACTTGTATGTGTCTGATCCCTCACTGGCATTTGAATGCCAGGGTTAGAAGCTGGATTGGCGTTTGACGCCAACTCCTTACATGTTCCTGGCGTTTGAACGCCAGAACTGAGCTTCCATTGGGCATTTGACGCCAACTCCTTGCCTGTTTCTGGCGTTTGAACGCCAGAGTTATTCCTCTCTGGGCTCTTACTGTCCTCAGAGGAATTTTGGATAGCAAGTTGTTCATTTCTTGGCTTCCTGCTGCCTTGAAGTGAGGTATTTAATTTTTTCTCACTTCTTAATTGAATTGCTTGGCACTCTTCCATTATTTGTTTTGATAACTGTTGTTCTGTTTGCTTCAACTGTACTTCTATATTCAGATTAGCCATTCTTGTGTCTTGTAGTATCTCCTTGAATTTGTCCAGCTGTTTTGTTAGAAAGTCTAATTGCTGATTGAATTCAGTAATTTGTTCTGCAGGACTAAGTTCAGCAGTTACTGTTTTAGCCTCTACTTTCATGGAAGATTCACTGCTTAGGTACAGATGCTGATTTCTGGCAACTGTATCAATAAGCTCTTGAGCCTCTTCAATTGTCTTTCTCATGTGTATAGATCCACCAGCTAAGTGATCTAGAGAAATTTGAGCTTTCTCTGTAAGCCCATAATAGAAGATGTCTAACTGCACCCATTCTGAAAACATTTCAGAGGGGCATTTTCTTAGCATCTCTCTGTATCTCTTCCAGGCATCATAAAGAGATTCATTATCTCCTTGTTTAAAGCTTTTGGATGTCCAGCCTTAGCTGTGTCATCCGTTTTGGAGGGAAGTATTGATTCAGGAATTTTCTGACTGCTGTTTCCATGTCCTTATGCTAGCCTTAGGTTGGTTATTTAACCACCTCTTAGCTTGGTTTTTTACAGTAAATGAAAACAGTAATAATCTGTAGACATCCTGATCTACTTCCTTATCATGTACTGTGTCAGCAATTTGTAAAAACTGTGCCAGAAACTCTGTAGGTTCTTCCTGTGGAAGATCGGAATACTGGCAATTTTGCTGCACCATGATAATGAGCTGAGAATTCAACTCAAAACTCCCTGCTTTGATGGGAGGTATACAGATGCTACTCCCATATGCAACAGTAGTGGGGTTAGCATATGACCCCAGAGTCCTTCTGGACTGTTCATTTCCACTTAGGTCCATGATGGAGAAAGGGAAATGATGCGGATTGCAAATAATTTTTTTTTTTTGAAAACTGAAGTTAAAATAAAATAAAATAAAATAATTGAAAAATTGACTATAATTTCAAAAATATAAATAAAAGAAAATTAAAAACTAAATTAATTAATTAAAAAGATTTGAAAAAGATGTGGGTGAAGATTTTCGAAAAAAAAAATGAAGAGAGAGAAATTGGTTAGGAAGTTTTGAAAAAGATATGTCTTAAAATTAAAGATACTTGTAAGAAAATAAAATAAAATAAAATAAAATAAAAAGATATGAAAAAGATTTGATTTTAAGATTTGAGATTAGAAAAGATAAGATAAGCTAGGTAAGAGAAGATAAGGAATTTAAATTAAAAAGTTTTGAAATTTGAATTTTGAATTTTGGAAGTTGAAATTTGAAATTTGAAATAAGATAAGATGAGATTTTGAAAAAGATATGATTTTTTTTTTGAAAAAGATTTGAATTTTAAAATTTCAAAACTAAGATAAGATAAAATAAAAAATTTTAAAATAAAATCTGAATTTTTAAAAGGAAATTTTGAAAAATCAATTAAAATAAAGGAAAAAGATATTTTTGAATTCAATGAGGAAAGAGAAAAACAATAAAAAGACACAAAACTTAAAATTTTTAGATCTAATGCTCCTTATTTTCGAAATTTGGAAGAAAAATACCAAGGAACACCAAACTTAAAAATTTTAAGATCAAAACACAAGAAAGACTCAAGAACACCTTGAAGATTCACAAGAACACGAAGAACAAAAAGTCAAAGACTCAAAGGACTCAAGAACATAAAAAAAAGAACACCAAACTTAAAATTTTTAGAAAACCAAAAACTAATTTTCAAAAATTAAATAAGAACTAACAAGAAAACACCAAACTTAAAACTTGACACAAGATTTAATCAAAGAAAAATTATTTTTTGAAAAAAAAGTTTTAAAAAGGATATAGCCAATTACCAAGAACATAAGCACAACGCTCTAGCCAATTGAGCTATAAATTTAAAGTGTTTTAACAAGGTATAAATTTTTTTTTTTTTGAAAACTGATATTTTGAAAAAGCACAAGAAAAACAAGAAAAGACACAGAACAAGAAAAACTAAAGATCAAACAAGGAAAATAGACAAGAACAACTTGAAGATTAAGAAAGAACAATGAACACAAATTCGAAAATTTAAAAGAAAATAAAAACATGCAATTGACACCAAACTTAAAATATGAAACTAAACTCAAACAGAAGACTAAATCATGAAGTTATTGGTTTTTAAAAATTTTCGAAAATAATTAAGAAAAAGGAAATAAGGATTCTAAAATTTTAACAAGAACAATAATAAAAGACTCTGACCAAAAAGACAAAATTTTCCTAATCTAAGCAACAAGATGAATCGTCAGTTGTTCAAACTCGAACAATCCCCGGCAACGGCGCCAAAAACTTGGTGCACGAATTTGTGTATGTCAATGTCAATATTACTATTTCTCACAAATTCGCACAACTAACCAGCAAGTGCACTAGGTCGTCCAAGTAATACCTTACGTGAGTAAGGGTCGAATCCCACGGAGATTGTTGGTTTGAAGGAATCTATGGTTATCTTGTAGATCTTAGTTAGGAAATCAATTATAATTATCAGTATGAATTGCAAAGAATAAAAGAGCATGGATTAAATATTTGTTCTGCAGTAATGGAGAATATGTTGGAGTTTTGGAAATGCTTTGTCTTCTGAATCTCTACTTTCTCCCTGTCTTCTTCTTCATGCACGCAAGGTTCCTCCTATGGCAAGCTGTGTGTTGGTGGATCACCGTTGTCAATGACTACCATCCGTCCTCTCAGTGAAAAAGGTCCAGCTGCGCTGTCACCGCACGACTAATCATCTGTCGGTTCCCACTCATGCTGGAATAGGATCCATTGATCCTTTTGCGTCTGTCACTACGCCCAGCCCTTGTGAGTTTGAAGCTCGTCACAGTCATTCAATCCCTGAATCCTACTCGGAATACCACAGACAAGGTTTAGACTTTCCGGATTCTCAGGAATGCTGCCAATGGATTCTAGCTTATACCACGAAGATTCTGATTAAGGAATCCAAGAGATACTCATTCAATCGAAGGTAGAACGAAAGTGGTTGTCAGGCATGCGTTCATAGATTGAGAATGGTGATGAGTGTCACGGATCATCACATTCATCATATTGAAGTGCGAATGAACATCTTAGATAGAAACAAGCGTGTTTGAATAGAAAACAGAAATAATTGCATTAATTCATCGAGACACAGCAGAGCTCCTCACCCCCAACAATGGAGTTTAGAGACTCATGCCGTCAAAGAGTACAAAGTTCAGATCTAAAAAATATCATGAGATGCGAAATAGACCTCTAAAAGTGGTTTAAATACTAAACTAGTAACCTAGGTTTACAGAAAATGAATAAACTAAGATAATTGGTGCATAAATCCACTTCTGGGGCCCACTTGGTGTGTGCTGGGGCTGAGACTTAAGCTTCTCACATGCCTAGGCTGTTTTTGGAGTTGAACACCAGGTTGTAACTTGTTTCTGGCGTTCAACTCCAATTTGTAACCTGTTTCTGGCGTTTGACGCCAGACTGCAACATGGAACTGGCGTTTAACGCCAGTTTACGTCATCTATCCTTAACCAAAGTATGAACTATTATATATTGCTGGAAAGCCCTGGATGTCTACTTTCCAACGCAATTGAGAGCGCACCATTTGGACTCCTGTAGCTCCAGAAAATCCATTTTGCATGCAGGGAGGTCAGAATCCAACAGCATCTGCAGTCCTTTTTCAACCTGAATCAGATTTTTGCTCAGCTCCCTCAATTTCAGCCAAAAAATAGCTGAAATTATAGAAAAATACACAAACTCATAGTAAAGTCCGGAAATATGATTTTTATTTAAAAACTAATAAAAATATAATAAAAACTAACTAAATCATACTAAAAACATACTAAAACAATGCCAAAAAGCGTATAAATTATCCGCTCATCACACTGTTCATGCCCTGGGTCGAGTTGTATGACCTGGGCTGATAGACGGCAAGTCGACCGACCTCTTCAGGTCAGGATTACCTAACCTCTTCTTAAAGAGTTTGGCCAAATCACCAAGGAGAAGCCCAAAAAGGGCCCAAACGGAGGAACACGACCCAAATCCAAAGGCAGCCCAAGCCTAGAAAGATAAGGGCGGTTCCCTTAAAGATAAGATGACTTCACTCAAAGATAAGATAAGATAAACTATCTTATCCCATAAAGGTCACTCCACATCATTATAAATACACTAGAGCACCCAGGTATAATTCATACTCTGATTCTACTAAAAAAACCTGCTTAATACCCTTGCTAACTTAAACATCCGAGTCCCTTGCAGCAACCACCACCCTCCGGTGACGAAGGATCAACATCACCAACAAGTCCAACAAGTCGGACATAACAGCTCCGACCAGTATGGAAGATCTCGTCCGAGATCGACCTACAGTTTCAGGTAACCCTCGGAACAGGAGGCGACAGTGGTTGCCGGCGGTAGTAGCGGTGTCGGACGGAGGGATGGGTGGTTTAAGGGTTGGGCTGGGTTGGGTGAGCAAAAAAGAAGGAAAAGGGATGGGAGTGGGTGAAGGCACAATAAGAATTCTGATTCAAACCCATGCTTAAAATGCGACTTGTGCGTACGCACAGGCCGGTGTGCATACGCACATTAGGCAAAAATTAGAGAGTGTGCTCACACACAAGCGTGTGCCCACACACGTGGCAGGGAGGTAATTAAGAGGTGTGCGTACGCATAGCTTAGTGTGTACGCATAGAAAGCAAAATTTTTTTTGACTCAGGGTTAAAGGACAGGTGTGCGTATGCACATATTGGTGCGCACGCACCCAGTAGGGAGCATGAAATGGAGTGTGTGTACGCAGAGGTGTGTGCGCACGCACAAATCAATGAGAATGGGGTAGTGTGCGTACGCATAGGTGTGTGCGTACGCACAAAACTCTGTTTTTTCACAAAATATTTTTAAGCCCCTAGAGTTCCAACATGATATTCAACATAGATTTTCATCCCCTAAAACATATTATATCCCCAAAAATACATTATTCCAGTAAGATAACCTAATCAATCACCAAAATGCCACTAAACTAAGCTAAGCAAGATAAGCAAATATTCAAGAAACAAAATCTAAAAGAAGGAAAGGGTTAGAAGGATATTACCATGATGGGGTGTCTCCTACCTAGCACTTTGGTTTATTGTCCTTAAGTTGGACATTTGATGAAACTCTTGTCGAGGTGGCTTGTGCTTCCTTTCATCCTTGAGTTACCACCCATATTTGCTATTTCAAAATCCCCCGGGATCCCAAAGGAAGCACATCAAATTCTCAAGCAACCTCAAGCAAGCAATTGGGATCGAAAAGTGCTGATCGTTGGAACTTATACCGGGATCCCATACTCTAGTTTCCCATTCATCTTTTTGTTGATCTCTATGCTTGCACTCGGATGAACGAACTATTGAATTACCATTAAAGCACCCAAATAGACCTTGGAGTGGAGTTACTCTTTTGGACTCTTGCACTCATACCTCCACCTCTTGGTTGTCTACCTCTTTCTCATCAATATTTCCTATCTTTTCTTCACCAACCTCCTCTATTGAACCCCAGAGGAAAAGAAACCAATACCATTAAACTCGGGGGAATCAGAGCTCGCGAAGAACTTCGTCCTCAACCGGAAGGTGAGACTGAAGAAGTTCAAATTGGAGACACTCAAGACAAAACAACAAATATAGGGGTGAATCTAAAACAATACCTAAAGGAGCTGCTAACAAAGCTCCTAAAGGATAATTTTGATCTCTTTGCATGGAAGGCTGCGGACATGCCTGGCATCGATCCCGGACTAATGTGCCATAAACTAGCAGTGTACCCTGGATCTTGGCCAGTACAACAGAAACGCAGAAGGCTCGGCCTAGAGAAATCACAAGTTGTGGAGGAACAGGTATATGCCTTCTTAGAAGCAGGGTTCATAAGGGAAGTCAAGTACCCATTTTGGCTGGCCAATGTCGTACTGGTCAAAAAGTCAAATGGGAAGTGGCGGATATTCACTGATTACACTGACCTTAACAAAGCCTGCCTAAAAGATCCCTATCTACTCCCAAATATAAACACCCTAGTCGACGCCTCATTGGGATACAAGTACCTTTCTTTCATAGATGCCTACTTAGGGTACAACCAAATACCGATGTATCAACCCGACCAAGAAAAAACCTCGTTCCTATCCCCAAAGGCAAACTACTGCTATGTAGTTATGCCGTTTGGACTTAAAAATACAGGGGCTACATACCAGAGGTTGATGAACAAAATCTTTGCCAACCACATCGGAAAATTGATAGAGGTCTATGTCGACGACATGTTGATAAAGACACAAAAGAAAGAAGAACTACTAGTCGACCTTGCCGAAGTATTTGACACTATAAGAAAGCACGGGATGAGGCTAAATCCCGCAAAGTGCACTTTCACGGTAGAAGCCGACAAATTCTTGGGCTTCATGCTCACCCAGAGAGGAATTGAAGCAAATCCAGATAAATGTCCGGCCATATTCAGCATGAATATTCCGAGCTGTGTCAAAGAGGTACAATAGTTAAATGGAAGATTAGCAGCCCTGTTTAGATTCCTAGATGGATCGGCCTTAAGATCTCTTCCTTTCTACGCAACATTAAGGAAAGGAAAGAGGTTTGAATGGACCCCAGAATGTGAACAAGCCTTTCAGGACTTCAAGACATTTCAAGGACAGCCACCCATCCTAACTCGACCCCGGCCAGGAGAAAAATGGATCCTTTACCTCGCCGTGGGAAATCGGGCAATAGCCTCGGCTCTAGTCAGGGAGGACAAGAACGGACAACAGCCCATCTACTTTATCAGTAAGGCTTTACAAGGAGCTAAACTAAACTACCAAAAGATAGAAAATTTTGCCTACGCACTTATACTCACCTCCCGACGACTTCGACCATACTTTCAAGCACACACCATCATAATACGGACTAACCAACTGATGCGGGTGGAAACTGTCTCCCAACAAATTTTCTTCGGCAAGTGTACCAAATTTATCATCAAGTAAAAACTCACAATAGAGTGAGGTCGAATCCCACAGGGATTGATTGATCAAGCAACTTTAATTAGAAGAATGTTCTAGTTGAGCGAATCCAGAATTTGGGTTGAGAGTTGCAGAAAATAAAATGGCGGGAATGTAAATAACAGAAAAGTAAGTGCTAGAATTAAAGGACTGAAAGTAAATTGCAGAATTATAAATGGGAATGGGAGATTTGCTCATAAAAGTAAATGGCAGAAATTAAAGAGAATGGGTAAGATCAGAGATGGGGAGTTCATTGGGCTTAGGAGATGTTGCAATTCTCCGGATCAAGTTCATTTTTATCTCTTCCTCAATCAATGCACTCATTGATCTCCTAGGCAATCTAAATTAATTGAATTACAATTTCTTGCAATTCAATCTCTCAAATCTTGATCAATAGCCAATTCCTTGGTCAATTGCTCATGAGAAGAGATGAAGCATGGTCACTGATTATACCACATGCATTTCCCAAATCAAGTATTGAGAGGGTTATAGTCACATACCCATCCAAACCCAATTTGTTCCAGTATGAGAAAGCATTTCTAGCTTGATCTCTTCATTCCTCTTTCAAGGTTCAGAAGAGATCCAAGTTTGAATAGCTTCTTTTCCAAGATAACTACTCAATTGGATGAAGATCGAAAGCTTTCAAGTAAAATCAAGAGAAAAGATAGAAGAAGAATAATGAAAATTAGTATTGATCCATCAAATTACAACAGAGCTCCCTAACCCAATGAAAGGGGTTTAGTTGTTCATAGCTCTAGAGAATGAAAACAAAGATGGAGAATACATCATAAAACTAGAAGAATACAGAGAAAGTAAAATAATAGAGAGTAGTTCTCTTTTCCAACTTCCAGAACTCCTTAACAATTCAAAGCTTCTCCTATATATACTACTTCTCTCAGCTTCTAGTTGGCTCTTCAAGTCTTGGGCCTTTGGATCTTGAGTTTGAAGCAGTTCTCTTCTTCATTTGGGCTTGGCTTTACTTGCAGAGAGAAAATGTGAAGTGGGCAGAGACTTTAGCTCAGGACGTTAGGGGTGTTAACGTTTAGTGAAAATATAAGTTCGAGAACGTTAGTGACAATCAACTTTCTCACTAACGTTACTAAGTAAAAGCCACGTTAACTTCAACGTTAGTGGCATAAACGTTGCCCCTAACGTTGCCTCTAAGTCCTTCGCACACGTTATTGAGACTTAACATTTCCAATAACTTTGAAAAGCCCCCTTTGTTCCCACGTTAGAGCCCACGTTAACTTAGTTAACGTGGCTCTTTAACGTGGGCTTGCCATCCTTCGAGAACGTTAGTGACACTCAACATTGTCACTAACGTTCCAAGGTGCCCCTATGTCTCACGTTAGAGTCCACGTTAACTAGGTTAACGTGGCTTCTAACGTGGCCATGCTTAGCCATCCCCAACGTTAGTGACAATGTTGAATGTCACTAACGTTGGCGTTTCTCCCCCTTTCTAACGTTAGAGGCCACGTTAACTAAGTTAACGTGGACTCTAACGTGGCCACTTATGTTCATTTGCCAACATTAGTGACAATGTTAAGTGTCACTAACATTGGCTCAACTTCCCTTCTCCACGTTAGAGTTCACGTTAACTTAGTTAACGTGACTCTTAACGTGGTCAATAATGGCTTTGAGAGCGTTATTGGCAATCACTTTTCTCATTAACTTTGCAAGTTACCACAACTTAGGTTCATTCCTGGCTTTCAGACCTTTATCATGTCTTAAAAAACTCACTTTGCTTACATCCCATGAGACTTTTATTCATTGATCCCTTTATTGTCATTTCAGAGCTTATTGGTGTTCTTAGGCTGAGTGCTCTGTAAGGGGGCAACTTTTTAAGATAAGCTTTCAGCCAACACTCCCGAACCAGTTGGTTCAAGGTACTAGGTGTTGAAGCACCCCTAAGGACTTACTCCCTCAAGTCTCTCCCCCATACATACGCACTACAGGCATATAGTTCATTTATTTTCCTTCTTGAGATCTTGGTGTCCAGCACCTCTTTGGGTTACTAAATACTCTGTGGTGAGGGTTACTCTTGATAATGGACTTTCAGCTGATAATCCCGGGTTAGTTAACCCAAGTTACCACGTGATAAAGCACCCCTAAGAGCTTATTCATCCAAGTAGATCCCTCACACAGGAACACCACAGACACATATCTTAAGATCAAAACCATTGGTGCCTAGCCTTATTGCTTACTCTTTTTCTTTTGTTTTTCCACTTTTATTATTCTTTTCTCTTTCTCTTATTAGGATCTTGTCATATACTTAGTCTCATGAATATATTCAAAGCAAAGTATTCAGGCCAGATAGTTGTCATCCCACCTTATGGTTGAACTAACTTAGCTAACTTATGATCATACCACAAACTCATGAATGTACTCCATAGTATGAACTCCTCTCTGGTCTTTTGAAACATAAACATTCTCTCTTCATTTGATTAAAAGGGACAAGCATACAAGTAAGTAAAGTAGGGATGCAGTGACATAAAGACTCGTGCACATAGACCTATTCAGAACTTAAAAGACAGAATTTAAAAAGGGTTCAACTACGAGTAACTACAAATCAAAAGTGCATTCGGACTTCCAACTTTCAACAATTCTGAGTACAATGGAATTAAGTAACAATACAACCTTCGGGTGATGATTTCTGGTTGCCCTCTCACTTTGTCATCATCCTAGTTTTTGCTGCCTCGCTTCTTTGGGTGGAGGTGCACTATTTCCTCATAAGATTCCTGCAAGGTTACTGGAAGTTGCTTGTTCCCAAAGCACTTGAGACATAGTTAGCTTGCATGTATGCTGGTGCTTTTTGAACTCAATTTGGTGTGTGAACACCAAACTTAGTTCCTTGCCCAGTGCAAATATTGCACATATGCAGAGAACCCCATATCTTGTTGTCAACAAAGCAATGATCACCTATAGTCTAGCTACATCTAAGTGGTTTCTCTTGATTGGATGGAGCTAGCAATGTTCTTTTGGAGTGGAGTGTAATTTTAACCAACGTCCTTTGGTGGAACACCAAACTTAGAATTACACCATCACTCTTGGATCTTTCTGGTGTGGAACACCAAACTTAGCTCCTTACAATACATGGGAAACGACTTGTGATTTTTTTATTGAAATAAAGATGAAAGTGAAACTACCTGAGGTTGGGTTGCCTCCCAACAAAGCGCTCTTTTATCGTCGCTAGCTCGACGAGTCCTTAATTACTTGAGATGGTACTTTACTCTGGGGTTTTCCCCCATGTTGCTCAGATAATGCTTGAGTCTTTGTCCATTCACTGTAAAAGTCCTCTCTGAACCTTCATCCGTGATTTCGATGTGGTCATATGGTGATACTTTCGTAACCATGAAAGGTCCGGACCACCTTAACTTGAGTTTTCCTGGGAACAACCTTAATTTAGAATTGTAAAGGAGTACTCGCTGCCCCTTTTCGAAACTCCTGGGCACAAGATGCATGTCATGTTTTCTCTTTGCCTTTTCTTTATACATCATAGTGTTTTCATAGGCTTGTGACCTGAATTCCTCCATCTCTTGCAACTGCAAGATCCTTTTTGCACCAGCAGCAATGCTGTCAAAATTTAGTATCTTGATAGCCCAGAGAGCTTTGTGTTCCAGCTCCAGTGGTAAATGACAAGCCTTCCCATAGACCAGTTGATATGGAGACATTCCAAGTGGAGTTTTGAATGCTGTTCTATATGCCCAAAGAGCATCATCCAGCTTCTTCGACCAATCCTTTCTAGATGCACCCACAGTCTTTTCCAGGATCCTCTTTAGCTCTCTGTTGGATATCTCAGTTTGCCCACTTGTTTGAGGATGGTAAGGTGTGGCTACTTTATGTTTTACCCCATATTAAAATCCGATGCATCACACATCAATTCAAATGGTAGGTTCCAATCAGGTGGGGAAATGATAGGGGCAGAGGATAACCTCATTTTCAAATGTGCAAATGAATGATTCCCTTCAAGTAAGCAAGGGTCCATCCAATGGCATCCTTATGCTCCCACAGCACCTTGAGTAGCTCGTCCTCTTGATCTTGACTGAGGGATGAATTTATGATCACTGGGTAGTTTTCATTTTCTTCTAGATATGCATATTTGAGAGTGGGTGGCAGTGCTTTGAGTTCAAGTTTGGGTGCTTCCAACTTTTGTTCCCTTCCTTTGGTGCATCTGGTATATGTATTTCTGCTGTGGCTACCTCTTCACTTGATTCAGATTCTTCCTCCACCAATCTCTCGTCCTCTTCAGGTTCTTCTTCTTCAAAATTCTCCTGCACTTTATCCTCAAGTGCATCTAACCTCATGCATTCCCCCAATTGTTCTGGTGGGTAACTCATGGCCTTGAACACATTGAATGTCATCTTTTCATTGTGTAATCTCAGGGTGAGGTCACCCTTCTGAACATCAATGACAGCTCCAGCAGTGGCCAAGAATGGCCTTCCCAAGAAGATGGAGGTCTTGGCGTCCTCCTGCATGTCCAGCACCACAAAATCTGCTGGAAATATGAAATCTCCCGCTTTTACCAGCAAATCCTCTACTATCCCGTGAGGGAATTTGAACGATCGATCTGCCAGTTGTAGGGCCATTTTTGTTGGTTTAGCCTCCTCAATTTTCATCTTTCTCATCATAGCTACTGACATCAAATTGATGCTGGCCCCTAAGTCACAAAGAGCCTTCTCTACTATGATTTCTCCTATAATACAAGGGATCTAAAAACTCCCAGGATCCTTCAGTTTCTGGGGTAGTTTATGCTGAATGATAGCACTACACTCTTCGATTAGTATCACAGTTTCATTGTTCTTCCAGCTTCTCTTCTTAGTCATTAACTCCTTCAAAAACTTGGCATAGAGTGGCATTTGTTCTATGGCTTCAGCAAAGGGTATGTTGATTTGTAGTTTCTTGAAGATTTCCAAAAATCTCAAGAACTGGTTCTCATCTTCCTTTTTCTTCAATAGCTAGGGATATGGAGCTCTTGAGATGTTCAGTTGTGGCATCCCTTTTTCTTTCTGCGGACTTGGCGTGGGAGGTTGAACTCCATCTTGCTCTTCTCCCTTTTCATTTGAGCCTTCTTCTTGTGGTTTTTGGGGCAGTTCCTTCAGTTCCTTCCCACTCTTGAGTGTGATAGCTTGACACTCCTCCCTTTTGCTTGAATTGGCATCATAGCAAAGGTTGTGGTTAGGAAGCTGCTTAAATAGATAGCTGATTTGTGTCTCCAGTTTCTTGATGGCAGCATTTTGATTCTGCATGTTTGACTGCACTTCCTCTCTGAATGCTTTACTGTTTCGAATGTCTTTGCATACTCCTTCAATTAAGGTTTCGATCTTAGAGAGCTTGTCATCAATTGATGGGTGATTCGGAGCAGATGTGCTGTTTTGGTTTTGATAGGCGTGTGGAAAAGTGTTGTTGTGGGGGTTGTAACGTCTCTGATCTTGGTTTTGATCTTGCTCACTTCCCCACCCAAAATTTGGGTGGTTTCTCCACCCAGGGTTGTAGGTCTTGGAGTATGGATCATAGTTTTTCCTTGGTGAATTCCCAATGTAGTTGACTTGCTCCTGACTACCCTCTGCTTCTTCATTCACTCCTTCTTGGGTTGTTGATGAAGTTGAGATTGCTGCTACTTGGTTCCTCTCCATCTTCTTGGTGAGGTCAGCCAGCTGCTGGGTAATGAGCTTGTTTTGGGCCAACAGAGCATCTACATTGTTTAGCTCCATTACTCCTCTTGTGTTCCCTCTTTCGGAAGCATAGAAGTAGTCGTTCTCTGCTACTGTTTCAATAACATCTATGGCTTCCTCAATAGTCTTCTTCTTGTTCAAAGATCCTCCGGATGAATGGTCTACGGCCTTCTTTGACTCATAAGAGAGCCCTTCATAGAAAATGTGCAGCTGCACCCATTCGTTGAACATATCTGGTGGGCACCTCCTTGTTAGGTCTTTAAACCTCTCCCATGCTTCATATAGAGTCTCACCATCTTGTTGCCGGAAAGTTTGAACCTCAGCTCTCAGCCTATTGATTCGTTGAGGAGGGTAAAATCTTGCTAAGAATTTGTTTACCACGTCTTCCCAAGTTGTCAAGCTTTCCCTTGGGAAAGATTCCAGCCACTTGGCTGCCTTGCCCCTGAGTGAGAATGGAAATAAGAGCAGTCTATAGGCGTCAGGATGAATACCATTAGACTTCACTGTGTCACATATTCTCAGGAAGGTGGTCAAATGTTGATTGGGGTCTTCTTGAACACCTCCTCCAAACGAACAGTTGTTCTGAACAAGGGTGATGAGCTGTGGTTTAAGTTCAAAGTTGTTGGCATGGATTGTTGGCTTTTGGATGCTACTTCCACAATTGCCTGGGTTTGGATTGATGTAAGAGCCCAAAACTCTTCTATCCTCCCTAGCATGATTTGCTCCACCTCCTCCCCCATGGTTGTGATCCTCTTCTTCATGATGGTTTTCCATGTTATCTTCCATGTTTGGTTCAAAGAATTCCTCTTCTTCCTCAGCACCAACCACTTTCTTTCCTCTTGCCTCCCTCCTCATTCTAAGGAAGGTCCTCTTAGGTTCAGAATCGAAGGAAGTTGAAGTCCCGCTTCTTCTCCCTGTCATACAACCATCAAGTGCAAGCAAGAAAAGATGGGTGCAAAAAGTATTTTTGTCAGAATTACTGTTAGTTGTGGGTGATGCAATATATCAAACAGTTAGTGGGTTAGCAAACAGAATTGAAAATAACAAAGAAAAACAAAAGAGTAGACGGGGAAGGGAAGAAGTTTAGCTAAAACAGAAAGTGAATCACTCAAACTGAAAATGAAATTCACAAAATAAAAATGCTCAATCTAGTGATCTTCCAATTTGATCATTGTTGATGCACAATCAATCCCCGGCAACGGCGCCATAAACTTGATGCGGGTGGAAACTGTCTCTCAACAAATTTCCTTCGGCAAGTGTACCGAATTTATCGTCAAGTAAAAACTCACAATAGAGTGAGGTCGAATCCCACAAGGATTGATTGATAAAGCAACTTTAATTAGAAGAATGTTCTAGTTGAGCGAATCCAGAACTTGGGTTGAGAGTTGCAGAAAATAAAATGGCGGGAATGTAAATAAGAGAAAAGTAAGTGCTAGAATTAAAGGACTGGAAGTAAATGACTGAAAGTAAATTGCAGAATTTTAAATGGGAATGGGGGATTTGCTCATAAAAGTAAATGGCAGAAATTAAAGAGAATGGGTAAGATCAGAGATGGGGAGTTCATTGGGCTTAGGAGATGTAGCAATTCTCCGAATCAAGTTTATCTCTTCCTCAATCAATGCACTCATTGATCTCCTTGGCAATCTTAATTGATTGAATTACAATTTCTTGCAATTCAATCTCTCAAATCTTGATCAATAGCCAATTCCTTGGTCAATTGCTCATGAGAAGAGATGAAACATGGTCACTGATTATACCACATGCATTTCCCAAATCAAGTATTGAGAGGGTTATAGTCACATACCCATCCAAACCCAATTTGGTCCAGCATGAGAAAGCATTTCTAGCTTGATCTCTTCATTCCTCTTTTGACTTAGTTAACGTGACTCTTAACGTGGTCAATGATGGCTTTGAGAGCGTTATTGGCAATCACTTTTCTCATTAACTTTGCAAGTTACCTCTCATTCCTTGCTTCCTTTGGTCCTGAAATCAAGCAATAGAGCGCATCAAAGTTCTAGTCCAAGTCATGGGCAATGCAACATACAATTTGTCACTAAACTTATGGCTAAGCAGAGTATGAGGCCTTACTGGCTAGTTTGAAACCGGCTAAGGAAATTGGAGCTCAAAACCTTACCATATTCAACGACTCACAAGTAGTCACATCACAAATAGAAGGAGCTATCAGGCCAAGGATCCCACCATGAAGAAATACCTAGCAAAACTAAAGAATAGCTCGGAAAAATCATGGGGTATGAGATCCGACATGTACCTCGGGAACAAAATGCCCGAGCTGATGCACTCTCAAAGCTAGCCAGCACCAAACCAGGGAGCAATAATAGAAGCTTCATCCAAGAAACACTGCAAAATCCATCAACCTCAGAAGAAAAGAAGGTCCTAACCATATTGGACCAAGACCAAGGATGGATAAATCCCATAATCAACTACCTCAAATCCGAAATACTTTTCACAGACAAAAAGAAAGCGAAAAAGGCTCATAAAGGAGGCACAGTACTACACCTTGATAGATAACATCCTATACAGAAGAGGGGTCTCAACACCCCTCCTTAAGTGCGTCCCGACCTCTACCACAAAAGAGGTCCTAGAAGAAGTCCACACTGGCATGTGCGGCAACCACCTTGGTGCACGAGCTCTTTCTAAAAAGGTACTCCGAGCTGGTTTCTACTGGCCGACCTTACAAAAAAAAGCAGCAGAGTTCGTCAAGACATGCTCCCCATGTCAGAAGCACGCCAACTTCCATATAGCTCCGCCCGAAGAACTCATTTGCCTCACTTCACCCTGCCTATTCGCAAAGTGGGGGCTCGACTTCCTCGGACCATTTCCCCTGGGTTCAGGGAAAGTCAAGTTCCTCATTGTAGGAATAGACTATTTTATAAAGTGGATCGAGGCTGAACCTTTAGCCACTACCACCTCCTAAAGAAGTCAGAAGTTCCTATACAGAAATATTGTCACAAGGTTTGGGGTCCCATGTTCCATCACCACAAACAATGGCACTCAGTTCACCGACATGGGCTTCAGAAACCTGGTAGCCAATTTGAAAATCAAGAACCAGTTCATCTCTGTAGAATACCCACAAGCCAACGGACAGACAGAAGCCGCTAACAAAGTCATACTGGCCGGGCTAAAATGGAGACTACAGGATGCTAAGGGGGCTTGGGCCGAAGAGCTCCCGCAAGTCCTATGGGCATATCGGACAACACCACACTCCACCACTGGAGAGTCACCCTTCCGACTTGCTTACGGAATGGAGGCAATGATTTCCGTAGAAATAAAAGAAGGATCCCCTAGAGTGATCCTCTACAACGAAGACACCAACCCTCAAGCTCAAAGGAAAGAGCTCGACCTACTTCCGGAAGTCCGAGAAAGAGTTCGGATTAGAGAGGAAGCGCTAAACCGTCGAATGGCTTTAAGGTATAATCGGAACGTAATCCATTGAAGCTTCACCACCAACGATCTCATCTTATTCCGAAATAATATCGGAGCAGGTCGGTCGGGAGAAGGGAAGCAAGCAGCCAACTGGAAAGGGCCATATCAAGTTACAGAAGTACTAGGGAAAGGTTACTACAGGGTCTCCGGCCTCGAAGGGCGGGAGCTACCAAGGTCATGGCACGCCTGTAACCTAAGAAGGTACTATATTTAGAAAAAGGTAAAGATCTTAGGCCAAGGTGCACTCTTTTTGCTAAAAAGGATTTTTAATGAGGTGCCAGGCCGAGATCTAAAAAATTGCCCGACCTAGAAGGGTAAGCACTCACATGTACACACTTTTTATTTATATCTTATCTTATTATTATTTGAATGAAAGTTATCGATTCCCTAAAAAGTTTCCTACCAAGACGCGTTAATTTACGCTCATAAAACGCAAAATTCATCGCCCGATTAAGAGAGCTCGGTAAGGTAAAGCGATTGAAGCTCATGTTAATGCAAGGAGTTATAAAAAGTAACCCAGATAAAGTGACCTGACGAGGCCTAAATAGAAATGGGATTACTAAAAATAACTTAAGAAGGCACCGACAGAGAAGTCGGGCCAATGAAAGGATCATTGAAAGGGGATAAAAACATCTCGCAAAGGCCAAAGAAGTGCTCAGCTAAAAAGGTACAAAGCCCTGAAAGGGATTTTCCTTAAAGCAAGAGCACGATCTCAAAGATGGAGCAAGAAAGTCGTCCCAACAACTACAAATAAAAGGTTTTATGTAAGAACACTACCTAAAAAGTTGTTGGGAACCGGCTAAAAAGCCCGGACAATGGAGCCATAAAGGTCGAAGTCAGCAAGGCGCGACCTAAGAAACAAAAGGTTGTACTGCCTTGATAAAGGCGACGAACCAAGGAGTACTAAGGTATAGGGGAAACCACAAAGGGACCACTTCGCCATAAAAGCACAAGGGTTAAAACGAACAAACTCCAAATATTAAGCAACTCGCCAAAGGTTTAACTGGCATATCAGCAAAACACAAACATTAAAAGCTCAAGGGCTGCCCAAAAGCAACCCAAGAGTCGAAAGTGTTTTTAAATAAAAGCAAAAAAAAAGTTGCTAAGAAGCAACTAGCACAAGTATTAACAAAGGTCATCCACAGAAACTTACAGAAAACAACAAGTTCAACAAGTCCACAGGTCGGACTATACCAATACATAATCAAAACAAAGACATAACAAGGGAATCATAGGGGATCCAAGTTCGCCCAAGTAGCAACATCTTGAGGAGGAGGTAGGATAGTCGAGATTGGAGTGGCACTAACAACTCCATCCGGCCCATTCAGAATTTCCTAGTCAGGCTCGGGCCCAGAAGGGACCACCTCGGTCGGAGAAGTTGCAGGGGCAGAAGATGATAAAGCCTTAGCCGGCGGCACAAGAGGAGGACCCTCATCAACATCATCTGGAGCGGGCACAATTTTACCATCCTCAATAACATTGTCCAGGCTAAACAAGGAGTGGTCAGCCTCTAGAGCCAGAACCCGAACTTGAGCCTTCAAGTTTTCATACATGTCGGTCATGCTACTCACCATATGGCCTTAAAGCTCGGCATAATCATCTTGGGCAGACTGAAGTCTCTCCTTAGTCTCCAAGAGCTCGCCATAGGTGTGGGTATAGCTCTCCTTATACTTCTTAGCCGTCTCCTCGGCCAGGTTAGCAGCTGCCTCCGTTGCAGTAGCCCGAGCCTTCTCCTTATCGACATCAATCTCCAATTTAGCAACTTTGGCATCAAACTCATCCTTCAAAGCCTTAATCCTATCATACTTAGACTTGGCATCCTCTAGAAAGGCCTTAGTAGCACGGACCGGAGATTCCTTGACAACCCGGGAAAGAGCCGCACTGAGATTGGCTATCCGAACACTATTACTTGATATAAAATCAAGATGGTGAAGGATCGACACGTCATCTAGAGGAACCTTTCCATGAGGAGCAATCAATTCTGTGGCAAAGGCCACACCATCAAACTCTTCATTATTTAGATTATAAGTCCCAACAATCTTTTGCTTCTTAGGAGGGGGACCAGAAGAAGTAGGGGAGAAGGCAGCACCAGAGGTCGTCTGAGACAGATCAGAAGGAACTGTTCGAACTCACGGGGGTCGGGATAATCTTCCTCAGACCCTGAGACTCTGTTGCCGGCTTCTTTGGAGGCAACTGTTCTGAAGAACCCTCCCCCGAAGTCTTCCTTGATAAGTTCTGGATGGCCACTGCCTTTTTTGCTTTACGAAACATTTTCATCGAATTGGAAGAGCTCACCATCTCTGCTAAAATATGGTTTTGTCACATGTACAAACCCCAATGAAAATTAACCGAAGTATTTAGACTCCGGGTCGTCTCATAAGGAATTACAATGAAGTGCTCAATTATTGGCTATGAAGGAACAAATGGGGTTTGGTTGATAGAAGGGGCAATAAAATAAATGACAAGAAAAGTAAAGAGGGCAATTAAAGAAAGAAATTAATAAAGAGAGACATTCATGGCAAGGTTTGAGATCATAGACTTTCTATCCTAGCCATTAATCATAACGATAATTAACAAGAATTTATCTTATTTCGTCATCTCCAACATTGGAAGAAGGTGTAAGTTATCTTCCATGAGAGAAAGTCAAACAAGACTAGTTAATCTCAAATAAAAAATCCTAATCAACTCACTAATTGAATTAACAAAAGATTAGCGTCATTGAAAATGATATTAACTAACAACTCTAGATCACCAATGTAAATTGGGTATTAATGACCCAAGATTGCCCAATTACTCTTCCCAAGCCAAGAATGCTCAAAAGCTACTCTAAAGCCAAACCAAGCATTTTGTCAAACACTTGGTGGGTAATAAAGGAAAGCATAATAAATGTGCAAGAATACTAAATCTACCAACTACCAATTGTAAGAAAAGTAAATCAACAACTCAAATCATCAATAAAAGAACATCAACATTAAATTTCATCAAATGTAAACAAGATCCAACATGAATATTCATAAACCTAAAGAGACATAAAAGTAAAATTGACAAGAGAACTAAGAAGCATAGAGTAGTAGAAACAAGAAATTGGAAAGAAAATAAGATGAGAACTTGGAATTAAGCCTAGATCTAAGATGGATTAACCTAACCTAATTCTAGAGAGAAGAGGGAGCTTCTCTCTCTAAAAACTAACCTACATAATGCTAATGCTACAAACAATTGCTCCCCCCTTGACCAAGCTTGAATTATGCATGAAATGTCATCAGAAATGAGTTGGGTTGGGCCCAAAGTGCTTTAGAAATAGCCCCCAGCGATTTCATCTTTAGTGGGCCACGAGCAGCATCGGCGTGCACGCGTACATGGCGCGTGCACGCCTCTGAACACAAAGCAACATATAGCAAATTTTATATTATTTCGAAGCCCTGGATGTTAGCTTTCCAACGCAACTGAAAACGTCTGATTTAGATCTCTGTAGATCAAGTTATGGTCGATTAAGTGCGAAGAGGTCAGGCTTGACAAATTTACGGTTCCTTCATTTCTTCATGAGTTCTCCCACTTTGCATGCTTTTCTTCTCACTTCTTCCATCCAATACTTGCCTTATGAACCTGAAATCACTCAACAAACACATCAAGGCATCGAATGAAATTAAAGTGAATTGAATTTAGCTATTTTAAGGCCTAAAAAGCATGTTTTCACATTTAAGCACAATTCAAGGGAGAATTGCAAAACCATGCTATTTCATTGAATAAATGTGGGAAAAGGTGATAAAATCCCCCAAAATAAGCACAAGATAAACCACAAAATTGGGGTTTATCAATTACACGATAGAAAAAAGGACAATAACCACAAATAGTAAAAGAAAACCACTTCTATGAAAAAAGAAGTCGGAGACTACTTAGTTCAGAGCAGAGGAGGGAAGGATCTCCTAGAAATCTCTTAGTGTCCAGATGAGGAGGCTCCCCCCAATGCTCCTCTAAAACATTTACAAAGGCCTATTCCACTTCATCTAAACTTTCCCAAGGATATTTGAGGACTACAGGGTCTTTTTGCCACTATAAAGCAAAGGTCGGCTCATCATTCTTATCCAGAAAGAATGGGCGAGCACCCTCAACAGCTCGGACTTTAAAATAGAAGTTCTTAAAGTCACGAAATGAGTCATCATACATAGAAAAAAACTTTCTCCCCTGAATAGCCCGGAAGAAGATCCAAGAAGCTTTCTTCTTGGCCACTCCGGGTTTTGGTCAGCACAAACAGGTAGAGGAAAAGGGGCTGGGAAGGATGAACACCTAGTTCTTGATATAACAATTGGAAAATCTTTATAAAGGCCCAAGAGTTCGGATGAAGCTGTGAAGGGGCCACATTACAGTTCCACAAGAGCTCGGTTTCAAAGGCAATAAAAGGAAGGGTAATACCTAGTTGGCTAAAGAAATAGTCATAGGCGTAAAAGAAAGGACGCTCTGTCCGATCTAAAGGAGGGAAACTAACTCTCTCTTCAAGATCAGGTGACACCAGTTCATAGTTCTTCTCATCCTCCCTACTCTCACAAACCCTATGAAATCTCCTAAGCTTCTCACAGTATTCTGGGTCGGCTACAGTAACACACATCAAGACTATGGAATCTAACCAAACGGCCATACCAGCAGGGACCTTTGAGGACATCTCGACAATATTCTTACTAGAAGACATATACCAACTATACCTACAGCAAGAAAATATAAACGGTCACTACCAAACAACTCAGACAGCAATAGAAAAGGAAGAAACAACCAACAAGCAACAAGTCTGGCAGCAAAAGGGCACCCCAGGATTCACACAAAGCAAAGAAATCAACACCAAAAGCCCAGAGGCACCCTTTGGAGGCAAGAATATAGAACATAGAAAAAGAAATGTCGCAGAAAACCAAAACCCTAGACTTCTCAAACAAAGTAAACATCGGAGATAGTGACAGAAACCTAAATGCCTACATTTCCAAAGCAAACAGAAATAAAAAGATCGCAACTTTAAAGAAACAAAGGAATACAAAAATCACCAGAAAGCTTCAACCTTTTTCAAAAAGAAGCTCAGCAAAGATCAAAACTTTGTACAAAAAGAAAACATGTAAGAGTAAAGCGCAAAGGAGGACAACAAATAAAATACGTAAAAGGCATAAAGCAAAAGCACCAACCTGCAGAAGAAGACAAACGAGCAAGCAGCAAGCCACGAACAATCTCCACTAAGAGATGGAAACTCTAAATATCTAAGAAAGAAACAATCTTGGAGTGTTGGGGCAGTTAGAAGATGAACGAAAGGAAGCTTCTTTTCACTGAGCAAATGAAACGGATGAGAGCAAGAAACTGAAAGAAAAAGTCTAAACCCTTTCAATTTCAAATTAAGCGAGGGAATGGAACGGCAAAAGGAATTAAAAGCCCAATCAATAGGCATTAAAAAGTGCGTGCGTATTCCTAAGGAGGTAACCCCCTCGAGGAACAAACGAAGCAATAAAAGAGCGAAAGAAAAAAACGCTTGATAAACCACTATTTTATGGTTTATCTTGTGCTCAATTGAGTGGTTTTTATAAAGTCTTTGCACACTTATTCATACAAATTGCATGATTTTATAATTCCTTCCTAGTTTTGTTCTATAATGGAAAACTTGCTTCCTAAGCCCTTAAATTGTGTATTTTAATTCCCCTCTATATCATTCGATGTCGTGATCTGTACGTTAAGTGTTTTCAGGCCTTATAGGGCAGGAATGGCTTAGAGGATGAAAAGGAAGCTTGCAAAAATGGAAAGAACACAAGAAACTAAAGAGTTGACCAGCGAGGATCGATGCGTACACGCACCTGACGCGTACGCATGACTGGCGCGTTCGCGTGACATGCGCGACCTGCAGAAATCGCAGAAAATGCTGGGGCGATTTTGGGCCATGTTTAGACCCAGTTTTCGGCCCAGAAACATAGACTAGAGCCAGGGGACAAGCAGAGACTCAACACACATTCTCATTCGCATAGTTTTAGTTTAGTTTTGAATCTTAGAGAGAAATTACTACTTCCTCTAGGTTTCCTTTACATTCATAGATTTCTAGTTTTATGCTTTTGCTTTGGATATTAAGAAGAGTCATTACCTCCGTTGAAGTTTCTATTATTCTAGTTTGCTTTCTTATTCCTTTACTCTTTTTATTACTTATTAACCCTGTTCAGATAAGTATGTTACATTTTGGGATTTATTAATGCTAAGAATTATTTTTACCTTTAATTAATTTTCAGTTCCTATTTTATTTAATTTATCATGTCTCCTTCTTATATTTTTGTGAGCGTTATATTTATGTCAATGGAGTAGACTCCCAACTTGACTTGGGGGTTGATTAAAAGGAGACCCTTGAGTTGGAATGCTCAAGTGATTAGTTAAATTGGAAGTTGTTGGCTAATTCTCTATTTACTAACGCTAATCCTTCCCAAGGGAGAGGATTAGGACTTGCGAATAAGCGTTAGCTCAATCACTTAACTTTCCTTTAATTAGTAAGGGTTAACTAAGTGAAAATAACAACCTTTTGATACTACCCTTGAGAAAATCCAACAAGGATAGAACTCCAATTAATCATTCCCGCGGTCGAGGCTTTTTATTCTGAATTCATAAATCTCTTTTAATTTACATTGCTTTAATTCTCAATCCTTTATTTTTCTGTTATTCAAATCTTAAAATTCGATGGAAAATTCCTAACTAATAAAATAGCACTCTTTTGTCAATTCGTTGGGAGACGACCTGGGATTCCTACTCCCAGTATTTTTATTCTAAATTTGTGACAACCCTTCTAAATTGATAAGCGGATTTTTGCTGGTTAAGAACTGTACTTGCAACGTATTTCTTATATTAATTTCTTAATCGGCCAATTTCCGTCACGTCAATTTTTGGTGCCGTTGCCGGGGAGTTGCAATAGCGTGCTAAATTATTAGTTGGTGTAAATAATTTTTATTTTACATATTTGCATATTTTTTATTTTATTTTATTATCAGAGATGTATGTTTCTTTCGTTGAATAACGCGTTCACTGCCTGATCCGAGCATAGCCGTATTTGATCCTGAAATTGAACGAACTCTTTCACGTATTAGGCAAGCTTGGCGTCGATTAGCCTCTGAGGGTGGTGAAGTGGTTACTATCAATTCACCAGTCTTATCTGAGGGCAAATCTGAACCGCCATATGAGGAAGAAACAAGCTCTTCTACTAATAATTCGGATGATTTACATGCAGATGATATGGCAGTGCCTAGGAGGATTACTCTCCAAGAAGCAGGAGCTCCAGACTTTACACTACAACCGTATTAAGCACGTCACCCAAATCTGGCTATAGATTTTGAACTGAAGACTGCGCTAATCAACTTAATACCTAAGTTTCATGGCTTACCGGCTCAGGAGCCTATCAAGCACCTCAGGGATTTTTAGACATCCTGTTCTACTGTTAGGCGTCATGGTACAGATGAGACTTCTATTCTGCTAATCGCCTTCCCGTTTTCTCTTGAGGAAAAGGAAAGGGAGTGGTACTACTCCCAACCTGAAGCAGTTGTTACCAACTGGGATACACTCAGGAGAGAATTCTTGGAAAAATACTTTCCAGCTGAAGTTACAGATAGACTGAGGAAAGAGATCTCCTATATTATTCAAGGCGAATCAGAGACTCTTTATGAGTATTGGAAGTGCTTCAGGAATCTTTTGGACGCATGCCCCCACCACATGATCGACAAGTTGGTGTTGATCAGCTATTTCACACAAGGCATGTAGTCTCAGGATAAGACTACTTTGGATGGTGCGAGTAATGGATCTCTGAAAAAGTACAAGACCGCGGATGAAGCATGGAAACTAATCACTGATCTAGCAGAGTCTACTCGGAATGTTAGGCACAGAAACAACCATCCCAAGGCTATTGCAGAAGTTTCCTCTAGCAGTGAGACTACTGCTTTCACACAAGCTGTATGTGAGATGACCAACCTACTGAAGCAGATACAGCTGAATCAACAACAACCTCAGCCTTCCCCACCACAATAAAGTCAACAGTTGGTTCCTCAAAGAGTATGCAGAATATGTGCTGATTATACTCATTACACTGATGAGTGTCTGCAGCTCCAACAAGAAGACAACACCTTGGCAGCTACTCATAATTTGTATGACTGCCCGAATCAAGGATACAATCACCAAGGTGGAAACTATAACCACGGTGGAAACTACAACCAAGGTTGGCAAGACAACTCCAACCAGGGATGGAGAGATAATTCCAATCAAGGATGGAGGGACAACTACAACAGAGAAGGCAGAGAAACAATGGCAATCAAAGGTGGAACAATAACAACAGACAGCAGAACCAAAACCATCCTTACAGAGCACCTCACCAAAGGCAGTCCCAAGCACCTCAGAACAACCAACAGCAGGTCCCCTAAATTACTTACCCATCTTCCTCTCCCAATGACGAGTTGCTTCACTCTCTTGCACAAAGACAGACGACCATGGAAAACATACTTACTGGTCTGACCTCTGCTATACAAGCTCTCGTCTTTCAGATGGGATCGTCGAATACCTCCAACACTCAACCTACAAGCTCTAGTACACTTTCGTCTCAGCTTGTACCCAACCCTAAAGGAGGAATCAATGCCATTACTTTGAGGTCTAGGACTACACTACCATGGAGGAGTCATGTGGAGCCAAGCTTCAAAGAAGACACTCCGGTTGAAGGTACTGTGGAGGTAGAGGATACTGAAGAAGAGGATGTAGTACAAGACTCGGTTGAAGAAGAAGCAGCTCAACCAAGGAATGGAGCACCAAGAGACACAGAAGCAGCAAGTGGCGCCATTCCTATTCCATTTCCACACCTTGCTAGGAAGCCTAGAAAGCAGATGGAGTTAGACCGTAAAATGGTAGAAATATTCAAAAAGGTTGAGGTAACCATTTCACTTTTTGATGCCATTCAGCAAGTACTTAAATATGCTAAGTTTCTAAAAGATTTATGCATGCATAAAGATAAATTACAGGATTTAGAAACTATTCCTCTAGGTAGTTCCATTTCTGCTTTAGTGGGTGATATACCTAAAAAATGTAGTGACCCAGGTCTATGCATGGTTACTATTACTATAGATGGTGTGCAATTTTCTGACTGTATGTGTGATTTAGGAGCGTGTGTTAGTATAAGGCCATTGTCTGTATATGAAGCTTTGAGGCTCCCTCCCTTAAAGAGGTCGGCAGCTGGTTTTGTTATGCCAAATAAAAGCATTATCTCTGTGGTTGGAATTGCTGAGGACGTGCTGGTAAGCATTAAGGGGCTCACATTTTCCATTGATTTCTATATTTTGGAGATGCCCCCTAGTGACTTAGGAAGACCATCATCCATCCTGCTTGGAAGGCCATTCCTGAAGACTTCAAAGTTCAAGCTGGATGCCTTCTCAGGAACTTACTATTTTGAGATAGATGGCAGGGCAATGAGCTTCACTTTGGATGAAGCTATGAAGCATCTCCCTGAAGATCATTCCATCTTCCAGAGCGACATCATTGATGAGACTGTAGCTGCAGTTCACCAGGAGGAAGTAGAAGAGCGGCACATGGAGCAAGATGCAAGTGTGGGGACACCCCCTGGACACAATGAGGACACTTTGCCATCATCACTAGCTCCAGATGATCCAGTGCCTAGCCATGAGCAGAAAATGGAGTTGAAGCCCCTTCCACCCCACCTCAAGTATGCTTACCTTGAGGATAATCAGAAGCTCCTAGTTGTCATTGCAAGGGAACTCACTTCCCAACAAGAAGAGCAGCTGCTTAGTGTGCTGAGAAGACACAAGAAAGCAATTGGATGGAGCTTGGCAGATATAGTAGGCATCAGCCCTCAAGTTTGTGAGCATAAAATATTCTTAGAAGAAGGAGCAAGGCCTGTCCGTCAACCTCAGAGGCGGTTGAACCCCACCATCTTAGAAGTTGTCAAGAAAGAAGTGACCAAGCTGCTTGAAGCAGATATCATCTACCCCATCTTAGATAGTGAATGGGTTAGTCCAGTACAAGTGGTGCCCAAGAAGTCTGGAGTCACAATAGTGAAGAATGAGCATGGAGAGCTCATGACAACTAGAGTGCAGAATTCCTGGAGGGTTTGCATTGATTACAGGCGCCTCAACCAAGCTACTCGCAAGGATCATTACCCCTTGCCATTTATTGATCAGATGCTTGATCGCCTGTCAGGTAAATCACATTACTGCTTTTTAGATGGTTATACAGGCTATTTTCAAATTCATATAGCTCCTGAAGATCAGGAGAAGACTACTTTCACATGTTCCTTTGGAACGTATGCATACAAGAGGATGCCTTTTGGCTTGTGTAATGCACCGGCTACTTTCCAAAGGTGCATGATGAGTATCTTCTCAGATCTTATTGAGAACTGTATGGAAGTTTTCATGGATGACTTCAGTGTTTATGGTGATTCATTTAGCCTTTGCTTGGATAGTTTAGCTAGAGTATTAGACAGGTGTGTTAGTTCAAACCTTGTATTAAATTTTGAAAAATGTCACTTTATGGTAAAACAAGGTATTGTACTAGGACACATTGTTTCTAATACTGGTATTTCTGTAGATCCAACAAAGGTAGATGTCATTTCTAGTTTACCTTACCCCTCCTTTGTGAGGGAAGTCCGTTCATTCCTTGGTCATGCAGGTTTCTACCGGAGATTTATAAAGGACTTCAGTAAGGTAGCACTGCCTTTATCCAGACTGCTATAGAAAGATGTTGAGTTCGAGCTAAGTGAGGATTGCATAGAAGCATTTGATAAGCTGAAGATCGCCTTGACTCAAGCTCCGATTATGAGAGGACCAAACTGGATCCAGCCCTTTGAGATTATGTGTGATGCCTCCAACCATGCAGTAGGAGCGGCGCTGGCTTAGCACGAAGGTAAGGATCCTTTCGTAATTGCTTATGCTTCTAAGACCTTAGACGCTGCTCAGTCTAATTACACTACCACTGAAAAAGAGCTTTTGGCTATTATTTTTGCTCTGGATAAATTCCGAGCCTATTTACTTGGTACTAAGGTGGTAGTGTACTCAGACCATGAAGCTCTAAAGTATTTATTAGCTAAAAAAGAGTCCAAACCAAGGCTAATACGCTGGATATTGCTGCTGCAAGAATTTGATTTAGAAATTAAGGATAGGAGTGGTTTCCAAAATTTAGTGGCAGACCACTTGAGTCGCCTTGGGCACATCAAGGATGACTCCACTCCTATCAATGATGATTTTCCATTTGATAGCTTGCATGCAATATCTGAAGTAGTCCCTTGGTATGCTCCTATAGCTAATTATCTAGTTAGTCACACTTTCCCTCCCAATTTTACTAAGCATCAAAGGAACAAGCTGAAAAGCGAGTCCAAATATTATATATGGGATGATCCATATTTATGGAGGTATTGTGCTTACCAGATAATTAGAAGGTGTGTGCCTCAATCAGAATTCCAGTCCATTTTAGAGGCCTGCCACTTCTCTGAGAGTGGTGGACATTTTGGCCCTCAAAGAACAGCTAGGAAAATCTTAGACTGTGGATTCTGGTGGCCTCCTTTTTTTATAGATGCTACTGCCTTATGTAAATCTTGTTTCCCATGCCAAAGGTTTGGGAATATATCCAAGAGGGATGAGATGCCCCAACAGGTTATGCTATTCTGTAAAATTTTTTATGTTTGGGGCATTGACTTCATGGGTCCATTTCCAAACTCTAGTGGTTACTTATATATATTGTTAGCTGTAGATTATGTTTCTAAATGGGTGGAAGCAATTTCTACCTGTACTGATGATGCTAAAACTGTTGTCTCCTTTGTTAGAAACCATATTATCTGTCACTTTGGATCACCACGAGCAATCGTGAGTGATCAAGGTACTCACTTTCGTAACAGGAGATTAGCAGGACTACTGAAGAAGCATGGAATTATTCACAAGAGCAACAACTTACTATCCCCAGACCAATGGGTAAGCAGAGGTGTCTAACAGAGAGATAAAGCATATCCTGGAGAAGATCATCAAGCCTCAGAGGAAGGACTGGAGTACCAGGCTACAAGATGTGCTTTGGGCATATCGGACAACATACAAGACACCAATCGGGATGAGCCCCTTTCGCCTGGTTTATGGAAAAGCTTGTCATCTCCCAGTAGAGGTAGAGCACAAAGCATTCTGGGCGGTAAGAGAAATCAACATGGGATTTGAGAAGGCCGAAGCTGAAAGGAAGCTGCAACTACAAGAATTAGAGAACCTTTTCCTAAAAGCATATGACAACTCCAGGCGATATAAAGAGAAGATAAAGGCCGTGCATGACAAGCACATCAAGAGGAGAGAATTCAGACATGGGGAGCTAGTTCTCCTTTACAACTCCAGGCTGTGACTCATGCCAGGAAAGCTGAGGGAAGGCTGACGTTAGGATTTTTGCCAGTAAAGAATTTCATAAAAACAGTCGCGTTGTAGATATAGTCTCTAAACCGACAGAAATCCCTTCGTACAAATGTTTTGGTTGTCACAAGTAACAAACCCCTTTTAAAATTGATAACCGAGTATTTAAACCTCGGGTCGTCTTCTCAAGGAATTGCAGGGAGGTATGTTCTTATTATTGGTTATGAGTTTGTAAATTGGGGAAATTTGGAGTTTGGGCAATGGGCACAGGTATATTTTCAAAGCAATAAAAATAAATAACTGAAAAATAAACTTTTAGCAAGTTATGAGAAATTGGAAGTCTAGACTTAGTTATCCTTATCAATAATAATGAAATTTGAATCTTAATTCCACTTAGTTAACCTTCACTAAAGCAAAGGAAAGTCAAGGGACTAATTAGTCAGATCTTTGAATCCTAGTTAATTCCTAAGAAAAGATTGGGATTATTGAAGATCAATTCAATTAGCAAGGATAACAATTATCAATTATGCTATTGAGTTGGATAATTCCTGAGTTACTGATTTCTTAACCAAGACCAAAAGGGAAAATATCTAAATTAAAAGCATTCATATAAATAAAGCAAAGCAAAATTAAGTCTGAAAATACCTCGAATTGCATTCACAAAAGAACTTAAATCTGACATACAAATTAAATTGGAGATATAAATAAAAAGAACATTGAACCTGGGATTGAGAGTCACTCCTAAAACTAAAAGAAGTCCTAAATCCTAATCCTAAGAGAGAGGAGAGAACCTCTCTCTCTAAAAACTACATCTACTCCTAAAATTGTGAATGTGAAAGCCTCCTCTATGAATGGATGCAATCCCCCACTTTATAGCCTCTAATCTGTGTTTTCTGGGCTGCGAACTGGGTCGAAAACAGCCCGGAAATCGCTGGAGAAGAATTCAAACACGCTGATTTCCGTCACTGCGACGCGGCCGCATGGAGCACGCGGTCGTGTCGCCTAGCGTCAGAGCAACTATGGTATATTATATATCAAATCGAAGCCCCGGACGTTAGCTTTTCAACACAACTGGAACCGCATCATTTGGACCTCTGTAGCTAAAGTTATGGCCGTTTGAGTGCAAAGAGGTCAGGCTAGACAGCTTAGCAATTTCTCCAACTTCTTGTATTCCTTCCAATTTTGCATGCTTCCTTTCCATCCTCTAAGCCATTCCTACCATATAATCTTTGAAAACACTTAACACACATATCAAGGCATCTAATGGTGATAAGAGAGGATTAATATTAGCAATTATAAGTCCAAAGAAGCATGTTTTCAATCAAAGCACATAATTAGGAAGGCAAATGTAAAACCATGCAAATAGTATGAATAAGTGGGTAAAGAGTTGATAAAATCCACTCAATTGAGCACAAGATAAACCATGAAATAGTGGTTTATCAACCTCCCCACACTTAAACATTAGCATGTCCTCATGCTAAGCTCAAGAGAAGCTATAAAGATGAAGAGGAATGGTAGAATGTATGAAATGCAACCTATCTATATGAATGCAACTACATGCAAAGAAATGTTTCTACCTACTTGGTTAAAAATAAATAAGTTCTCCAAGACAAAAAATAAATCAGATTTCACTAATCCAAATCATACAATAAAAAGCAAGTAAACTTGTAAGAAGATAGCTCATGAAAGCAGGGAGCATAGAATTAAGCCTTGAACCCTTACTAGTAGTGTATATCACTCTAATCTCTCAAGTGTATAGGGTCAATCACTCTACTCTTCTCTAGTCATGCTTTCTAAAATTTGTTTTTCACCTAACCAATCAACAATATTAAATATACCAATGCAAACATCATGAGGTCTTTTCAAGGATGTAATGGGGCTAAGGTAAGAGTAAGGGTATATGTATATGGCTAAGTGAGCTTTATGAATTAAATCTTTAATTAATATAAACTTTCACCGAACATACATATACTCTATATAACTCTAAAATCATGCCTAGCTACCCATAGAATTCACTTTTGCATTACATACTCATGTATCAATTTTTCTTTAATTTTATCACATATGCATTGATCTTTTATTAACTTAACATTGGGGTAATTTTGTCCCCTTATTTATTTATTTATATTATATATATTTTTTTTCTTTTTTCTTTTTTTTCTCTCTCTTTTTTTTTAGAGAGACATAAAAACTAGAATAACATATCAATGCATATGGAATTTTTAATTTTCTGTTTTACATGAGTAGGTACCCAAATTTTCCAATATTCAAAATTAGAAACATGATACATTCCCTTATTAACCCAAGTTCCCACAGTTTCCCCACACTTAATTAACACACTATCTTAAGCTAACCAAAGATTCAATTGGGATAATTAATTTGTTTTCCGCTTAAGGCTAGTGATGTGGTACAATATAGAACAAATGGGGATTAAAAGGCTCAAAGTGGCTGACAAGGGTGATTTAAAGGGTAGGCTTATTTGGGATAAGTGAGCTAAAATCAAATAATGGCCTCAATCATATGCAAGCATGTAAATACACTAAATATTGGACATATAGAATGGAACAAAGCTAAGATTGCAATTATAGAGAAGAAAACACACAAGAATAAAATATTTATGGTTAAATAATGTAACCATATAAATAAGCTCAAAATCTCACAGGTTGTGTGTTCTTTGGCTCAAAAACCATGTTCCACATACAACTTAAAAAAAAAATTTTCAATTTAAATTAGTGAAATTTTTCAAAGATAGGGTCTTAAAAGAATTTTATTACTTTAACCAAGTAGTAACTAAATGCATAAAATCAAACAAATATGCAAATGCAATAACTAATTTAACAGAGAAAATTTAAACATTGATGTTGAAACAGAAAGGTACTAACCCATGGAGATCGGTATCGACCTCCCCACACTTAAAGATTGCACCGTCCTCGGTGTATGCTGAGATTTGCAAGTGGACGGGGGTTGTGGTTCCTCAGCTGGGGCTCTTTTTGTTCCTTTCCTTGCCGGTAGTTTGGGAGTAGCTTTCTCTTTACCCTTCTTGGTGGCCATCCTGAAAAGGAAAAAAGAAAGTGACTTTTAAAGCTAAGGGTTAGATCAAGGAAGAGAGCGGGAAAGGTGGTAATCAATGCACAATAAAGAAGAGTGATGTTAACACACGCTCATGAGTACATGTGAAAAGTCATCAATGGAAAATAGCTAGTGAATATGATGTCAAGTGAATGCAAGGTGTTTATTGGAATGCTGGCAAATGCATGAGTAGCATAGATCAAGCATTCAATGTCCAAATTAGATTACCAAGTCTTTCAAACTATCAACATGTTTGTAATAACAATTATATTTAATCAATAAAACATGAAAGGGGTTTTGTGAAAAACAACAGGCATTAATAGTAGAATAATTTAAAATAGTGTTCAATGCCATACGGACTTTTTCACAAATACATAGCATGCATGGTAAATAAGTTATTGAATGTATTAAATTGAACATGCAAGCAACCCTTTAAAAAGTAATATATAATTGTCAAACCATTTTAATAATCCAAAAAAAATATATAAAAATAATGACCCAAATAAATTTCTAACACCAATGAAAATAATGCAATGAATGAAAGTATGCAAATAAATTAAATAAAATAGAATGAGAGGGAAAAAGGATGAGAAGAAGAAAAAGAAAGTGAGAAATGAGAGAGAAGGAAGAAATTAGGATTAGAAAAGAAAAGATAAGAAAATTGGCACTAATCTGGATAGGTTGTGCGACGCTGGCGACGCGGTCGCGTGGGTGATGCGGTCGCGTGGTGTGCGATAAGGTTGGGTGACGCGGACGCGTGGGGCACGCGATCACGTGACTTGATTTGTGCTAGTGACGCGAGTGCAGCCTCACGGTCGCACAACTCTCTGTTCAAAACTCAGTATTGCCAAAATCCAGGGTGACGCGATCGCGTGGGGCATGCGATTGCGTGAGTGGCCATTATGAGGATATGATGCGGTCGCGTGGTGAGGCTTGGGCTTCCAGCACGAGTCCAGCCCAATTCCAGCTCAACTTTCTGCCATGCACCCTTTTTACGTCGATTTTTAGGGCACGCGGCCGCGTGGGTGACGCGGTCGCGTGGGAGGCCAAAGTTCCCACCTGACGCGGACGCGTCAGCGACGCGGTCGCGTGGGGTCAAATTATGCTAAAGGCGGGCCTCCAGCCATGCTTTCGCGTGACTCTCTGTTCAATATTTTTCTTCCCAATGCACTGGCGACGCGGACGCGTCAGCGATGCTGCCGCGTCGCGTGCGTGCCTTTTTTTTTTTTTGATAATCTGAAAAAAATGTAGAATGCAGTGTTAATATGAATGTGATGCAAAACTCCAGGTTCAATATAAAAATAAAACTCGAAAACAAATAAAACTGAATAAAAATGAAAAAGGAACGATTATACCATGGTGGGTTGTCTCCCACCTAGCACTTTTAGTTAAAATCCTTAAGTTGGACATTTGGTGAGCTCCCTGTTATGGTGGCTTATGCTTGTATTCATCCAGGAATCTCCACCAATGTTTGTAATTCCAGTAGCCTCCGGGATCCCAAACTAAGCATGTAAAGCCCTTAAGAAGCTTCAAACAGATTCTTAGGCTCCTGGGGTAACAAGTGTCAGAGTAGATTCCAGGATCTCAAATCTTGCTTTTACACCCATCTTTGTTGGGATCTGTATTTTTCCAACTGGGTGATAAGTAAATTGAATTCTCACTGCAGCTACCAAACAGCTTCCTAGACCCATTCAATTGAGCTCTACACCAACCTTTGTGTTTAAACTTAAAGCTTCCAATCATAATGAACTTTACAGGACAATTCTTACCACTGACCATCTTCCTCTTACTCTTTATGCCACAAAGAGCTCTAAGTTGACCATCCGTCTCCAGTAGCCCATATTCAAGTGGAATTAGAAAGCTAAGGTATATGAATTTTACCCACTTGAATGTTGTGAAGGATGATGGCAACTTAGGGGGAGGGGTCTCCAATAACTTTGGCAAGGTGATTTCAAGCTCCACTCCCTTGTGCTCTTTGACAACTTCCACCTCTTTGCAAGCTTCTTCAATTTTAACATCTCCCTCTTGGTAGCTTTCTTCCAGTTCAATCTTTTCTTCATTGCTCACCAAGGGCATTGAAGGAGGCTCTGTGACTGGACTTTCCAATGGAGGTACAGCATCCCTTAAGTCTGCAACCACTTCTTCCTTTTTAATAATTCCTGCTTTGTCCAGTTGTTTAAGTATAAAATCGTACTCATCCCCGATGATTTTCTTTTTATGACAACTCCTTTCAACTACTCTTTCATCTTCAAGGGTCTCTCCTACCTTCACCCGTAGGGCCTCCTCTAGCTCTTTATGAAGTATGAATTCGCGAAGATGATTCCTTCTTTCCTGTTCCATATCAATAGCATAATTGGGATCATCTTGCTCTTGGATTGATGGATGTGGGTGCTCTTCCATGGAGGGTGGTGATGGGATGAAAAGATCATTATGTGGTTGAAAAGGAAGTGCACTAGAGCTTGAGGGTTGAATATTGGAGGTAGAGGGTTGGTTCATGCGGGATATAAGATTTTGGAGTGTAGAGGTGAGACCAATGATGTTAAAGATGAGTGTATTGTTATCCAATAGAGGTTGGGGTGGATCTATGTATGGCTCATTCGGTTCATAGGGTGGTTGGTATGGTGGATGTGGGTTAGGGTCATATGGAGGAAAATGGTGTAAAGGGGCTTGTGAGTTTGATGGTCCAAAGTCATGTTGAGGAAAGGGTTCATAGGCATATGGTGGTGGTTGTTGATAGTCCATTGGAGGTGGTTGTTGCCATGAGGGTTGATCAAATCCTTGTGGCTCCTCCCATTTTTGATTGTTCCAACCTTGATGCCTGTTCTCATTGTAATTTCTTCTTCCTGCAACATTATTGTAACCAGACTCATAGCCAAAGGGGTGAAAGTTCATAGTAACAAATAAAAATTAAAAACAAAAATAAAAGCAATTTTAAATTAAAAGGTTATTTAAATTTTGAAATTTAAAAATTAAATTTTTGAAATTTGAAATTTGAAATTTTGAAATTTGAATTTTTGAAATTTGAATTTTAAATTTTTTAAATTTGAATTTTGAAATTTGAGATTTGAAATTTGAAAAAATTTTTAAAATTAAATTTTTAAATTTTTTTTAAAATTTGAATTTTGAAAATTGAAATTTGAAATTTTGAAATTTGAGTTTTAAATTTTGAATTTTTTTTAATTTAATAAGGAAAGAGAAAAACAATAAAATGACACCAAACTTAAAATTTTTAGATCAAAACGAAGAAAACAACTAAGAACAACTTGAAGGTCAAGATGAACACGAAGAACAACTTGAAGATCAAGATGAACACCAAGAAAAAAATTTTGAAAATTTTTTTTAATAATTAAATAAAAACCAATAACCTCTTAATTTATAAAAAAAGCAAAAATAAAAACAAAAATAAGAACAAATAAACAAGCAAAAATAAAAAAAAATATTTACAATAACCAATAATAAGGCACACTTTTGCAATTCCCCAGCAACGGCGCCATTTTGACGTTAGGATTTTTGCCAGTAAAGAATTTCATAAAAACAGTCGCGTTGTAGATATAGTCTCTAAACCGACAGAAATCCCTTCGTACAAACGTTTTGGTTGTCACAAGTAACAAACCCCTCAAGGATAACAATTATCAATTATGCTATTGAGTTGGATAATTCCTGAGTTACTGATTTCTTAACCAAGACCAAAAGGGAAAATATCTAAATTAAAAGCATTCATATAAATAAAGCAAAGCAAAATTAAGTCTGAAAATACCTCAAATTGCATTCACAAAAGAACTTAAATCTGACATACAAATTAAATTGGAGAAATAAATAAAAAAAACATTGAACCTGGGATTGAGAGTCACTCCTAAAACTAAGAGAAGTCCTAAATCCTAATCCTAAGAGAGAGGAGAGAACCTCTCTCTCTAAAAACTACATCTACTCTTAGAATTGTGAATGTGAAAGCCTCCTCTACTCTTAGAATTGTGAATGTCAAACACGCTGATTTCTGTCACTACGACGCAGCTGCATGGAGCACGCGGTCGCCTCGCCTAGCGTCAGAGCAACTATAGTATATTATATATTCAATCGAAGCCCCAGACATTAGCTTTCCAACGCAACTGAAACCGTGTCATTTGGACCTCTATAGCTAAAGTTATAGCCGTTTGACTGCGAAGAGGTCAGGCTGGACAGCTTAGCAATTTCTCCAATTTCTTGTATTCCTTCCAATTTTGCATGCTTCCTTTCCATCCTCTAAGCCATTCCTGCCATATAATCTCTGAAAACACTTAACACACATATCAAGGCATCTAATGGTGATAAGAGAGGATTAATATTAGCAATTATAAGTCCAAAGAAGCATGTTTTCAATCAAAGCACATAATTAGGAAGGCAAATGTAAAACCATGCAAATAGTATGAATAAGTGGGTAAAAAGTTGATAAAATCCACTCAATTGAGCACAAGATAAACTATGAAATAGTGGTTTATTAAAGGCCCCTACAGGATAGAAAAGGCAGAGCCATACGGAGTCTTCCACCTGAGTCATCCTTCAAGTTCCAAATTCATCAAGGTCAATGGACATCGCTTAAAGCTATATCATAGTGAGGAGATGAAAGACAATAAAGAGCTAGAGGTCTTCCTCTTGGAAGATCCACCAACAGAAGCAGACTGAGCTTGTGGACCGTCCAACTTAAGGACATAAAAGTAAAGTGCTAGGTGGGAGACAACCCACCATGGTATGATTGTTCCTTTTTATTCTCAGTCTTATTTTATTTTAATTTCTTTTTATTAGCATTCATCCATAAATTTTGCATATCCATCGGCATCTACATTCTGCATTTTACATTTTGCATAAAAAAAAAACCACCGACGCTCACGCGTCTATGGCGCACACGCGTCCCTTGGGGGATCGAAAAGGGCACAAATGTTACAGAGAGTTGGGCTGGAGGCGTGCAGGAGGGAGGCTTAGCGCACAAACAACCCACGCAGAAGTGCGCGTTGCGCGTACGCGTCCCCTGCACAATTGCCAATCTACGCGTACGCGTGCCTCAGAAAATCGACGTACTTGAGTATTTTGGCTGAAAGTTGTGCTGGCCTCGCGCTGGATTCTTGCTAGAGGCACCGCCTCGTTCAGACGTACGCGTATGGGACGCCTCCGCGTCCCTCTCCTTTCACGCAACCCATGCGGACGCACGCAGTACGCATGCGCATCGGTTGCACCGCACCACTAAATCCTAATTCTCTCCCAATCCTAATTCATTTTAATCCTAATTATTTCCTCATTCTTTCTTTCTTATTCCTTATTCTTTCTTACCTTCTATTACTTTCTTCTTCCCTTCTTCATCTTCTTCATCCAGGTTCTTTTCTTCTTCCCCTTTTACCCTTTCATTATTACTTTAATTTATGTTTCCTTCTTCTTTATTTTTCTTTTATTTTCATTATCTATGGTTTCTTTTTCTTTCTTCTTCCATGCTTTTTTATGTTGGTGTTAGAAATTTAAATGGGTGATTGTTTTCTTCTATATTTTGCTTGTGAAAAGTCCGTATGGCATTGTGAGTTATTAATTATTCTATTCTTCTACTCTACTGCCCGTTTTTCATAAAACCCTTGCAATCTTTTATTGATTAAATATAATTGTCAATACAAACGTGATTATTAGTTTGTTACATTGGATAATCAAATTAAGCTCTTAATGCTTGATCTACGCTACTCATGCCTTTGCCGGCATGCTAATAAACATCTTGCATCTAATTGTCTTAATTTATCATGCTATATTTCCATTGATGTCCTAATTACATGGAATTGCGACTATGTGTTTACGACATTCTTCCTTAGAGCCCCATCCTGGCTGAGCGGAACTACAACAATGAGAACCTACTCATCCTCCTTACCCACATTGTTGATTTTTTAGAGCCCCGCATTGAGAACAGACAATGGAGATTCTTACAGAGCCAGCCACGGCAGGTCAACCTCTCATGGGTAATTGAATTCTACTCCAATTTTCACATGCCAGCCCTGCAGTCTGTCTATGTCCGTCAGACGCAAGTCCTTATATCCGAAGGGGCCATTCAGCGAGCCTTAGATCTCTCCCCTGCTCTAGAAGGATTGGACGTATACTGAACGATCTGGATTTTCTGTCGGTAAAGAAATTTTTATAAATATAATCGCTTTGTAAGTATAGTTTCCAAACCAACAGAGAATCCTTTCGTACAAAAGTTTGGTTGTCACAAGTAACAAACCCAATAAAATTTATAACCGAAGTATTCAAACCTTGGGTCGTCTTTTCAAGAAATTGCAGGGAGGTGTGATTTATTATTGATTATGGAATAAGGCGTGTTTTTGGGGGTTTTGAAATAGAGAACAAGTAATTTAAATGGAAGGAAAAAATAAATTAATAATTATAAAGAAAACTCTTGGCAAGGTATAAGAACTGAAAATCCCATCCTAGTTATCCTTATCAGGTGTGATGAGAATTGTTTATCGCTCCCACTTAGTTAACCTTTACTAAATAAAGGAAAGTCAAGTGGACTAATTAACTTGATTCTTCAAGTCCTAGTCAACTCCTGTGGAAAGACTAGCTTTAGAGGGATCCAAATCAATCAGCAATTCCCAAATCTCAATCTACTGCTGAGTTTGACAACTCAAGTGTTACCAATTACTTAACCAAAGCCAAAAGGAGGAAAAACTAAATTAAATTGAAAGCAATTATAAATAGAATAAAATAATCATAAATCTGAAATACCTCAAATTGCATTTAAACATAAATTCAAATCCTAACATGGAAAGGTTCATAAGCCAAATTGAAAAGATAAATAACAATTAAAGTAATAGAATAAATAAATAAAAATAGAAAATAAATTAAAGAAACATTGAACCTGGCATTAAAGTAGTAATCATAAAATAAAACAAAGGGAATCCTAATCCTAAAACTTGAGAGAGAGGAGAGAGCCTCTCTCTCTCTAAAAACTACATCTAAAACCTAAAATTGTGTATATTGAATGTTGTAAAAACGTCCTGCGCATTCTTGTTTGATTCCCCCATTCTCTGGCTTATATTCTGTGTTTCTAGATTTGGAATTGGGCCGAAAAAGGGTCCAGAAATCGCTGGGGGCATTTTCTGCAGATTTCTGTACGTGGCGTCTGTCATGCGAGCGCGTGGGTCACGCGTTCGCGTGGTCTGGAGTTTTTCCTTGTCACGCATACGCGTCAGTCACGCGTTCGCGTCATTTGCATTCTGCTCAAGGCACGCATCCACGTTAGTCACGCGTTTGTGTCAGTGCCATTTCGCGCTAGGCACGCGTCCGTGTCATTCATGCGTTCGCTTCGCTGCCTTTTCTTCAAAACTCCATTTTTGTGCTTTTCTTCCATTTTTGTATGTTTCCTTTCTGTCTTCTAAGCCATTCTTGCCCTATGAAGCCTTGAAATACTTAACACACAAATCACAGCATCGAATGATAATAAAGGATAATTAAAATTAATACTTTTAAAGCATTGGAAACATGTTTTCACACTTATCACATAATAAGGAAGGAAAAGTAAAACCATGCAATTCATATGAATAAGTGGGTGATGAATTGATAAAAACACTCAAATTGAGCACAAGATGAATCATAAAATATGGGTTTATCAACCTCCCCACACTTAAACAATAGCATGTCCTCATGCTTAATCCAAGAGAAAGAGTAAAGGTGGAATGGTGGAATCTTATGCAATGCAATCTATTCTAAATGCAAACTACCTAAATGAATCATGCAATTCTAATTACTATCCACCTATATATATAGAGCTTACATGTGGTTAATATGATTCATAATTTTAAGGAATCATATAGCCAAGCCTATATCATGTTAAAGCATTTTCACAATTGAGTTGGGTTAAAATATTTCACAAACTTGCAAGATAATTAAATAATTAAATCTGGATATATGGAGATGAGCTATTGAACCCTCACTGGATTTTGTGTTTACTCTTTATTCACTCAGTGTTTGGGGTTAATCACTCTATTCTTTTCTATTCATGCTTTCTAAAAATTTGTTCTTCATCTAACCAATCAACAAATATACAATGTATACATACAAACATCATGAGGTCTTTTCAAGGTTGTAATGGGGACAAGGTAAAGGTAAGGGTATATATAAGGCTAAGTGAGCTATAGGTTGAATCCTTAATTAGTCTAAGATCTCACCTAACATATACATTCTCTATAAAAAAATTTAAAATTATCCTAGTTTACCCAATTTTCCCACTTTTGTGTCACATACTCATGTACCAAGTTTATTTTGTTTTTACCCCCATGTGCATTGATTCCTTTTACTAAACTTATCATTGGGGCGAATCTGTCCCCTTATTTAATTACTTAAATAAATAAATAAATTAAATTTTTTTTGAAACATAAACATAACATTTTCAATGCACATGGTATTTTAATTTAAATTGGTTTCACATGAGCATGCTCCCAAATTTCTGATTTATTTTACTAATTTAATCCTTTCCTATCAACCCATGTTCTCACGTTTCCCCACACTTAGTGTGCATCACAATTTCTATCTTAAGCTAACCAAGGATTCAACTTGGGATTTTGATATTATTTTTCTGCTTAAGGTTAGTAATGTGGTTATAGAACAAAAGGGGATTAAAAGGCTCAAGGGGGCTAACAAAGGTGATGTAGGAGGTAGACTTATTTGGGATAAGTGAGAAAAATTCAAATGATGGCCTCAATCATATGTGGGTATGTATCTACATTCTATATTGGACATATAGATTGAAACAAAGTTAAGATTACAAGCATAGAAAATAAGTGCGAAACACACAGGAATGAAATTTATGGTTGAATGTAACCATACAATTAAGCTCAAAAACTCACGGGTTGTGTGTTCGTTGGCTCCAAAATCATATATCAGTTATGTATGTCATGCAAGTAGAAATCAAGAGTTTCCATTATTCTCAATGTGAATCTTAGGATGGCTCTTAAAAACTTAGTCTTCTTCCTTGAAGAAATGTTGTTAACTAACTCACATTTGTTGCTATATATATACAGTGTGTGGATTGTTGTGATTCTGTTATACTAAAGTTTCTAGTTTACTCTTTTTATTTTCAATTAATCTAAATTATCGTATGCTAAAAGGGTAAACTAAACTAATAAATCCATATATTCTATATCACAACTTAATAAGCTAAAAGTGCAACTAAACTAAATATCTAAGATAAATATATAAACCAAAGTGCAAAATGCAGAAATATAGTAAAAATACAGAAAAATATGCAAGTACTGGAAGATAAATAAGATAAGATAAAATAAAAAAAATAAAAATAAAAATAAAAATAAAAATACAGAAAAATGAGCAAAATAGGATAAAAAGAGAGTCTGAAAAGTGGTTCACCAAAATAAAGTTCGCCGGAGATGGCGACCTCCCCACACTTAAATAATAGCATCGTCCTCGATGCTCACTCAAGCTGGGTGTGAAGAAGTGTCATCTCCGGAAGGATGTGCAGTAGGTGTCTCTGTGGTGGTCTGGGGCTCTGCAGTCTAGATGAGTGTCGGAGGGTCTGCCTGTTGAAGTGGAGGCTCTGCCTGTAGAAGGATCTCTGGATCAGCCGGCTGTATCTGATGGGGCTCCTCATGGTGTGGCACAGCCTGCTCAAGTCCTGCCTGCTCAGCCTCTGCATGTGCCTCCTCTTCATGATCGTCCGCCCCTGCATCAAATGGCTCAGATGGGGTGTCGGGCTCGGAGGGGATGTCGCTGCCGGATCGGATCATCAACTTTAAGTGCTCATAGCGTCGCTTGTTGCGACTCTTCATACGATCCAATCGTGCAAAGAGTCGGTGCATGAGGTGATAAATAGGCTCGGGAGAAAGTGAGGGTGCAGTGGTAGTTGGTGGGACAGTGGATGCAGAAGGGGCAGCAGAAGATGTAGCTGCCTCAGCAGAGGCAGTGAGAAATGGTGGTCGGTAGCCCAAAGCCTGAAACTTCCTGCTGTGAGGGATGATCTTCTTGCAGTCGGTGGCGGTTGGCTTCTCATTTGCTAGCTCCCAGGGCACCTCAGCTCGGCGGCCTAGCTGAGTGATCAGGTATGGGAATGGTAGGGTGCCTCTGACATGGACTCTTGCCATGTAATACCGGATGAATTGGGGGAGATATAAGTCCTTTCCCTCCATCACACACCCGATGAGGGTAATCATAGCAGCTGACACCTCTGTCTCATGAGTGCCTGGCATCACATAGTTACTCAGAATCTGCTGCCAAAGCCGAGCCTCATCGTTCAGGTAGATAATCTTTATTCCTTTTGGGGCCACTGTGGACTTGCTCATTATCCATGGGACAGTAGGATCAAGAGCTATGGTCCTCTTGACTGCTTCCCAGTCAAATCTCATGAATCTCACATCCTCCTCAGCCTTTTGGTAACCATCTGGCTTATCTGACTTAGGCTGAAGTTGGAGGATTTCTTCAATGGCTTCTTCAGTAATCAGAATTTGCTTCCCTCTGAGTTGGACGGCATCCAGGGTTATTTTGAAGTAGTTGCAATAGAATTCTCTGACCCAGGATGAGTTGACTTCAGTCAAGTTCCTTTCCAAGAAGAATGATAAACCCCGATTTTGTGGTTTATCTTGTGCTTATTTTGGGGGATTTTATCAACATTTCTCACACTTATTCACAAGAAATGCATGGTTTTGTGTTCACTTCCCAATATTGCTCGATGATGGAAAACATGCTTATTTTGCCTTAAAATTGGCATATTTTAATTCTCTTCTATTTCCATTCGATGCCGTGATGTATTTGTTGAGTAATTTCAGGAATTATAGGGTAGGAGTGACTTAGAAGAGAGGGAGAAAGCATGTACAAAAAGGGAGGAACATGAAGAATTGAAATCTTGGGAAAAGCAGCATCGGCGCGCTCGCGCACTCCACGCGCACGCGTGGACGGGATTGGTTGGAAGCGGCGCACAAGGATGGACGCATCCGCGCGGATCAGAAATTTCTATCGACGTGCACGCGCACTTGGCGCGCACGCATGGATCACAAAAGCAATCGGCGCGCACGCACGCATGGCGCGCACGCGTGAAATGCTGCACGTGACCTCATTAAAGAAAATCGTGCCTGGCGATTTCTGAGGCTCATTAGGTCCAATTTCAAGCTGTTTCTGCATGGAAAAGACCCAAGGATACTAGGAGGAAAGGGGGGATCACTCATTTTACACTAGGACATAATTTTTAGTTAGTTTTTGGTTCTTTTGTTATTCTAGAGGGAGAAACCCTTGTTCCTCTCTAGATCTAGTTTTAATTTGATCTTTCCTTGTCGCCAACCCACTACTAATCTAATCAGTAGGTAGGTTGGGACTTATGGGTTGATGCGATCAAAGCCATTTGACGTACTTCAAGTCTAGGAGTAGATATCACGTACTTAAGACTTTGAGAGTAGACTTAATGAGCTTGGCTCCTCATAATTGTCAAGATATAGTTGTTAGACAAGGATGGTGGCCCCAATTCCCAAGCCTAGCCAAGAGTTGCTTTTATTATTCACATTTGAAAATCAATTTTCTCAACCAATTGCTTTAGTTGTAGTTACTTGTTTGGGTTATAATAGAATTAAGTGGAATGTTGTTTGTTCATTGAAGTTGCTCATGTTTTGCTTAATTAATTGAACTAGTTGTTGCATTTTAAGATTACTTGCTTGTTAAGATTCCCATTTATTTTCATGCTCATAACTCACAACCCCGGATTTCTAACCAATGTTGAAGTACATGTTTGCCCATTCCTTGTGAAACGACCCGAGGTTTGAATACTTCGGTTATTTCTATTGGGGTTGAACTTGTGACAACCAGATCTCTCTTCTAAATTTGACCCCCCAAGGATTGTTGTTGGTAGAGCTATACTTGCAACGCGACCTTATTGGAAAAAACTCTTTACCAATACACCCTTGGGGCACGTGTCAAAGAACCAGTCTCTCTATTTAATTTGTTCTGAAGTGTATTGTTTGAGTTCTTCTGGAATTTTGAGGGTCCTTTCCAGGTATAGGTTTCTGGAAGTGGCAAAAACTGGATACTTCAGCTCACAGTATCTGTTGGTGAACTTGAAAGGGTCTGTGGCAGGTAGTAGCTGGTCGGCCTTTTCCTGCGGGGTAAAGTTCTTCTCCCGCCAGGAATCGTCGTGGAGGATATCCAATATAGAGGTAGAGGATTCTCCTCTTTTCCTTTTGCCAGTGGTTGCTTTACCCTTTCCTTTACTTTTAGGGTTAGACATCCTGAAAAGCAGAATTTCCATAAGACAGTTCAAGAATTAAAGCATGAAAACAGGTAAGCAAATAGGAATATATCAATAGAAGCATAGATTGGCAAAAGATGAATAAAGTGGCAATGTAAGCATGAATTGAGTTAATTTGATGTAAAATTTTGGATTGTAGGCAAGTTAAAAGTTGGAGAAGAAAAATCACAATCCAAAATCTTTGATGTGCAGAATTGTTTGTAATTAGGAACAACACCAAACATGCCTTGAAATGGTTTGGAAAGTAGTTAGTTGAAAATTAAAAAGTTAGAAAGTTAAAAGTGGTTAAAAGTTAAAAATGAAGTCAAAGTCAGTGGCATGGTGTTGTGGTTCCCCATAACTAAAATTGCACAAATTTGAAAACAAGTAACTCAATTTCAAGTAAAAATTTGCAGATTATTGATGATTAATCATGGAAAAGAATTTCAGATTCAAGGTGAAATCATCAATAATTTGATTTAATCAAATAAGGGAATCAGAAAGAATGAGAAAGCTGGCCCGCGCATTCATGAATTGCTTTGGTTAAACCCATTTATTGCAAAATTAGAAAGTTCCAAAACTAATTCATGAATGGTAGTGGAGTGAAATAGTATGCTGAAAAAAATTGGGCAGCATTTCGTCTAAAAATTGGACATTCCCGGGTAATAAACAACAGCAAAAATAGTTTATATGATAATAAAATAGTGCAAAAATGAGTAACAATTATTAATTCACAGGAATTCAAAATAAATAACTCAATCTACATCAAAGCAGCATAAGAACAGCAGTAACATCACAACAATATTCAAATTGTGAAACAGATTTAAAACAGTTAACAAGAACGGCGCAATTATCAGGCCTAAATCTACTAACCACATCCTAGCTACCTAACCACCTAAAATTCACTACGATCATGCATCTCTAACTATCCTAATTTGAACATAATTCGAAAAACTAACTAACTAATCAACGAAAAAAAGATTCAGTGTTCGGCGGAACCTGGTGGGTAGAGGAATAGAATTAGGGCACAGAGAGATCGTGATGGTGGCGGCAGGGACGTGGCGGCGCTGGGAGGTGGCACGGCAGCGGTTCGGTGATGGCAGTGGTGGCTGTGTGGTGGGTGTAGGTTGAAGGGGGTTAGGAAGGAGAAGAAGAGGTGAGGAGGGGAGAGTTGGGAGCGTGGGTGCAGAGGGGGTTTGGGGTTAGGGTATTTGAATCCACGCGAACGCGTGGGGCACGCGATCGTGTGTTTTATGGCAAAAAGTGAATGACGCGATCGCGTGATTGATGGATAATGAAAGTGACGCGTACGCGTGAGGCACGCGGATGCGTCGCTTGGAATTGTGGTAAACGCACAATTCCAGCATCGTTTTGGCGCAACTCTCTGTTTCCAATCAGCGGGAAATGATTTCCATGCGATGTGTACGCATCGCCCACGCTGTCGCATGGTGTGTGTGAAGTGAAAGTGACGCGTTCGCGTCACTGACGCGATAGTGTGGGTGAGATATAATGAAGGTGACGCGTTCGCATCACCAACGCGATCACGTGGCCCAAATTGTACCTAATGCACCACAGCCGCACGATTCCAGCCCAACTTTCTGGGCGTTGGATGTTTGACGTCGATTTTGCGCCGACGCCCATGCGTGGCCCATGTGCACGCGTGGGGTCTCTCTTTTTTTTTATAACAATATGCAGGATCCAAAATGTAATGCTAATGTGGGTGCCATGAATAATTCCAGGTTCAATGAAAATAGAATAAAATAAAACTCAAAAACAAACAAAATGAAATAAGATCAAAATTGAAAATGGAACGATCATACCATGGTGGGTTGTCTCCCACCTAGCACTTTTAGTTAAAGTCCTTAAGTTGGACATTCGATGAGCTTCCTGCTATGGTGGCTTGTGCTTGAATTCATCCAAAAATCTCCACCACTGTTTAGAATGCCAACAACCTCCGGGGTCCCAAACTAGGCATGTAAAACCCTTGAGCAAATTCAAACAGGTTTTCAGGCTCCCGGGGTGCTGAATATTAGAATAGATTCCAAGATCCCAAACCTTGCTTTTATATCCGCCTTTGTCTCGATCTATATTTTTCCAGCCGGGCGGTTTGGAAGTTGTATTCTTACCAAGATAACCAAACGTTTTCCAAGACCCATTCAGTCGAACTCGAAACCAATCCCTACACTTCAAAGTGAAGCGTGGAACTTTGTTGAATCTTGCATACCAGCCTTGAGCACGAACCATTTCCCTTTTACTCTTAAAGCCGCAAAGAGCTCTAAGCTGGCCATCTGTTTCAAGCAAACAATATTCAAGTGGAAATGTAAAGATAAAGGCTATGGATTTTACCCACTTGAAATTTGTATTGGATGGTAATGGCCTTGGAAAGGTGTTTCCAGTGGTTTTGCAAGCTCTACTCCCTTGTGTTCTTCTGTGAATTCCTCCACTTCCTTGCAAACTTCTTCAACTGCAACCACGTCTTGATCCAAGTCTTCGACATCTTCCTCATCACTCAAGTCATAATTTGGGGGTTGAGAAAAGTCTACCTCCGTATCATTTTCATATTCACTTGGGGAAGATTCTACAATCTCAGAGAATTTACTTGCGAATGTAAGTTCATTACTAGGAGAACTTGACTCGTGATTATCATTATCAAGGAAACGCGCTTCTTGAGTTGTTCCGTCCAGTTTTTCAGAAGATATCTGTTTGGGGGCTGTGCACTATCCTCCTTAGCATCAATTACAAATTTCTTGACAGAATTCTCCACAATTCTGGATTCCCATGGAGGTTCATCATCTCCTAAATCTTCAACCAATTCTTCTTCTTCGATAATTTCAGCTTCCTCCACTTGTTCCAGTACGAAATCATGCTCCTTACTGTCCATTGGAGTTTCTAGTATCTCCTTCATGCTACGTTCTTCATTAGATTGTCCACATGAAGCCATGGGGGTTCCTTGAGTGTCCGAACGTCGGGAAGGTATTCGATTAATCGCTTGCTCCAGTTGGTGAAGGGTTACATGAAATTTTTCCACTGTTTCCTTGAGTTGCTCCCTTGTTTCTTGGGTTGACAGATATGGACATGGTGCATAAGGACGTGGTGGTTCTTGGGAGTAATTGGATTGGAATTGGGGTGGGTATGGGTTAGGGTCATACGGAGGTGAATGGTGGTAGGGGGCTTGTGAGTGTGGTGGTTCAAAGCTATGTTGAGGAGGTGGTTCATAGGCATATGATGGTGCTTGTTGGTAACTACGAGGGGGTCCACCGTATCTATTATCTTGGTATACACCTCAGAGTGGCTCTTGACCATAGTAATTTGGTGGGTGTTGGTTGTCACGAAAGGGTCCACCATAACTATTGTCTCGACATGCATTGTTGAATGGTCGTCGTCCATGGTACGTTGGAAGGTGTTGTTGCCTAAAGGGTTAATCAGATCCTCGTGGCTCCATCCATCTCTGATTGTTTTGACCTTAATGCGTGTTCCTGTTATAGCTTACATTCCTTTCAACAATATTAGAACCAAACTCAAAGCGATGGGGATGAGAACTCATAGTAACTAATAAAAATTAAAAACAAAAATATAAACAAGCAAAATAAAATATTTACAATAACCAATAATAAGGCACACGTTTGCAATTCCCTGGCAACGGCGCCATTTTGAACGATCTGGATTTTCTGTCGGTAAAGAAATTTTTATAAAAATATAATCGCGTTGTAAGTATAGTTTCTAAACCAACAAGGAATCCTTTCGCGTTGTAAGTATAATTTTATTGGGTTTGGTTGTCACAAGTAACAAACCCAATAAAATTTATAACCGAAGTATTCAAACCTCGGGTCGTCTTCTCAAAGAATTGCAGGGAGGTGTGATTTATTATTGATTATGGAATAAGGCGTGTTTTTGGGTTTTTGAAATACAGAACAAGTAATTTAAATGGCAGGAAAAATAAATTAATAATTATAAAGAAAACTCTTGGCAAGGTATAAGAACTGGAAATCCCATCCTAGTTATCCTTATCAGGTGTGATGAGAATTGTTTATCGCTCCCACTTAGTTAACCCTTACTAAATAAAGGAAAGTCAAGTGGACTAATTAACTTGATTCTTCAAGTCCTAGTGAACTCCTGTGGAAAGACTAGCTTTAGAGGGATCCAAATCAATCAGCAATTCCCAAATCTCAATCTACTGCTGAGTTTGACAACTCAAGTGTTACCAATTACTTAACCAAATCCAAAAGGAGGAAAATCTAAATTAAATTGAAAGCAATTATAAATAGAATAAAACAATCATAAATCTGAAATACCTCGAATTGCATTTAAACATAAATTCAAATCCTAACATGGAAAGGTTCATAAGCCAAATTGAAAACATAAATAACAACTAAAGTAATAGAATAAATAAATAAAAATAGAAAATAAATTAAAGGAACATTGAACCTGGCATTGAAGTAGTAATCATAAAATAAAACAAAGAGAATCCTAATCCTAAAACTTGAGAGACAGGAGAGAGCCTCTCTCTCTCTGAAAACTACATCTAAAACCTAAAATTATGTATATTGAATGTTGTAAAAACATCCTGCGCGTTCTTGTTTGATTCCCCCATTCTCTGGCTTATATTCTGTGTTTCTGGATTTGGAATTGGGCCGAAAAATGGTCCAGAATCGTTGGGGGAATTTTCTGCAGATTCCTATACGTGACGTCTGTCACGCGAGCGCGTGGGTCACGCGTTCGCGTGGTCTGGAGTTTTTCCTTGTCACTCGTACGCGTCAATCACGCGTTCGCATCATTTGCGTTCTGCACAAGGCACGCGTCCGCATTAGTCACGCGTTTGCGTCAGTGCCATTTCGCGCTAGGCACGTGTCCGCATCATCCATGCGTTCACGTCGCTGCCTTTTCTTCAAAACTCCATTTTTGTGCTTTCCTTCCATTTTGTATGTTTTCTTTCTGTCTTCTAAGCCATTCCTACCCTATGAAGCCTGAAAATACTTAACACACAAATCACGGCATCAAATGGTACTAAAGGATAATTAAAATTAATACTTTAAAGCATAGGAAACATGTTTTCACACTTATCACATAATAAGGAAGGAAAAGTAAAACCATGCAATTCATATGAATAAGTGGATGAAGAATTGATAAAAACACTCAAATTGAGCACAAGATGAATCATAAATTATGGGTTTATCACAGACCAAGAAGCCTCTGTCAAGCGCCAGACATACCAATTTGACTGGGACAACGTCCTCAGAATTATAGCACAACCTGGCAGCAGATGGATCGATGGATACCATCGATCCCGACCTAAGGGCATATTGGCTTCAGTACTTACCTTGGAGGCTCGAGTGTGGGCACAGATTATGTCCCACTACGTCTTTTCGAGCAATCACGAGTCCTCCTTCACTGCAGACATGGTTGTTCTCATCTGGTGTATCCTTACAGACCAGCCTCTCAACTTACCAAGACACCTCCAGCACGCCATGGGACACGTACAGATTATGGGCAACCTACCCTTTTCCACCTTGGTTTCAGATCTAGTCTTGGCAGCCGGAGTCTCCTACAGAGCTGGAGACACCAAGACCATAATTTCGCGGGATGATCAGTATGTCCCCAACGGGAAGTACATCAGACCCCAGCAGTGGTGCACGAAATTACAATCACACTTTTGCAACTCCGCATAACTAACCAGCAAGTGCACTGGGTCGTCCAAGTAATACCTTACGTGAGTAAGGGTCGATCCCACGGAGATTGTCGGCTTGAAGCAAGCTATGGTTATCTTGTAACTCTTAGTCAGGATATCAATAATTCTCAGATTTAATTGTAAAAAGTAAAAGAACATGAAATAAATACTTCTTATGCAGTAATGAAGAACAGGTTGAGGCTTTGGAGATGCTTTGTCTTCTGAATCTCTGCTTTCCTACTATCTTCTTCTTCATGCACGCAAGGCTCCTTCCATGGCAAGCTTTATGTTGGGCATCACCGTTGTCAACGGCTACTTCCCGTCCTCTCAGTGAAAATGTTCTAAATGTGCTGTCACCGCACGGCTAATCATCTGTTGGTTCTCGATCATGTCGGAATAGGATCCATTGATCCTTTTGCGTCTGTCACTACGCCCAACACTCACGAGTTTGAAGCTCGTCACAGTCATCCCTTCCCAGATCCTACTCAGAATACCACAGACAAGGTTTAGACGTTCCAGATCTCAGGAATGGCCGCCAATAATTCTAGCTTATACCACGAAGGTTCCAATCTTAGATTAGAAACCCAAGAGATACACGTTCAAGCTTGATTGCATGTAGAACGGAGGTGGTTGTCAGGCACGCGTTCATAGGTGAGAATGATAATGATTGTCACGGATCATCACATTCATCAGGTTGAAGTGCGAATGAATATCTTAGAATAGAAGCAAGCGTGATAGAATGGAAAACAGTAGTAATTATATTAATTCATGAAGAACAGCAGAGCTCCTCAACCCCAACAATGGGGTTTAGAGACTCATGCCATAGAGAATACAATATGAAATGTGTAAAGTGTCATGAGGTACAAAATGAATCACTAAAAGTAGTTTTTATAGTAAACTAGTGACCTAGGGTTATAGAAAATGAGTAAGCTAGGGTGTTTAGTGTAAAAATCCACCTCTGGGGCCCACTTGGTGTGTGCTTGGGCTGAGCATTGAAGCTTTCATGTGTAGAAACTTTTCTTGGAGTTAAATGCCAGCTTTTGTGCCAGTTTGGGCGTTTAACTCCAGTTTTTATGCTAGTTCCGGTGTTAAACGCCAGAATTCTTTGGGCTGACTTGGAACGCCTGTTTGGGCCATCAAATCTCGAGCAAAGTATGGACTGTTATATATTGCTGGAAAGCCCAGGATGTCTACTTTCCAACAAAATTGAGAGCGCGCCAATTGGGCTTCTGTAGCTCCAGAAAACCACTTCGAGTGCAGGGAGGTCAGAATCCAACAACATCTGCAGTCCTTTTTCAGCCTCTGAATCAGATTTTTGCTCAGGTCCCTCAATTTCAGCCAGAAAATATCTGAAATCACAGAAAAACACACAAACTCATAGTAAAGTCCAGAAAAGTAAATTTTAAATAAAAACTAATAAAAATATAATAAAAACTAACTAAAATATACTAAAAATAGTGCCAAAAAGCGTATAAATTAACCGCTCATCACAACACCAACTTAAATTGTTGCTTGTCCCCAAGCAACTGAAAATCAAATAGGATAAAAAGAAGAGAATATACAATGAATTCCAAGAACATCTATGAAGATCAGTATTAATTAGATGAGCGGGGTTTTTAGCTTTTTGCTTCTGAACAGTTTTGGCATCTCACTTTATCCTTTGAAGTTCAGAATGATTGGCTTCTATAGGAACTCAGAACCCAGATAGTGTTATTGATTCTCCTAGTTAAGTATGTTGATTCTTGAACACAGCTAATTTATGAGTCTTGGCCGTGACCCAAAGCATTTTGTTTTCCAGTATTACCACCGGATACATAAATGCCACAGACACATAACTGGGTGAACCCTTTCAGATTGTGACTCAGCTTTGCTAGAGCCCCCAATTAGAGGTGTCCAGAGCTCTTAAGCACACTCTTTTTGCTTTGGACCACGAATTTAACCGCTCAGTCTCAAGTTTTCACTTGACACCTTCACGCCACAAGCACATGGTTAGGGACAGCTTCGTTTAGCCGCTTAGGCCAGGATTTTATTCCTGTGGGCCCTCCTATCCACTGATGCTCAAAGCCTTGGATCCTTTTTTATTTTACCATTGCCTTTTGGTTTAAAAGGCTATTAGCTTTTTCTGCTTACTTTTTCTTTTTCTTTCTTTTTCTTTTTTCGCCTTTTTTTTTCTACAAGCTTTCTATTCACTGCTTTTTCTTGCTTCAAGAATCAATTTTATGATTTTTCAGATCATCAGATAACATTTCTCCTTTTCCCATCATTCTTTCAAGAGCCAACAATTTTAACATTCACAAACAATCAAATTCAAAAACATGCACTGTTCAAGCATTCATTCAGAAAAACAATAGTATTGCCACCACATTAAACTGTTTTAAAATTCGAAATTCATGTACTTCTTTTTCTTTTTCAATTAAAAATACTTTTCTTTTAAGAGAGGTGATGGATTCATGGGACATAAACTTTAAATTTTATTAATCATGGAATGACAATAAGACTCAAAAATAAATATAGGAGCAAACCAATAATAATAGAAGGCAGAAAATAAAAACAGAAAAATAAATGACTCTTAAAATAGACTCTTAATAATAAAGGTTATCACAGAGTTAGGACTCAACAACCTTGATTTTGAGAAGTGGATGCTCCCTCAATCTGTGGGGTGCTTGGTCCTTCAAGGGAGAGCTTTTGGCGCTTCAGCTCCTTTAGCTCACGCCCCTGCTTCTCCTGTTTCTTCAGCAGTTTGCAGAGCATGTAGTTTTGATTCTGCTGTTCTTCCTTAAGTTGTTCCATAGCTTCTTGCAGCTTGGTAACAGATGCTTCTAGGCGGGTCCAGTACTCAATTTCAGGAATTTCTGGGAGGAACTCCTGCGCCCTCCTTTTGATGGAGTTGTCTTGCACTTGTCCTTCCATTGACTTCTTGGTGATTTGGTGTTCGATTGGGATGAATTCATCTACTCCCATCCTCACCCAGCATCTTTACATAGCAGAGAAATTAAGCTTGGGTAGGCCAATTTGGCTTCAGTGGAGTTCTTGTTTGCAATTGTGTAAATCTCACAAGAAATCAGATGATGAATCTCCACTTCTTTTCCAAGCATAATACAATGAATCATCACTGCTCTTTTGACAGTGACCTCAGAGCGGTTGCTAGTGGATAATATAGAACGCCCAATGAAGTCCAACCATCCTCTTGGAACTGGTTTGAGATCTTCCCTCTTGAGTTGGTTTGGGACACCTTTTAAATTGGTTATCCACTTAGTTCCAGGGAGGCATATGTCCTCTAGAACTTGATCCAACCCTTTATCTACTCTCACCATTCTCCTATTAAAGGATTCTGGATCATCTTGTAGTTGAGGCAATTTGAAGATCTCTCTTATTTTATCCAGATGGAAGTAAATAGGCCTCCCTCTGACCATGGTTCGGTAGGTATAAAAGGCGGTTCCAGTTATTCTCTGCTTATCTGTCAGCCACAGATTTGAGTAGAATTCCTGAACCATGTTTCTTCCAACCTTTGTCTCAGGATTGGCTAGAATTTTCCATCCTCTCTTTCGAATTTGCTCTTGGATCTCCGGATATTCATCCTCTTTCATATTGATTATTTTGTGGTAATGGTCTGCATGTTCTTTGGTTAAGAACCTCTCTTGATTCCAAAGACTCTTTGGAGTATTCTCTTTCTTGCCTCTTGATTTGGTTTGTTTTCCCTTAGGTGCCATGATCTTGATGAGTCTTAGCTCAGTGATCACGAAAGAACACACCAAACTTAGAGGTTTGCTTGCCCTCAAGCAAAAGAAAGGAAAGGGGAGAGAGAGGAGAAGAGGCAAATTCGAATGGTGGAGAGGAGGGGGTGGCCGAATATACATTTATAGGAGGAGGGGAGAGATTTCGAAAAATTTGAAAGAGATATGACATAGAGATATGATTGATGGAAGAAAATAAAATCATGATATGAAAAAAAAAAGATGAGATTTGTACTTGAAAAAGATATAAAGATGTTAAATCTGAAAATTTAGTTATGCATCTAAGAAATAAGAGATGATATGATGAGTTGAAAAAGATTTGGAAAGAAATTAAGAGGATAATTGAGTTTTTGAAAAGATTTGGGAAGGATTTGAAAGAAAATTGAAAAAAGATTTAGAAAATTGTTGAATTTTGGAAAATTGAGGGTGAATGATGAAAGTTTGAAACATGTTTATGCAGAAAATTATGAGTCAAAACATGAAAATTTGAAAAAAATTTGAAGTTGGAGAAAAAATCTCCTCCCCCTGCCTTTCTGGCGTTAAACGCCCAGAATGGTATCCATTCTGGCATTTAACGCCCAATTGTTGGCCATTATGGGCGTTTAACGCCCAGCCAGGTACCCTGGCTGGCGTTAAACGCCAGAAACCCCTTTATCACTGGGCGTTTTTCTGAACGCCCAAGATGCTGCAATTCTGGCATTAAACGCCCAGAATGGTACCCATTCTGGCGTTTAACGCCCAAAATGGTACCTTTACTGGCGTTAAACACTCAGAATGGTACCCTTTCTGGCGTTTAACGCCCAAAATGCCCCTTACTGGCGTTTTCTTGCCAGCAAGCTCCTTTTCTCTACTTTTTGCACTGAATCCTTCTATAACTCTGTGAATTCCTTCAATTTTGATGATTAACCTTTGAAGAAAAATGTATATCAAACTTCTACGAGTATTAATTAAAACAAATAACTTGCTAATGGCTGGGTTGCCTCCCAGCAAGTGCTTCTTTATTGTCTTTAGATGGACTTTTATTGAGCTTCATTCAAGCCTCGTTTTGAGCATTCTTGGTCAAAATTGCTTTCAAGATAATGTTTGATTCTCTGTCCATTAACAATGAACTTTTTGTCAGAATCAATATCTTGAAGCTCAACATATCCATATGGTGACACTCCTGTAATCACATATGGTCCCCTCCACCGGGATTTTAGTTTCCCGGGGAATAATCTGAGCCTAGAGTTTAACAGTAGAACTTTTTGTCCTGGCTCAAAGACTCTGGATGACAATTTCTTGTCATGCCACTTTTTTGCTTTTTCCTTATGAATTTTTGCATTTTCAAAAGCATTGAGTCTGAACTCCTCTAACTCATTTAGTTGGAGCAATCTTTTCTCACCAGCTAACTTAGCATCCATGTTTAGGAATCTGGTTGCCTAGTAGACTTTATGTTCCAGTTCCACGGGCAGATGACAGGCCTTGCCATACACAAGCTGGTATGGAGAGGTTCCTATAGGAGTCTTGAATGTTATTCTGTATGCCCACAGAACATCATCCAAGCTCTTTGCCCAATCCTTTCTACGGGCAATTACAGTCCGTTCCAAGATTCTCTTTAGTTCTCTATTAGAGACTTCAGCCTGCCCATTTGTCTGTGGATGATACGGAGTTGCTACTTTGTGGCTAATTCCATATCGAACCATAGCAGAGTAAAGTTGTTTATTGCAGAAATGGGTGCCCCCATCACTAATTAGTACTCTAGGAATACCAAATCTATTGAAAATATATTTCTAGAGGAACTTCAGCACAGTCTTGGTATCATTAGTGGGTGTGGCAATTGCTTCCACCCATTTAGATACGTAGTCTACTGCTACCAGAATGTAAGTGTTTGAGTATGATGGTGGGAAAGGACCCATGAAGTCAATACCCCATACATCAAACAACTCAATCTCTAAGATCCCTTGTTGAGGCATGGCATAACCATGAGGTAAGTTACCAGCTCTTTGGCAACTGTCACAGTTACGCACAAACTCTCGGGCATCTCTATAGAGAGTAGGCCAATAGAAGCCACATTGGAGGACTTTAGTGGCTGTTCACTCACTTCCGAAATGTCCTCCATACTGTGATCCATGGCAATGCCACAGGATCTTCTGTGCCTCTTCTCTAGGGACACATCTGCGGATCATTCCGTCTGCGCATCTCTTAAAGAGATATGGTTTGTCCCATAAGTAGTACTTTGCATCAGAAATTAGTTTTTTCTTTTGCAACCTGCTGTACTCCTGGGCTATGAACCTCACAGTTTTATAATTTGCAATGTCTGCAAACCATGGTTCTTCCTGAATGGCAAAAAGCTGCTCATCCAGAAAGGTCTTAGAGATCTCAGTAGGAGGGAGGGACGCCCCTGCTACTGGTTCTATCCGGGACAGGTGATCAGCTACCTAGTTCTCTGTCCCTTTTCTGTCTCTTATTTCTATATCAAACTCTTGCAGAAGCAACACCCATCTTATGAGCCTGGGTTTTGAATCCTGCTTTGTGAGTAGATATTTAAGAGCAGCATGGTTAGTATACACAATCACTTTTGAACCTACTAAATAGGATCTAAACTTGTCAATGGCATAAACCATTGCAAGTAACTCCTTTTCTGTGGTTGTGTAGTTCTTCTGTGCGTCATTTAGAACATGACTGGCATAATAAATGACGTGCAGAAGCTTGTTATGCCTTTGTCCCAACACTGCACCAATGGCATGGTCACTGGCATCACACATAAATTCGAATGGTAATGTCCAGTCAGGTGCAGAGATGACTGGTGCTATGACCAACTTGGCTTTCAGGGTCTCAAACGCCTGCAGACACTCTGTGTCAAACACAAATGGCGTGTCAGCAGCTAGCAGGTTGCTTAGAGGTTTTGCAATTTTTGAAAAATCCTATATGAACCTCCTATAGAATCCTGCATGCCCCAGAAAGCTTTTGATTGTCTTAACATTGGCAGGTGGTGGTAATTTCTCAATTACCTCTACCTTGGCTTGGTCCACCTCTATTCCCTTGCTTGAAATTTTTTGCCCAAGGACAATTCCTTCAGTCACCATAAAGTGACATTTTTCCCAGTTTAAGACCAGGTTAGTCTCTTGGCACCTTTTCAGAACAAGTGCTAGATGATCAAGACAGGAGCTGAACGAGTCTCCAAATACTGAGAAGTCATCCATGAAGACTTCCAGGAACTTCTATACCATATCAGAGAAGATAGAGAGCATGCACCTCTGAAAAGTTGCAGGTGCATTGCACGGACCAAAAGGCATTCTTCTGTAAGCAAATACTCCAGATGGACATGTGAATGTTGTTTTCTCTTGGTCTTGAGGATCCACTGTAATTTGGTTGTAGCCTGAATAGCCATCCAAAAAGCAGTAGTATTCATGGCCTGCTAGTCTCTCTAGCATCTGGTCTATGAATGGTAAAGGAAAATGATCCTTTCTGGTGGCTATATTGAGCCTTCTGTAGTCAATACACATACGCCACCCTGTAACTGTTCTTGTGGGAACCAGTTCATTCTTTTCATTATGAACCACTGTCATGCCTCCCTTCTTGGGGACAACTTGGACAGGGCTCACCCATGGGCTATCAGAAATAGGATAAATAATCCCAGCCTCTAGTAACTTAGTGACCTCTTTCTGCACCACTTCCTTCATGGCTGGATTTAGCCGCCTCTGTGATTGAACCACTGGCTTGGCATCATCCTCCAATAGGATTTTGTGCATGTATCTTGCTGGGCTAATGCCCTTAAGGTCACTTATGGACCACCCAAGAGCTGTCTTGTGTGTCCTTAGCACTTGAATTAGTGCTTTCTCTTCCTGTGGATTTAAAGCAGAGCTTATGATCACTGGAAAAGTGTCACCCTCTCCCAGAAATACATATTTCAGGGATGGTGGTAGTGGTTTGAGATCTGGTTTAGGAGGTTTCTCCTCTTCCTGAGGGATTTTTAGAGGTTCTTTTATTTTCTCTGGTTCCTCCAAACCAGGCTGAACATCTTTAAAGATGTCCTCTAGATCCGACTTAAGACTCTCAGCCATATTGATCTCTTCAACCAAAGAGTCAATAATATCAGTGCTCATGCAGTCATTTGTTGTGTCTGGATGCTGCATAGCTTTGACAGCATTCAACTTGAACTCATCCTCATTAACTCGTTCCGCTTGGCGGAGCTTCTGAGGATAAGGCATCTTGGCTTTATATTCTTCAACCTTAGTTGCTACAGGTTTATTCCCTATAGAAGTGGTTGGAGAAGCCTTCTTAGTGGGGTTACTATCAGCACTTGCAGGTGTCTGATTCTTCATTGGCGTTTGAACGCCAGGATTGGGTGCTGGATGGGCGTTTAACACCAGCTTCCCACCCTTTTCTGGCGTTTGAACGCCAGAGTCATTCCTCTCTGGGCTCTTAATGTCCTCAGAGGGATCTTGGGTAGTGGTTTGGTCATCCTCTATCATTTGTTCCTTTCTTGACTTTTTGCTACTTTGAGCTGAGTTATTCAATGTCTTCCCGCTCCTTAGTTGGACAGCTTGGCATTCTTCTGTTATCTATTTAGATAGCTGCTGTCTTGTCTGATTCAATCGTGCTTCTATATTCTTGTTAGCATTTTTAGTGTCTTGGAGCATCTCTTTGAATTCTGCTAATTGTTTTGTCATAAGGAGTAATTGCTGATTAAGTTCAACAATCTGTTCTTGAGGATTGGGATCGGTAGTTACTGCCATAGCCTCTTCTTTTATGGAGGACTCACTGTTTGAGTATAGATGTTGATTTCTATCAAATGTATCTATGAGTTCTTGAGCCTCTTCAATTGTTTTTCTCAGGTGTATAGATCCACCAGCTGAGTGGTCTAGAGACATCTGAGTTTTTTCTGTAAGTCCATAGTAGAAGATGTCTAACTGTACCCACACTGAAAACATTTCAGAGGGGCATTTTCTTAGCATCCCTCTGTACCTCTCCCAGGCATTATAAAGAGATTCATGATCCTCTTGTTTAAAGCCTTGGATGTCCAGCCTTAGCTATGTCATCCTTTCTGGAGGGTAAAATTGATTCAGGAATTTGTCTGATAAATGTCTCCATATTTTTATGCTTGCTGTGGGTTGGTTATTTAACCACCTCTTAGTTTGATCTTTTACAGCAAATGGAAATAGTAATAATCTGTAGACATCCTGATCCACTTCTTTATCACGTACTGTGTCAGCAATTTGTAAGAACTGTGCCAGAAACTCAGAAGGTTCTTCATGTGGAAGACCGAAATACTAGCAATTTTGCTGCACCATGATAATGAAACGTGTAAAGTGTCATGAGCTACAAGATGAATCACTAAAAGTAGTTTTTATAGTAAACTAGTGACCTAGGGTTACAAAAAATGAGTAAGCTAGGGTGTTTAGTGTAAAAATCCACCTCCGGAGCCCACTTGGTGTGTGCTTGAGCTGAGCATTGAAGCTTTCATGTGTAGAAACTTTTCTTGGAGTTAAACACCAGCTTTTGTGCCAGTTTGGGCGTTTAACTCCAGTTTTTATGCCAGTTCCGGCGTTAAACGCCAGAATTCTTTGGGCTGACTTGGAACGCCTGTTTGGGCCATCAAATCCCGGGCAAAGTATGGACTATTATATATTACTGAAAAGCCCAGGATGTCTAGTTTTCAACAAAATTAAGAGCGCGCCAATTGGGCTTCTGTAGCTCCAGAAAATCCACCTCGAGTGCAGGGAGGTCAGAATCCAACAGCATTTGCAGTCCTTTTTCAGCCTCTGAATCAGATTTTTGCTCAGGTCCCTCAATTTCAGCCAGAAAATACCTGAAATCACAGAAAAACACACAAACTCATAGTAAAGTCTAGAAAAGTGAATTTTAAATAAAAACTAATAAAAATATAATAAAAACTAACTAAAATATACTAAAAACATACTAAAAATAGTACCAAAAAGTGCATAAATTATCCGCTCATCAAGCAGCCACTACCAGCCGGACTGCAGACCCAGCCAGAAATATTCCTTCTCCTTCCACATCACAAGGACCTTCAACAAATTAGCTGCTCCTTCAGATACTTCAGAGATTGGACCGGCTTGACCGGCAGGCAAAGCGAATGGAGCGCCGTAGCAAGCGCCAATTTACATACCTCAAGGAGTTGATTGTTGGCAACCACCCACCTGAGGAAGAACTAGACACTCTGGAGTCCACCTCACCTACTAGCACCGGGAGCCATGACGACCCCGACTGTGGGATGCTGTTACCAACCCCCCTTTGTTCCTGATTGATGGCACCGAGGACGGTGCCAAGCTTTAAGTGTGGGGAGGTCGGTCAAAACCTAACTTCCAGAGGTAATCTCTCTCTCTTAATACCAACATTTTAGTTTTTCCTTTCTTAGATAGAATAGATTGTATGATAACAACTGTTTTCATGTATGTTTTCTTGGTTAAAGTAATAAATTTCTTTTCAAGACTCTATTTTATAATATTTCACTAATTTAAATTAAAAAAAAAATTTGTGTTAAACTTGCTTAAAGATTGTAAATTGGAACATGAATTATAGCTAAAAGAACACACAACCTGTGAGATTTGAGCTTAATTACATGGTTACACTATTTAACCATAATATTTTATTCTTGTGTGTTTTCTTCTCTATGATTGTAATCTATAGTTTGTTCCATTCTATATGTCCATTGTTTAGTGTATTTACATGCATGCATATGATTGAGGCTATAATTTGTTATTAGCTCACTTACCCCAAATAGCCCACCCTTTCAATTACCTTTGTTTGCTACTTTGAGCCTTTTAATCCCCTTTTGTTCTATATTTTACCACATCATTAGCCTTAAGCGGAAAAACAAGTAATTACCTGATTTAAATCTTTGGTTAGCTTAAGATAGTGTGTTAACTAAGTGTGGGAAAACTATGGGAACTTGGGTTAATGAAAGTGTACAATGTTTGAATGACAAAATATTGAAAATTTGGGTACCTACTCATGTGAAACCAGAAAAATTAAAAATCCATGTGCATTGATAAATTATTTTTACTTTTATATTAAAAAAATATTTAAATAAATAATGGGACAAAATTACCCCAATGTTAAGTTAATGAAAAATCAATGCATATGTGATTAAATTAAAGAAAAGTTGATGCATGAGTATGAGATGCAAAAATGGGAATTTTGGGTAGCTAGGCATTATTTTAGAAGTATATAGAGTGTGTGTATGTTTAGGTGAGAGCTTAGGTTAGTCAAGGATTCAATTTATAGCTCACTTAGCCATATATATACCCTCACCTTTACCTTAGCCCCATTACAACCTTGAAAAGACCTTATGATTTTTGCATTGGTACATTAAATATTTGTTGATTGATTAGGTGAAGAACAAAGTTTAGAAAGCATGACTAGAGAAGACTAGAGTGGATTACCCTATACAGTTGAGTGATTAGAGTGCATATACACTACCAGTGAGGGTTCAATGTTTGATTCTATGTTCTCTGCTTTTATGAGCTATCTTCTCACAAGTTTACTTGTCTTTTATTATATGATTTGAATTAGTGGAATTTGATTTATGTTTGTCTTGGAAAACTTATTTACTTTTAACCAAGTAGACAGAATCATCTTAGCATATAGTTGCATTCATAGGTCGTATTTCATTAGTCTTACTTTTCCCTATTCATTCCTTTTATCTCCTTGAGATTAGCATGAGGACATGCTAATGTTTAAGTGTGGGGAGATTGATAAACCACTATTTTATGGTTTATCTTGTGCTCAATTGAGTGGTTTTTATCAAGTCTTTGCACACTTATTCATACAAATTGCATGATTTTATAATTCTTTCCTAGTTTTGTTCTATAATGGAAAACTTGCTTCCTAAGCCCTTAAATTGTGTATTTTAATTCCCCTTTATACCATTCGATGTCGTGATCTGTGCATTAAGTGTTTTCAGGCCTTATAGGGCAGGAATGGCTTAGAGGATGAAAAGGAAGCTTGCAAAAATATAAGGAACACAAGAAACTAAGGAGCTGACCAGCAAGGATCGACGCGTGCGCATGCCTGACGCGTACGCGTGACAAGGAAAATCGCCAAATGATGCGTACACGTGATTGACGCGTATGCGTGACATGCACAACTTGTAGAAATCGCAGAAAACGCTGGGGGCGATTTTGGGCCAAGTTTGGACCCAGTTTTCAGTCCAGAAACACAGACTAGAGCCAGGGGACAAGCAAAGACTCAACACACATTCTCATTCGCATAGTTTTTGTTTAGTTTTGAATCTTAGAGAGAAATTACTATTTCCTCTAGGTTTTCTTTACATTCATAGATTTCAAGTTTTATGCTTTTGCTTTGGATATTGAGAAGAGTCATTACCTCCGTTGAAGTTTCTATTATTCTAGTTTGCTTTCTTAATCCTTTACACTTTTTATTACTTATTAACCCTGTTCAGATAAGTATGTTGCATTTTGGTATTTATTAATGCTAAGAATTATTTTTACCTTTAATTAATTTTCAGTTCCTATTTTATTTAATTTATCATGTCTCCTTCTTATATTTTTGTGAGCGTTATATTTATGTCAATGGAGTAGAATCCCAACTTGACTTGGGGGTTGATTAAAAGGAGACCCTTGAGTTGGAATACTCAAGTGATTAGTTAAATTGGAAGTTGTTGGCTAATTCTCTATTTACTAACGCTAATCCTTCCCAAGGGAGAGGATTAGGACTTGCGAATAAGCGTTAGCTCAATCACTTGACTTTCCTTTATTTAGTAAGGGTTAACTAAGTAAAAATAACAACCTTTTGATACTACCCTTGAGAAAATCCAACAAGGATAGAACTCCAATTAATCATTCCCCCGGTCGAGAATTTTTATTCTGAATTCATAAATCTCTTTTAATTTACATTGCTTTGATTCTCAATCCTTCATTTTCTGTTATTCAACTCTTAAAATTTTGTGGAAAATTCCTGACTAATAAAATAGCACTCTTTTGTCAACTCGTTGGGAGACAACCTGGGATTCCTACTCCCAGTATTTTTATTCTAAATTTGTGACAACCATTCTAAATTGATAAGCGGATTTTTGCTGGTTAAGAACTGTACTTGCAATGTATTTCTTATATTAATTTCTTAATCAGCCAATTTCCGTCACGTCAACGCTCCGTATTTAAAAACAATGCAAAATTCACGAACGGAGGGGCAGACCGAACAAAGATGCTTGAGCACGACTTCCCTGAAGAGATCGAGGCTCAGAAAGCACGATCTCATGGAAAGGTCCGAACTCAAGTAGGGGCACTGTTCATACCCTGGACCAAGCTGTTAGGTCCGGGTTGGGCGAGGATGAAGCAACCGATCTCTTTGAAACTTGATCTGCTGCCGACCTCTTCGGAAAGAGCTCGAACGAATCGCCACGAAGGCCCAAAAAGGCCCAAGAAAGAAGGGTCGCCGCCTACTAAAAGACGGTTGGCCAAAAGATAGGTGATCTCACCCTCAAAAAGATAAGATAAGATAACATACTTATCTCATGGATGGTCACTCCACACTACTATAAATACCCTGGAGCACCCAGGTATAACTCATACTTCAATTCTACGAAAAACCTGCCTAAAGCCCGTACTAACTTAAGCATCGGAGTCTCTAGCAGGTACCACCCCCTCCGATGACGAGGACCAGCAGCTCCTCCCATCCCAACAAGTCGGACATGGCAGTTCTAGTCAAACTAGAAGATCTCGTCCAAGATCGATCTCCCATCCCACCTCCTCTCGTGCTTCATGTCTTAACTTCTCATCTTCCATTTGAGCTTGTGAATTTTCCTTCACTCCACACTCTTCACTTAGCTTGGTCCCTCATATTCATCCAAGGAATCACTTTGGGAGGGCAATGAACTTAATGATGCTAGCCGGGTTAAGGCTTTGGTTAATGTAGTCATAACACGCTCTTGCTTTTTTCCCCTTGTTCTTGGACAAGCACTTGGAGTGCTTCTTGTGTGGATTGATCCATATGTGAAAATGAGGCTTGAAGTAATGAAGACTGAAAAAGAAACTCATGAGGGTAAGGGTTTTAGCTTTGTAAATAGTGAGGTGGCAGTGTATAGAGTTGGTGACAAGATAGGTAAGTATTTGGATTCCATGGAGGTGGATGATGGTAATGGTGTGGATAAATCATCACTCCCTACAATATAATCACAACCTAACTCCAAGCAAAGGGGGTGATAACTCATAGAAAAAATAGAAAGTAAAAACAAAAGTTATCAATAAACAAGAGAAGAAAAATCCTAATTACAAACAAAAACAACCAAACAACCAAAAAAGAGTAAGCTATTCACATTATTAACATATTCACAACAACAAAAAATATGACAGCAATTGCATAAGTCTCTGGCAACAGCACCAAAAACTTGATGATAGGAATTTATGCCGGCTTAGAATTTCTCAATAGAAAATATGTTTCTTCGTTGATAGTATAGTCAAATCCCCACTTCAAAGTTTAATTTCAAGATTATCACAATCCAAAACAAATATAAACCGTGAGTTTTAAATCCCGGGTCATCAACCCTCGGACTATGCGATTTGATGTCACACTTTTTGGTTGTGAAATACGGGGGGTTTTCGAGCATGGAAACGGAAATTAAAAAGAACTAAAGTATAAATGAACTTGCAATGGATCAAAAGACAATTAATTCAAATTAGAAGAAACAAGATCAAAACTAGGGAAAATGTGATAAATGCATAAAAGGACCTTGACTTGGGAATGAGAATTAAGGAATCCTATCATTGTCATAACCACAACTATGGCAATTATGATGAGTTAATCTCACTTCGTCAACCCCTAACATCGAGGAGTAAGTCAAGCAAGCATAATTGACCTTAATCCATAAGTCCTAGCTAACTTACTAATTAACTTAGTAAAAAGCTAGTGTTAGTGGAAACAAGAGCAACTAACAACCCAAGAATTATCACTAAATGTCAAACATTATGACTCTAGTATCCTAATTACTCATATCCTAAGCCAAGGAGTGAAATTCTACTCAAAATCCATAATTGGCATTTTCACAAACACTTGGTGGGCAATATAGCAAAACATAGCAAATTGTAAAAGATAATGAAAACTATAACCAAACTATGCACAATATCAATAATAGAAACTCAATCAAGCATATATAAATCATAAAATATCAAATTCATCAACCAAAAACTCAAGAAATTAGAATTGGATAAACTAACAAAAAGGAAGAACACATGAAGAAAACAAGATTAGAGCAGAGCATATTCTCCTTTATTTTCTTGAGTGTGCTCTTGCCACTTAGACTCACAAGAGTCATGCCATAAACAAAGCATTTTCACGGATGAATGTGGAGAATCAATCGAAGAGCAGAGCATGAAGGAGATTTTAGAATCTCAACTTGAGAACAAAGAGATGGAGTATATTTTGCAACAAGTGGAGGGGATAGAGATCGTTAAAGATGAAGAAGTAGTTGAAGACTTAGGCAAAGTTGAGCAAGAGGTGGATTCCAAGCTTGAGGACACTTTCACACCAATTAATGTTGTTGATGATTTTGTGGAAGTTGTCGAGTCTTCTTTCGTTGAGTTTGAAATGGATGTTGAAGAGGATATCGAGCAACCTCCGAGATATGATTCAAGCAATGAGGAGGAATTAGAAGAAGTTGAGCAAGAAGCAAGCTCCACCATTGAAGATGATTCCACACCAACCAATGTGCCATTCAAAATTGTTGATCCTTCCTCATTGTGTTGTGAAATTGATGATAAGGAGGACCGTGCACAACCTCCGATGCATAACTTGGGCAATGAGGAATGTATAGAAGAAGTTGGTGAACAACGAATTGAAATTGAGGAAGCTTGTCAAGAGGTGGAGGTAATCAAAGAGGACTCAAAGGGAGTGAAGCTTACATTGCCAAAGCCATTAGATATCTCCCTTCCTAAGTCACCACCATCCATCACATCATTTAAGTGGGTAAACTCATATCTTTAAGCTTTATTGTCCCACTTGAATATGGTTTATTTGAAATGGATGGTCAACTTAGGACTCTTTGTGGATTGAAGAGTAACGGAGAGTTGTACAGTGGTTGGCATTATAAATCTAGGTTCATTAGGATCACACCTTCAAGGTCTAAGTTTCATGGTTGGTGGAATACTCAATTGAGTGGATTTCAAAGGATGTTTGGGTATTTGAATGAGAATTCTAAGTACTTATCACCCGGATGAAATCACAAGAACCAACTTAAAGATGGGTGTAAGAACAAAGTTTGGGAACCCGGCATATGTGATGAGGATGAATTTTGGGAGCTCCAAGCTTGTGAAGAACTTCATCAGAGCTTGGTGAAATTAGTTGGAAATTTTGACAATCACTTAAAGACCAAGCATTGGTGGAAGTTCAAGGATGAATTCAAGCACATGCCACCTTGAAGAGAGCTCTACAAAATGTCAACTTAAGGATTTTAACCAAAAGTGCTAGGTAGGAGACACCCCACCATGGTAAACTCTTTTCACTTTTTCTTTTCTATATAGTTAAAGAATAAATAGAATTTCGATTGTTAGGTACTTCATTCATTTTAGCACTCTTGTAAATATTTTTTAGATGTTAGCTTGTTTTGGTGGATTTTTACTTTGAAGTGCATGTGTGAATAGTTGAAATAGTCCTAGGAGTTAAAAATCTTGTTTTTTTGGAGTTTGCTTTGATTTTCTAATTTTGTTGCTTTTGTTTGGCTCTTAGTTATTTTGCTTATTTTGAGTTGGATTTTATTTTTAAAATGCCAAAATATAGGTTAAAAAACTCTTTTTAGCTATAGGTTTCTTAAAAAAAAAGAAAAGAGGTCACGTGTACGCCTGCCTCGCGCATACACGTGACACCTGGACAAAGCGTTTGGCCTGTTGTGCTGGTGCCGTGCGGAAACTGTGCGTTAAGCACAATTCCAAGTTGCACGTATGCGTGGCTTTCGTGTACGCGTAACCTCCCATTTCCCCAAATCACGCGTAAGCATGACCCTCCGCATATGTGTGACTCCCTTGTTCTCACTTTCTTTTCTTTTCTTCTCTTCTCTCCATTTCTTTTTGATGACTTGCATTATCGACCTCTTTTTCCTATATAAAAGGATCATAAAAAGAGCATAATCTCATTGAATCAATGCAATTTCATGAACCAAATGATATATATTATGGTACATTGCTTTGAAATGGGTTTGTGTTGAATTTAAGGTAAAAAGAGCAACAAAAGGGGAAGGAAACAACAAATAAAGCTAGGAGTGTGAAGCTGGGCATGCCACTTGAGCTCTGGGCGTGGCACGCCAAGCTTTTAAAGCCAAATCTCAAAGAGGGCATGCCACTTGGTGTTTTGGGCGTGGCACGCTAGGCTTAAGTTCCAAAGGAGTAATTTTGAGCCCCATTATGGGCGTGGAACGCCAAGAAGTGGGCGTGACACGCGGGGGCATATGTCAGCCTGGCCTCCTCTCATTCAAATGAAGATATCTTGAGCTATACAACTCCACATGGGGTGATTCTAGTGCCATTAGAAGGTAGACATCCAGAGCTTTCCAACCATATATAACACTTTATGATGGACACTGGAATTGAGGAAGATATTGACCCCGAAATCAAAAGGAGAAAAATACGTCACTGCAAAGTTACCAGCCTGACCTCTTCATCTTCAAAGAAACATAACTTGAATTGTAGAGATCAAAATGACAGAGTGACCTATCCACCTTCAAATGGACATAACTTGAGCTACAGAGGTCCAAATGAGTTGATTCCAAAGGCGTTGGAAAGCTTACATCTAGCGCTTTCCAGAAATATATAATAATATATAATGGACATTCAATTTGAGGCCCAAAGAACTCCATACTTTCAACGTTGCAAAGTGGGTCACAATCCAAAGAGCAAATTCAAGCGTGAGTGGCACTTGAAACCACACGCCAACTTCTCACTGCAACCCCCAACCTTCAACCAAGCCCACTCTAACTCTCATTCAAGCCATAATTCTCAACCAATCAAGGCCACAAGAAGCATCTAGAATAGTTTATTTTCATTTCATTTTAATTTACTTTTAATTTTATTTAAGTTTGTAATTTAGGAGAGCCTATATAAAGGCCTTAGTTTCATAGAATCAGGGAGCTGCTAGGCTGGAGACATTTGGAGGAGTGAGTCTTTGGACCCTCCTTCCCACATTCTCTTCTCCTCTTCCACTTTCTTACTTGTAAATATTTTAGTTATGAATTACTAACTCTTTCCATTGGGAAAGAGAGCTCTATTGCTATTTGATGGATTGATTGTTTTTTTTATTCTTCTTCTTCTATTCATCTCTCTTTGATTTACTAGAAAGAATTTAGTTCTTCATTCTAGCATTCAATTATCTTGGAAAAGAGATTGAATGTAATTGGGTTTTATGGGATCCTTAGAAGAGGAAACATAAATCCATGCTTGAAATTCTTTCTCACACTTGAATAGATTTGGGTTTCGGTGATTGGATATGGTGACATATAATTCACCCACTATTTGGGTCTAGAAAAGTGTGTGGTATAATCAGGGACCATTCTTCATCTCTTCTCATGAGCAATTAGACCAAGGAATTGGCTATTGATCAAAATTTGAGAGATTGAGTCACCAAGGAATTGGGGCTCAATCAATCATGATTGCCAAGAGGTCAATGAGTTGCATGATTGAAGATGACATGAAGTCAATTAATCTGGAGGATACAATATCTCTTGATCCCAATGTTTATTTTATCTTTCTTTCTTTTATTTACTTTATGGTTATTTATATTTTCTACACTTTACATTTCCAGCACTTTACTTTCTTGTACTTTACTTTCCTTGCCATTTACTTTTTTGCACTTTATTGCTTTCCTTTACTTTCATGTCATTTACATTTTCTTGTTTGATTATCACTCCAATTATGATAGTCTAACTAGGATAATCAATTAACTATTGTTTGCTTTAATCCGTTAATCTCTGTAGGATTCGACCCCACTCCTAGTGGGTTATTACTTGATGGTATTTGGTGCGCTTGCCATAGAATGGATTCATTTTATATGGGGAGTGAATTCCGGTCATCAAGTTTTATGGCGCCGTTGCCGGGGATTAATTGTGATTAACAAACAACCGGTTGGTTGATTACCTAGATTAGACATTTTTTCCTTTATTTTTTTTGTTGTTTTTGTCATTTAATTTCTTTTAATGTTCTATTGCTAGTAAGGTGTTTGTGTTATTGCCTCACTAAGAATCCCTCATTTGTGACAATGGAATTCTAATTTCTTTTGGTGATTATTGTTTAAGACAGAGCATTTTGCAAGAAAAAATGGAGTTTACCTCACATTTCAATCAATCATATCATATGGGATATTACCCACCACCACAAAATGATTCAAGTCATTATCCTAATGGTGGCTGGAAATATCACCAAGGAATGAGACAAAATGATCAATCAAATTTCATGGGAAGCTTTCCACCACCACAAAGTAATCCACGTTATTATACTCATGGTGGGTGGGAGTATCGAGAACATGAAATGGGGTGCTCCCCAGGGCCACAAAATTGTCCATATTTTGATGAGTATAGACACTACTCATGTTGTGGCTGGGAAGATCAAAATCAAAGAGATTTCACTTATTCATAGCCCATTCATCAAGAGCCATTACATCTTAATTATCCAACCTCACCTCCCAGTTTTTCATATCAAAATTCTTCATCACTTGAGCATGCCTCAACACAAAATTCTTTCCCAAATCCATATAATCCAATTCATTAACCACAAAATTCATTTCACAACTCATAAAACTTCTTCCATACTTCTCAAAATGACTTCACCATAGCACCCACATATCCACAAAATCATTCTCAACCTCCATCTCTTGAGCTAACATTTGACCAAGGACTCTCAAAACTTGTATCTATGGTTGAAAAATCTTTGAAGGATATGGAAAGAATTATTGAGGGAGGGAAGAGGATGGAAAAAATAGAGGAGTTCACCCAATGTTCTAGGAATTCTTTTAGAGAACAAGAAACCTCTCTTAAGAACATTGGAATGCATTATACCAAATGATAAGTGCAAGAGATGAATTAGAAAAATAAGAAAAAGAGGCACCCATACCAAGTGAGATTCCTATGAATAAGGAGGAGGTTGTGAGAGTATATAAGCCCAAAGCTCCATACCCACAGAGGCTACTAAGGATGACAAAGGAATATGCAAACTCACTCCCAAAGAATGCAATGCAAGACCTTATAGAAGAAAGGGAGGAAGTTAATCAAGGGAGTCCACACTCTAATGAAATAGAGAGTTGTATAAAAGGTGAGTTCATTGAACCACCAATTCAAGAAGCTCTTGATGAAGAGGACATTCCAATCAGCACACAACAACCAAGTCTGGAAATCAAAGAAGTGAAGGCAATCAACCAAAGCACTATAATAAGGATTGTGACCAAGAAACAAATGACTATATCCATGAAAAAGAGAGGGTCAAAGAACAATCCAACCCCTACTCCAACAAGCAAGTTCACCCAAGCTAACAACAAAAGAAAGCTTGCTGGGAGACACTCAAAACAGGGGGCATCAAGTTTTTCCTCTGCTCCTCTGAGGTCATTTCTATTAATCAATTGGAAGAAGAGGAAGAAAGTTGAGAATAACATGTCAAGCTAATGACATTAAAAGAGCGCTTGTTGGGAGGCAACTTAACCATAGGTAACATTTTCTTTCTTTAGCTTTGTTTATTTTCAATAATTTGGCATATGATTGCATTCTAAGTTTGCTGTTGCCTTGCAACAATTTGATTTTCAATCTTCACTGGACACTTGCATCATTCTAAAATGAAAGTCTCACACTAAGTTTGGTGTTGCCACTTATCTTTCATGCTATGTACCATGCACACCACTTATTAATGCAATCACATTGTCTCTATTTTTACTTCTTGTGCCTTTATTGTATCCTTAATTTTGCTTGTTTGAGCACATGCATTACTCACATTTCATTGTTTGAGACATTCATGACCCATCATAAACCCCATCATCACTATTTTAATTGTTTCTTGAGGACAAGTAATCATTCTATGTTTGGTGTGGAAAGGGGAAGAATATGAGGAAAAGGACAACAACAATGAAGATGAGCTACAAGGTGGTAACGTTCCTTTTTCCTCTTACTTATTTCCAGCACTTTAAATTGCATGATTGTCTTCTATTTTCTCTGTATGCATGTGTGCTGTGAATAAGCATAGCTTGATTGTTGAATTGTAACATATTCTATGATATCATAATTACCATCTTAAATTTTGTGAGTTCAAAGCAATTTAGTTTCATGATCATAAGCAAACAAGGTAATTAAAGAAGAAGTTAGCATGATCTTATAAGTATTGGGAAGCTAGCATGACTATTGTTGCTCAATTGCATTTGAATTTGTTTAATTGAAGTTTTTATCTAGGACATTTTATGAAATTTTTTAAATATTGAAAACCTTGAAAAAGAAAATGCAAATACAGTAAGAAAAAGAAAAAGGGAAAGAATGAGAAAGCTGAAGGCTCTGAGTACCAATGACAATTCATTTGTTAAGTACTTGTGGTGTTTATGTATCAAGCAAAAAACTTGAAAACAAAACACTTAGAGTCAAGGCTAGGCTCAAGTGCAAAGCACTCCCTCAAAGCTCAAGGCTCTGGGCATCAATGATTAGAGAGTAATGAAAAGAAACAAATGAGCTTAAAGAGTCATCTAGTTAAATGCTTGTGGTGCTTATGTATCAAGTGGTAATACTTGAAAATAAAGCATTTAGAGTCATAGCTTTCAACACATGGTGCAAAGCACCCAAGAAGCTAAGATAAGAAAAGAATTAAAAGCTTGCTTCAAGGGAGGAACATAAACAAAAAGATTTCATAAAATGAGCTAGATAGAAGCATCAATCATTTGAATCTCTTTTGTGATTGTAGCAAGCATAAGAAACTAGCCAACCATGAACATAAAAATTGCTACTCTTCTCACCTTGGTTTGTCAAATTTTATTACATGATTCTTTATTTTCTTGAGGACAAGCAAAGTTTAAGTTTGGTGTTGTGATGACTTGTATTATCGACCCCTTTTTCTTATATAAAAGGATCATAAAAAGAGCATAATCTCATTGAATCAATGCAATTTCATGAACCAAATGATATATATTATGGTACATTACTTTGAAATGGGTTTGTTTTGAATTTCAGGTTAAAAGAGCAACAAAAGGGGAAGGAAACAACAAATAAAGCTGGGAGTGTGAAGCTGGGCGTGCCACTTGAAGCTCTGGGCGTGGCACGCCAAGCTTTTGAAGCCAAATCTCAAAGAGGGGGTGCCACTTGGTGCTATGGACGTGGCACGCCAGGCTTAAGTTCCAAAGGAGTAATTTTGAGCCCCACTATGGGCGTGGCACACCAAGAAGTGGGCGTGGCACGCCGGGGCATATGCCAGCCTGACCTCTTCTCATTCAAATGAAGATATCTTGAGCTACACAACTCCAAATGGGGTGATTTCAGTGCCATTCAAAATTAGACATCTAGAGATTTCCAACCATATCTAACAGTTTATAATGGACACTGGAATTGAGGAAGATATTGACCCCGAAATCACAAGGAGAAAAATACGTCACTGCAGAGTTACCAGCCTGACCTCTTCATCTTCAAAGGAACATAACTTAAGTTGTAGAGGTCCAAATGATATGATTTTGGTGGCGTTAGAACGCTGACATTCAGAGATTTCCAATGATATATAACACTTTAGGGTGGACATTAAAACCCGAGGTGAAAAGGCCATTATTTCAGCATTGCAAAACTTGGGCGTGCCACTTGATATCGAAGACGTGGCACGCCAGGTTCTGGGCCTGGCACACCAGTTCTAATGGCCAGAGAGGAAGATTTTGTGCATCATTGAAGGCGTGGCACGCCAAAGAGTGGGCGTGGCACGCCAGTTTCATAACATATGGGCGTGACACGCCAAGAAGTGGGCGTGGCACGCCGGGCTACTTGATAGACTGACCTATCCACCTTCAAATATGCATAACTTTAGCAAAAGAGATCTAAATGAGTTGATTTAATAAGCGTTAAAAAGCTAACATCCAGGGCTTTTCAACAATATATAATACTTTATAGTGGACATTCAATTTAAGTCCCAAAGAACTCCATACTTTCAACGTTGCAAAGTGGGTCACAATCCAAAGAGCAAATTCAAGCGGGAGTGGCACTTGAAACCACACGCCAACTTCTCATTGTAGCCCCCAACCTTCAACCAAGCCCACTCCAACTCTCATTCAAGCCATAATTGTCAACTAATCAAGGCCACAAGAAGCATCTAGAATAGTTTATTTTTATTTCATTGTAACTTGCTTTTAATTTCATTTAAGTTTATAATTTAGGAGAGCCTATATAAAGGCCTTAGTTTCATAGAATTAGGGAGCTATCATGCTAGGCTGGACACATTTGGAGGAGTGAGTCTTCGGACCCTCCTTCCCACCATTCTCTTCTCCTCTTCCACTTTCTTACTTGAAAATATTTTAGTTATGAATTACTAACTCTTTCCATTGGGAAAGAGAGCTCTATTGCTATTTGATGGATTGGTTGTTTTTTTTATTCTTCTTCTTCTATTCATCTCTCTTTGATTTACTAGAAAGAATTTCGTTCTTCATTCTAGCATTCAATTATCTTGTAAAAGAGATTGAATGTAATTGGGTTTTATGGGATCATTGGAAGAGGAAATATAAAACCATGCTTGAAATTCTTTCTCACACTTGAATAGATTTGGGTTTTAGTGATTGGATATGATGACGTATAATCCACCTACTATTTGGGTCTAGGAAAGTGTGCGGTATAATCAGGGACCATTTTTCATCTCTTCCCATGAGAAATTAGACCAAGGAATTGGCTATTGATCAAGATTTGAGAGACTGAGTCACCAAGGAATTGGGGCTCAATCAATCATGATTGCCAAGAGGTCAATGAGTTGCATGATTGAAGATGAGATGAAGTCAATTAATCTAGAGGATGCAATATCTCTTGATCCATATGTTTATTTTATCTTTCTTTCTTTTATTTACTTTATGGTTATTTATATTTTCTGCACTTTACATTTCCAACACTTTACTTTCTTATACTTTACTTTCCTTGCCATTTACTTTCTTGAACTTTATTGTTTTCCTTTACTTTCATGACATTTACATTTTCTTGTTTGATTATCACTCCAATTATGATAGTCTAACTAGGATAATCAATTAACTATTATTTGCTTTAATCCGTTAATCTCTGTGGGATTCGACCCCACTCCTAGTGGGTTATTACTTGACGATATTTGGTGCACTTGCCAAAGAACGGATTCATTTTATATGGGGAGTGAATTCCGGTCATCACTTTTCTTTTTTCCTCTTCTTCTCTCTTCTTCTCCTCCTTCAACCATCATCCATCACCACCATTCATCGTCTACCATCATCTCCGTTTGTTAGTTAGTGTGAATTTTTGTTTTAGTAGATTAGGTTGTTAGTATAGGTTAGATTTTGGTGATAAGTGTTGGATTATTAATCTGATTTGTTGTTTATTGCTGATGATTACTGACTTGATGCTATTTTAGCATCATTGCTGTTAATAATCACTATTGGATTGAAATTGAGGTTATAATTTGTTGCTTGGTATTGAATTTTTCATGCTTAACATTTGTGAGTACCAAGTGCATGTGAATTGCCTTCAAAGCTTCTAAATCTTTTGAATTACATGTTTTGGCCACCATGTGATTTAAATCCTTTAATTGTGACTAGGAAATTTCTTGATAGTTGATGATGTGCATTTATCTTAATGCATTGTGTTGCTTGATCATATGCATCCTTATTGATTATTGTTTTGATTACCAGGTTATGCTTATGCCTTAATGACATGTTGACCCTTAATTGTTTAACTATGTGCTCTACACATACTTGAAACTATTCATTTTCGCATAATGCTTCATTTGTGAAATTGCATTGTAAGCTCATCTAGTGACATCTTTTTGAAATTATTAAGCTTTGTGGACCATGCTTGCTATGTGATTGATCTTATATTATATTTCTCTTTTCCTAAGTTTTATAGTAACCATGTTTCCTATTTTGTGTCAATTAGATGATGCGAACAAAAATTTGAGGTGTGTCATTGTTTGATGTGTGAGTTCCGTATTTTATTTGGTCCATTAAGTTCTTTTGCACATCAACCAATTTCTATTCTTTATCCATTTCACAATTGCTTGATTCTTACTTGAGTGCTTTTGTGCTTCTTTATTACTTGTTTGTTTATCTTAACCTACAAGTTTTCTTTAAAGTATCTTAAGCACACTAGAATGAGTAAAGTGCATACTTCTTTTTTATAATTATGACATTGCGTTCAATGCTAATGTGTGTGTTCTAAACCACGTGAACCAAAATACACACTTGTTTTCATCCATGTCACACACTCATCCACTCACTTCATTTTAGCGATTCTTACCTCATTTCAATAATATATGCTTTCTTATTTTCAAATTTACTCATCTTACTATATTTTGTTTTATATTCTTCAGGAAGTCATCATTAGCAAACAAGGGAAGCAGAAGAAAGAACATGCAGTAGCCGAATGACCTACTAGCTGATGGTAGCGATCCGTGTAGTCGCCATACCCCCTTGCTCATTTTTGAATGCAAGGAAGACCGTGCAAACTTTTAAGTGTGGGGAGGTTGTCCGACCAATCGGCCGATTTTTGGGTGAAAAAATTCTAATATAAACACTTTCACATTTTATTTATTTTTCTTCTATTACTAGGTCTTTTAGAATTCTTAGTTGCATTTTTTTAGTATATTGCATGTGTTTGTT
>NC_029788.2:43324160-43328630 GCF_000816755.2 Arachis ipaensis | reverse complement strand
ATAATGAAAATTCCAAGACCATTTCTTTATAGGGCATTCCAAAATTGATTTGAGTTAAAATATTTTTCATTAAACTTGCTTGAATTATACATTGTGGAACATGGTTTTTGAGTTAAGAACACACAACTATGTGAGTTTTGAGCCTAATTGTGTGGTTGCATCATATAACTACTATTTTCCTTCTTGTGTGTTATTCTCTTTCTATGATTACAATATTCGATTTGTTTGATTCTTTATGTCCATTATTTGATGTATATATGCATTTATATGATTGAGGCATTCATTTCAATTAACTCACCTACCCAAATAGCCAATCCTTTTATCAACCATTGTTAACAAATTTTGAGCCTATTTAATCCCTTTTGTTCTTAATGTTAGCCCATCACTAACCCTAAGTGAAAAATAATAAATGTCCTTAATTTGGATCTTTGATTAGCTTAGGCTAGTGAGAGTGTGTATCATTCAAGTGTGGAGAAGTCTGGGAATATTAGTTGAGGTAAAAGTGTATTTTTTGTATTTTTGTTGAAGATCTTGGGAATTGAGTACATACTCATGCATTAAATATTTAAAACATATGCATTGATACTTTTATATATATATATTTTGAAAAAAAAAAACAAAAAATAAAAAGAAGGAAAAGAAAAAGAAAAAAAAGCAATAAAAAGGGGACAAAATGCCCCCAAAGTAAAGTAATAATAACAATGCATATGTGTTGTGATTAAAAAAGGAATGCATTAGTATGTGAAAAAAGTGAATAATGGGTAGCTAGTTTTGCACTAGAGTTAAATAGGTTGTCATAAGCTAGCTGGGAAGTTTAAGTTAATCAAAGATTCAAATTCTTGTCCACTTGACCAAATACAATTTTACCTTGATTCTAGCCCCATTAAAACCTTTGGAAAGTCCTCATGATATTTGTATGCATGCATTGAATAATTATTGATTTTTAGATGAAAAACAAATCTTGGAAAGAAAGATTAGAAGAGAATTGAGTGAATCAACCCTAAACACTTGAGCGATTGGAGTGTATACACATCTGGTGAGGGTTCGATTGCTCAATTCTATGTCTTCACCTATTATTATTTCTTATCTTGCAAGTTTGTAAATTCTTTTCTAGAACTCTAATCAATTTCTAGATTTGACTTGGTTGTGATTGCTTTAGCCCTTAAGTTCATATATGTATTCTTGAAAATTGATTTATTTTGACCAAGTAGTTGTATGCATGTAGATGGATTGCATATAGGAAGTTTTCTTTGAATAAATGTTAATACCCCTTTCTTGTATCTTTCTTGGGTTTAGCATGAAGACATGCTATTGTTTAAGTGTGGGGAGATTGATAAACCATAATTTTATAATTTATCTTGTATCAAATTTGATGGATTTTATCAACTTTTCCTACATTTAATCAATAAAATAGCATAGTTTTGTGAATTCTCCCTAAATTGTGCTTAAGAGTAAAAACATGCTTTTTAGGCCCTTTATTTGCCAAATTTAATTTACTTTAATTTAGTGATTTTAGGCTTAGAAGGAAAAGATTGGATTGAAGAAGTGAAGAAAAAACATGCAAAGTGGAGAATTCATGAAGAAATGAGGATTTGGAGTAATTCATGGTCACGCGTACGCATTCCTTGTGCGTACATGTGCTTTGGGAATTGGCCATGTTACGCGTACGCATGCCTTGCGTGTATGCATGACATGAGGCACGTGACTTCAATAATTGCAATACGTGGGTCACGATTTCCAGCCTTTCAAAGCTCATTTCTGAAGTATTTGAGGCCAAATTTAAGGAAAAACAAAGGGGAGAGCAATTAGGTTTAATTTAAAATCATATTTTAGGTTATTTTCTAGAGAGAGAATCTTTCTCTTCTCTCTAGAATTAGGGTAGATTAGCTTAATTACCTTTTGGATTTAGGTTTTGATCTTTTCTTGATTTAGTTTTCCTTGCAATTTCTTGTTACTACATCCTTGCTCTCTTAGTTTTACTTGTTGTTTCCTTTATTTTGTTGTTTTTGATCTTATGAACTCTTGTTGATTTTGATTTCTATTAATAAAATTTGATTTTTCTATGTTTATTGTTGCTTAATTGATTGCTATTATTGTTATCTAGCATTTGGTAACTTTAGATTTTATTATTATTGCAATTTTATCATGCTTTCATTTTATGTCTTCCAAGTGTTTGATAAAATGCTTGGTTTGGTTTTAGAGTAGATTTTAGCACTCTTGGCTTGAGATTAAGGACTTAGGTTCCTTGATGTCATTGATGTCCAGTGTGATTGGTAATTTATGGTTGTTAGTTGGTTTTAAGATCAATTATGTCTACTTGACTTCACCCTCTGATGTTAGAGGATAACTAAGTGGAATTGACTCTTTGTAATTACCATGTTGTGGTCAATGATCTAGGATAGGAAACATTGACTCTTAATCCTTACCATGAGTGTCTTTTAGCATTTATAGTTCCTTAGTTGTAGCTTTACTTTCTTGTTCATCATACTAAAAACTCCCAAAATTCTCATAACCAATAATATGCATACTTCCCTGCAATTCCTTTGAGGGATGACCCAAGGTATAAATACTCTTGGTTTTTTTTATTAGTTTGCATTATGACAAACAAATTAAACTTTGATTGAGAGTTATCTGTTTGTTTGGATCTATACTTCAACGGAATTATTTTGTGAAAATTCCGAACCGACAATTTTTCTCCGTCAAGGAGCAACTCCAAATGTGCATGCAATAACCAAAACTCGACCCTATATTACCAAAACTTCAGAATCTTTAACCAAATGTAACAATACTAATTTCAAGGGTTCCAAAACAAAATACACTTACTATAACAAAAGGGAACGCATGAAAATGGAGTAGCAGTAACTCCCGTGGTGGTTCCAATGACCGCAGCACTGTTCCTGGTAGCTAGGCATGGTAACGGGATCTCAGGCAGCATCGACAACTGGTGCGATGGTGGTGATGCAGTAGCGGTGACAGAAACAACCCTCTCTACGGCATACTTCACGCGTTTCTCTCTCACATAAGCAGCAGCGTCAATCGGAGTGTTCAACGACGATGGAAGCATGGTGGCAGCGCAACTAGCGACGAACGACGCGGCTTCAATAGTGACGATGGTAGTGGTACCGACGGCGAGATGGCATGATGAAACCGGCATCAACAACGTGCGATGGTGGCTTCTCCTTCTTCTCCTGCCTCGCGAGCTCTCTCTCTCCCTTTGTCAATGACGATGGTATGCAGTTTGGAGACGACGGTGACATGGGCTTCCTCCCACGACGGTGACGGCGCATCAACAGCGGCAACCAGCAGGCAGCAGCTCAACGGCGACAACAGACACAGTCTCCCTCTATCTTCCCAATCTCCCTTTTGCCTTCTTCTACACTCTTCGTTCTCTCTTTGTTTCATGGATGAGGGAAAAAAGCTATGTGTGTGTGTGTGTGTGTGTGTGATGAGGGCGACGGTGGTGAGTAGAAGAGATTGAGGGGTTGAGTGTTAGTTAGGGTTAGGGTTTTAATTTAAGAAAAAAGAAGAAGGATAGGTTGGTAATTTCAAATAAAATAGGAAAAATATAATAATTGAAAACCAATTTTTAATCCAACGATAATTATGTATAAAAATATTATTTATTCATCAAACTATAATTTATTCTCAAATAAACACTCTAATTCAAGAATTAGAAATAATGAAATTAATTTTCTTTTTTTCATAAAATAAAATTCAAAATCTAGATACTAAAATTAAAGCATATAAAATACTCATTATTTTTCAATTGCTAAAGCTTTAAATTTTAAATAAGAAAATTTCTGATTATGATGAAAATTATATGAGCGCTAACTGATTTAAAACTAAAAACCTCATAACTTAAGTTTAATTACATTTTTATAAGATAATTTTCTGAAAATATGAATCATACATAAATATCGATAATTTCAATTAACTCATAGTTTAAATTTCTAAAATCCAGAGTCTTACCCTTCTTTTTACCTTTTATTCTTCTTTTTTCTCTTGCGTCAACTGTGCTCTTTTTATAATGTATTTAATTAGCACAATATTTTATAAATAATGGCACCAAAAGTTTATCTGCCTCACATTCAATCTTTTTAACCAGCCTCTCACTATAAGAAAAAGTAGTATTTGTAAAAGAAAAATATTTGTTATAAAAATATCAAATTTGTTACGATAGAATTTTGTAACAACAAAAAAAATTATTACAGAGTTGTTACCATATATGTCATATTACAAAAAGTTTTTATAACAAAAAATGAAATTGTTATAATACAAAGTAATATTTTGGAACAATATTTTTTAATATAAAAACTAAAATTTTTTACAAGAATGCTAACAAATTTGACAAATAAACTCTTTTTTTTGTAATAATTTAGATTTTTGTGTAATAATATTTTGTTACAAAATATTATTTATTTTTGTAATATTTTTTATTCTTTTAGTTACAATAATAGAAATTTCACTTTG
>NC_029788.2:43320683-43323741 GCF_000816755.2 Arachis ipaensis | reverse complement strand
TGTGTAACAATTTCTTTTAATACAAAAATCAAAATTTATTACAAAAGCGGTAACAATTTTTGATCCTTTAAAATGATTTTCATAACAATTTAAATTTTTGTATCATAATATTTTGTTACAAAATACTACTTACTTTTGTAACCTTTTTTTATTCTTTTAATTACAAAAATAGAAAGTTCATTTTAAAACATTTAATTAAATAATTGATATATCAATTAATTTTCTAAATACGCTAACTCAACTTTTATATAATATATAATTATATAGATAATTAAAATATCTTACATGTAATTAAGATTCTTTTACAATTAAATAAATTTTACAAATTCAACTAAGCACAACTTTTTCTTAACATAAATTTTCTATCATATGTAGGATTTATAATCTTTGAATCTTTTAGCATGTTTCATTCAATATAAAGTCTAACATGTTGCCATCAATTTTGTACCCCTGCAAATATGTACAATAAAAACCAAAATTAAAAAAAAAACACATAACACTATCTTTATCAGAGTAAAAATTAAGTTAGAACCTACCAGTTAAAATTAACTAATTCTTTGAGAATCTATTCTCAAAGTTCAAAACCAACTAATCAAGGATGCAAATTTTCAAAAACTAACACTTCAATATATAAACTCGGATTACTTAATCATAATTCAATCACAACTTAGCGAACAAATTCATTAAATTTGTATAAGTATCAATTGTCAAACAGTCACTATAAAACACAAACATTCTACCAAAATCCTCATAACAAATATACTTTGAATTTTTTTTATGTTTTTACACTCACAAAGTTTCATATTGAGATTAATGTCAAAACACTAGATAAGAACATTACAATGGTTATCATAATGAAAATCCAAACCTGAAAAGAAAAAGTTCTAAAGCAGCACACAATCAAAATTTAACAAAACAGTAAAGCACCATCGACAAAATTATTTTAGAAGGATTAAAATCAATCATCAATAGTTATTCTAGTTTCATAAAAAACAAAAAACTTAACAACAGAACCAGCAACAATATTATTCTGCCCGAGTTCAGAATAAAAAAATCAGCATCATATATAGCACCATTAATAACATTTAATCTCATCAATTGACAATTATTAACAACTTATCACTTATTAGTCATTATATCACTATTAAACTCATTAAGATATTTAAAGTAAGATAGTAAACTCATAATTTTTTATCTCGTCCAGGAATGCTAACTGATGCGCGCCAAACGTCAGTTCAGAATTTCTCAAAAATAATCTCCTTGCAAGTATAGTTCTAAACCAACAAATGACCCGTATTAGAGTTTAGTTTGTTTGTCACAAATTCAAATCAATAAAATCTGGGAGTTTCAAATCTCGAGTCATCTCTCAAAGGAATTACAGTGAGGTGTACAGATCATTAGTTATGAGAAAAAGGGGAAATGCAAAAGACAAAAAATTAAATGACAAGTAAAAAGCAAACAAAGAAATTTTAGTGCTAAAAAGCATCTTGGCAAGGATTGAGAATTAAGGTTTCCTATCCAAGTCATTAACCACAAACACGACAATTAAGAAGAGTTAATCCCACTTCATCATCCCCTAACATCAGAAAAAAGTCAAATGGACATAATTGATCTTAATCCAAAAGTCCTAGTGATATGAAGATTGTCATCGGTTAGAAATTTCACAAAATAATTCTGTTGATAGTATAGTTCCCAACTAACAGATAATCCTCCATCAAAGTTTAGTTTTGGTTGTCACAAGTACAAACCCCAATAAAAATAACCGAGAGTATTAGTCCCGGGTCGTTCTCCCTAGGAATCACAATCGAGTGCTCAATTATTGGTTATGAGTTTCACGGGGATTGGGTTGATCAGGCAAGAAATTAAAAAGACAAGAAATGTAAAGCAAGCAACTAAAGGAAGCAAATACTAAAGAGAGATATTCATGGCAAGGCTTGAGAATCTAGGCTTTCTATCCTAGTCACTAATCATATTACAATAATTATCAAGAGTTAATCCTATTTAGTCATTTCCAACATAAGAAGAAGGTATAATGTTATCTTCACTTGAGAAAAAAGTCAAATAAGACTAGTTAATCTCAATCCAAAAGTCCTAATCAATTCACTAATTGAATTAGCAAGAGATTAGAGTCAATGGAAACAATATTAACTAACAACTCTAGATCACCAATCTAAAATGGGTATTAATGACTCAAGATTGCCTAATTTCTCTTTCCAAGCCAAGAATGCTCAAAAAGCTTCTCTAACATCCAACCAAGCATTTTATCAAACACTTGGAAGGTGATGAGCGGATAATTTATACGCTTTTTGGCATTGTTTTTAGTATGTTTTTAGTAGAATCTAGTTACTTTTAGGGATGTTTTCATTAGTTTTTATGTTAAATTCACATTTCTGGACTTCACTATGAGTTTGTGTGTTTTTCTGTGATTTCAGATATTTTCTGGCTGAAATTGAGGGACTTGAGCAAAAATCAGATTCAGAGGTTGAAGAAGGACTGCCGATGCTGTTAGATTCTGACCTCCCTGCACTCAAAGTGGATTTTCTGGAGCTACAGAACTCAAAATGGCGCGCTTCCAATTGCGTTGAAAAGTAGACATCCAGGGCTTTCCAGAAATGTATAATAGTTTATACTTTGGTCGAGTTTAGACGACGTAAAAGGGCATTGAACGCCAGTTCTACGCTGCTGTCTGGAGTTAAACGCCAGAAACAAGTCACAAACCAGAGTTGAACGCCAGAAATACGTTATAACCTGGCGTTCAACTCCAGAAAGAGCCTCTGCACGTGTAACATTCAAGCTCAGCCCAAGCACACACTAAGTGGGCCCCGGAAGTGGATTTATGCATCAATTACTTACTTCTGTAAATCCTAGTAGCTAGTTTATTATAAATAGGACCTTTTACTATTGTATTAGACATCTTTGAACATCTTTGAACATCTTTGAACATCTTTTGATCATCTTTGGACGCCTAGTTCTTAGATCATGGGGGCTGGCCATTCGGCCATGCCTGGACCTTTCACTTATGTATTTTCAACGGTAGAGTTTCTGCACTCCATAGATT
>NC_029788.2:43306116-43320643 GCF_000816755.2 Arachis ipaensis | reverse complement strand
CAAGGGTGATGCCTCCAGACGATTAGCCGTGCTGTGACAGAGCATTTGGACCATTTTCCCGAGAGGATTAAAAGTAGCCATTGCAAATTATGATGTCCTTACATAAAGCCAGCCATGGAAAGGAGTAGGATTGATTGGATGAAGACAGCAGGAAAGCAGAGGTTCAGAGGAACGAAAGCATCTCTATGCGCTTATCTGAAATTCTCACCAATGAATTACATAAGTGTTTCTATCCTTATCTTCTATCCTTATTTTAGTATATGTTTTCGAAAACTCCATAACTATTTTATATCCGACTGACTGAGATTTACAAGATGACCATAGCTTGCTTCATACCAACAATCTCCGTGGGATCGACCCTTACTCGCGTAAGGTTTATTACTTGGACGACCCAGTGCACTTGCTGGTTAGTTGTGCGAAGTTGTGATAAAAAGTTGAGATTACAATTGAGCGTACCATGTTGATGGCGCCATTGATGATCACTATTTCGTGCACCAAGTTTTTGGGAGGACTTTTCGGCTATTTTGTAGAGTTCAAGGGAGATGACTTCATGAACTTCTACTTCCTCTCCAATCATGATGCTATGAATCATGATGGCCCGATCCACAGTAACTTCGGATCGGTTGCTAGTGGGGATGATGGAGCGTTGTATGAATTCTAACCATCCTCTAGCTACAGGCTTGAGGTCCAGTTTTCTTAGTTGAACCGGCTTGCCTTTGGAGTCAATCTTCCATTGAGCTCCTTCCACACATATGTCCATGAGGACTTGGTCCAACCTTTGATTAAAGTTGACCCTTCTAGTGTAGGGGCGTGCATCTCCTTGCATCATAGGCAAGTTAACCGCCAACCTCACATTTTCCGGACTAAAATCTAAGTATTTCCCCCGAACCATGGTGAGATAATTCTTTGGGTCCGGGTTCTTACTTTGATCATGGTTCCTAGTGATCCATGCATTGGCATAGAACTCTTGAACCATTAGGATGCCGACTTGTTGGATGGGTTTTGTTAGAACTTCCCAACCACTTCTTTGGGTTTCATGTCGGATCTCCGGATACTCATTCTTCTTGAGCTTGAAAGGGACCTCAGGGATCACCTTCTTCTTGGCCACAACATCAAAAAAGTGGTCTTGATGAGCTTTGGAGATGAATCTTTCCATCTCCCATGACTCGGAGGTGGAAGCTTTTGTCTTCCCTTTCCCTTTTCTAGAGGATTCTCCGGTCTTAGGTGCCATCAATGGTAATGGAAAAACAAAAATCTTATGCTTTTACCACACCAAACTTAGAATTTTGCTCGCCCTCGAGCAAGAAAAGAAAGAATAGATGAAGAAGAAGAAGAAAATATGGAGGAAAGGGGGGAGTAGTGTATTCGGCCAAGAAGAAAAGAGAGGGTTGTGTTGTGTGAAAATGAGGAAGAATGGAGGGCTATATATAGGGAAGGGAGGAAGGTAAGGTTTCGGCCATATAGGGTGGGTTTGGGTGGGAAATTGTTTTTAAATTTTGAAGGTAGGTGGTGTTTATGAGGTAGGTTTATAGGGAAGAGTGGATGGATGTGAGTGGTGAAGTGGAGGTTGGTGGGGATCCTGTGGGGTCCACAGATCCTGAGGTGATCCTGTGGGGTCCACAGATCCTGAGGTGTTCAAGGATTTACAACCTTGCACCAAATTGGGCATGCAAAATGCCCTTGCGCACAACTCTGGGCGTTCAGCGCCAGATTGGTGCTTGTTCTGGGCGTTGAACGCCCATTTGTTGCCCATTTCTGGCGTTGAACGCCAAAACCATGCTTGTTCTGGACGTTTAGCGCCAGCTCTTCTCCAGCGTGCAATTCTGGCGTTCAAACGCCCAGATGCTGCCCATTTTGGACGTTCAGCGCCAGAACCATGTTCTGTTCTGGCGTTGAACGCCAGCCAGATGCTTCTTACTGGCGTTTAAATGCCAGTAAGGTCTTCCTCCAGGGTGTGATTTTTCTTCTGCTGTTTTTGATTCCGTTTTCAATTTTTATATTTATTTTGTGACTCCACATGATCATGAACCTAATAAAACATGAAAAACATTAAAAATAGAAATTAGATAAAAATTGGGTTGCGTCCCAACAAGCGCTTCTTTAATGTCAATAGCTTGACAGTGGGCTCTCATGGAGCCTCACAGGTGTTCAGAGCATTGTTGAGACTCTCCAACACCAAACTTAGAGTTTGGATATTGGAGTTCAACACCAAACTTAGAGTTTGGTTGTGGCCTCCCAACACCAAACTTAGATTTTGACTGTGGGGGCTCTGGTTGACTCTACAATGAAAGAAGCTTACTGTGCTTCCTCTCCATGGGTACAGAGAGAGATCCTTGAGTTTTAAACATAAGGTTGTCCTCATTTAATTGAAGGATTACTTCTCCTCTGTCCACATCAATCATAGCTCTTGCTGTGGCTAGGAAGGGTCTTCCAAGGATGATGAATTCATCCTCATCCTTCCCAGTCTCAGATTCCTTTGGTTCCTCAAAGGGAAACTCATTATTGATCACTGGACGTCCCAGGAGGTCTTTCTCCTTGGGATTCACGTACTCTCCTTCCTTCACAGGTTCGGCCATGGTAATTAATTCAATGGCCTTGCACTCTCCTTTTGGATTTTCTTCTGTATTGCTTGGGAGAGTACTAGGAGGGATTTCAGTGATCCTTTTACTCAGCTGGCCCACTTGTGCCTCTAAATTTCTAATGGATGACCTTGTTTCATTCATGAAACTCACAGTGGCCTTAGATAGATCAGAGGCTAAGTTTGCTAAATTAGAGGTATTTTGTTCAGAGTTCTCTGTCTGTTGCTGAGTGGATGATGGAAAATGTTTACTATTGTTAAACCTATTTCTTCCACCATTATTAAAGCCTTGTTGAGGCTTTTGTTGATCCTTCCATGAGAAATTTGGATGATTTCTCCATGATGAGTTATAGGTGTTTCCATAAGGTTCACCCATGTAATTTACCTCTGCTATTGCAGGGTTTTGAGGATCATAAGCTTTTTCTTCAGAAGATGCCTCTTGAGTACTGTTGGATGCAGCTTGCATTCCATTCAGACTCTGAGAAATCATATTGACTTGCTGAGTTAATATTTTTTTCTGAGCCAATATGGCATTCAGAGTATCAATTTCAAGAACTCCCTTCTTCATAGGCGTCCCATTACTCACAGGATTCCTCTCAGAAGTGTACATGAACTGGTTATTAGCAACCATGTCAATGAGTTCTTGAGCTTCTGCAGGCGTTTTCTTTAGGTGAATGGATCCACCTACAGAGGTGTCCAATGACATTTTAGCTAACTCAGACAGACCATCATAGAATATGTCCAGGATGGTCCATTCTGAAAGCATGTCAGAAGGACACTTTTTGGTCGGTTGCTTGTATCTTTCCCAAGTTTCATAGAGGGATTCACCTTCTTTCTGTCTGAAGGTTTGAACATCCACTCTAAGCTTGCTCAGCTTTTGAGGAGGAAAGAACTTGGATAAGAAAGCCTTGACCAGCTTATCCCAAGAGTTCACAATTAATGACTTGATTCACAAGAAATCACAAGATATGATTCTAAAACTCAAAGTTTGAATCTTTCTTAATAAGCAAGTAACAAACTTGAAATTTTTGAATCAAAACATTAATTGATGATGTTATTTTCGAAAATTATAAGATAAAATTAAGAAAAGATTTTTGAAAAATATTTTTGTAATTTTCGAAAATAACTAAGAAAAATGAAAAAGATTTGATTTTTGAAAAAGATTTTGAAAAAGATAGGATTTTTAAATTGAAAATTTGATTTGACTCATAAAAGCAACTAGATTTTAAAAAGTTTTGAAAAAGTCAACTCAAATTTTCGAATTTATGAGAGAAAAGTGGGAAAGATATTTTTTTATTTTTTTTTTATTTTTGAATTTTTAATGATGAGAGAGAAAAACATGAAAAATTATGCAATGCATGAAAGTTATGGATCAAAGTATGTGATGAATGCAAGAACACTATGAATGTCAAGATGAACACCAAGAACACTTTGAATGTCATGATGAACATCAAGACTTATTTTTGAAAATTTTTATATGCAAAGAAAACATGCAAGACACCAAACTTAGAAATCTTTCATGTTTAGACACTATGAATGCAAAAATGCACATGAAAAACAAGAAAAGATGAAAAACAAGAAAACATCAAGATCAAACAAGAAGACTTACCAAGAACAACTTGAAGATCATGAAGAACACCATAAATGCATGAAGTTTTCGAAAAATGCAAGATGAATATGCAATTGACACCAAAATTTCAACTTGACTCAAGACTCAAACAAGAAACATGAAATATTTTTTATTTTTATGATTTTATGATTTTTTTGTATTTTCTTTTAATTTTTTTCGAAAATCATTTTGAAAAAGAAAAATAAGGATTCCAAAATTTTTAATATGAATTCCAGGAATCTTACAATCTTAATCTAAAGCTCCAATCTAAGGGTTAGACATGGCTTAATAGCCAGTCAAGCTTTAGCATGAATATGGGAGTAATTCATTCAATTTTAAGCCAAAACCTCTGTCCAAAGGAATTTAGACATGGTTTTATAGCCAGCATACTTCAACATGCTTCATGAAACTCTAGAATTCATTCTTAAAAATTCTGAAGAAAAATATATTTTTGAAAACATTTTTATTTTAAAATTTTTTTTTCGAAAACAAAGGAGAAATTTTTGAAAGATTTTTTGAAAAATTTTTGAAAACTTTTTGAAAAGAAAACGAAAAGAAAGTTACCCAATCTGAGCAACAAGATGAACCGTCAGTTGTCCAAACTCGAACAATCCCCGACAACGGCGCCAAAAACTTGGTGCACAAAATTGTGATCATCAATGGCGCCATCAACATGGTACGCTCAATTGTAATCTCAACTTTTTATCACAACTTCGCACAACTAACCAGCAAGTGCACTGGGTCGTCGAAGTAATAAACCTTACGCGAGTAAGGGTCGATCCCACGGAGATTGTTGGTATGAAGCAAGCTATAGTCATCTTGTAAATCTCAGTCAGGCAGATATAAAATAGTTATGGAGTTTTCGAAAACATATACTAAAATAAGGATAGAAGATAAGGATAGAAACACTTATGTAATTCATTGGTGAGAATTTCAGATAAGCGCATAGAGATGCTTTCGTTCTTCTGAACCTCTGCTTTCCTGCTATCTTCATCCAATCAATCCTACTCCTTTCCATGGCTGGCTTTATGTAAGGACATCACAATTGGCAATGGCTACTTTTGATCCTCTCTGAAAAATGGTCCGATGCGCTGTCACTACATGGCTAATCGTCTGGAGGCATCACCCTTGTCAATGGCTGCATCCCATCCTCTTGTGAAAATGGTCCAAATGCTCTGTCACAGCACGGCTAATCATCTGAGGTTCTCGATCATACTGGAATAGGATTCACCCTCCTTTTGCGTTTGTCACTACGCCCAGCACTCGCGAGTTTGAAGCTCGTCACAGTCATTCAATCCCAGAGTCCTAGTCGGAATACCATAGACAAGGTTAAGACTTTCCGGACTCTCATGAATGCCGCCATCAATCTAGCTTATACCACGAAGATTCTGATTAAGAAACCCAAGAGATACTCATTCAATCTAAGGTAGAACGGAAGTGGTTGTCAGGCACGCGTTCATAAGGAATGATGATGATTGTCACGTTCATCACATTCAGGTTGAAGTGCGAATGAATATCTTAGAAGCGGAATAAGTTGAATTGAATAGAAAAATAGTAGTACTTTGCATTAATCTTTGAGGAACAGCAGAGCTCCACACCTTAATCTATGGAGTGCAGAAACTCTACCGTTGAAAATACATAAGTGAAAGGTCCAGGCATGGCCGAATGGCCAGCCCCCATGATCTAAGAACTAAGCATCCAAAGATGATCAAAAGGTGTTCAAAGATGTTCAAAGATGTCTAATACAATAGTAAAAGGTCCTATTTATAATAAACTAGCTACTAGGGTTTACAGAAGTAAGTAATTGATGCATAAATCCACTTTTGGGGCCCACTTAGTGTGTGCTTGGGCTGAGCTTGAATGTTACACGTGCAGAGGCTCTTTTTGGAGTTAAACGCCAGGTTATAACGTATTTCTGGCGTTCAACTCTGGTTTGTGACTTGTTTCTGGCGTTTAACTCCAGACAGCAGCGTAGAACTGGCGTTCAATGCCCTTTTACATCGTCTAAACGCGGCCAAAGTATGGACTATTATACATTGCTGGAAAGCCCGGGATGTCTACTTTCCAACGCAATTGGAAGTGCGCCATTTTGAGTTCTATAGCTCTAGAAAATCCACTTTAAGTGCAGGGAGGTCAGAATCCAATAGCATCAGCAGTCCTTCTTCAACCTCAGAATATGATTTTTGCTCAAGTCCCTCAATTTCAGCCAGAAAATACCTGAAATCACAGAAAAACACACAAACTCATAGTGAAGTCCAGAAATGTGAATTTAACATAAAAACTAATGAAAACATCTCTAAAAGTAACTAGATTTTATTAAAAACAATGCCAAAAAGCGTATAAATTATCCGCTCATCAGAAGGCATAAAAGGAAAGCATGGTAAATGGCAAGAAATAGTAAAATCTACAACTACCCAATGCAAAAAAAGTAAGAACAACAACTCAATTACATAATAGAGGAACATAAAACATGAATTGCATTAAATGAAAGTAAAAATAACAAAAGTGCTCATAAATATAAAAGAGGCATAAAAAGGGAAATTAACAAGAAAACTAAGAAGAACAAGGATGTAAGAACAAGAAATTATAAAGAAAATAAGATGAAAACAAGAATTTAAACCTAGATCTAAGAGAAATTACCCTAATTCTAACCTAATTCTAGAGAGAAGAGGGAGCTTCTCTCTCTAGAAAACTAACTAAAGCATGGTCCTAAGCTAAACTAATTGCTCCCCCTTGACCCATCTTGAGTTCTGCATCAAATAGCGTCAAAAATGAGTTTGATTTGGGCCTGAGAAGCTCAAAAATAGCCCCCAGCATTTTTACTTTAATGAGGTCACGTGATCAGCGTCACACGTGCATGTGGGTGACGCGTGTGCATGGCTTGCAGATCTTCTACTCACAGGTACGCGTGGGTGACGCGTGCGCTTGGCCTTCAATTCTCCAAATGCTCATTTTTTTCATGAATTCTCCATTTTGCCTTCAATTCTCCAAATGCTCACCTTTTCATGAGGACTTTTCATAAGGTTGTAATAGGGTTAGGGTAAAGGTAGGATGTATATAGTCAAGTGAGCTTGAAATTTGAATCTTTGATTAACTTAAACTTCCCACCTAACCTATATAACAACCCATACAATTCTAAGCAAACCTAACTACCCATTATTCACTTTTTTACACACTCATGCATTCTCTTTTGATCACCACACATATGCATTGATTATTTTTTAACTTCACTTTGGGGCATTTTGTCCCCTTTTTATTGCTTTTCTTTTTCTTTCTTTTTTTTTCTATTTTTTCTCTTTTTATTTTTCTTTTTTATTATTTTTCTCATTTTTTTAACTAAAATATATACAAGAGTATCAATGCATATGGTTTAACATTCAATGCATGAGTATGTACCCAAAATTTAATATTTTTAATAAAAATACAAAAACACTCTTTTATCCCAACCAATGTTCTCAACTTTCCCACAATTAAATGATAAACACTCTCACTAGTTGATAAGCCAAGGATTTATGCCGGCTCGGAATTCCACAAAAATTCCGTTGTTAGTATAGTCCAAACCAATAGTCAATCCTCGGATCAAATTAAAATATGGTTTTATCACAAGTACAAACCCCAATAAGAATTAACCAAAGTATTTAGACTCCGGGTCGTCTCACAAGGGATCGCAATGAAGTGGTCAATTATTGGCTATAAAGGGGCATGGGGGTTTTGGGTTATAAGAGGAACAAAAAAGAGTAAATTAAGCAAGTAATTAAAGAAAGCAAGATAAAGAACTCTTGGCTAAGACTTAGGTAATTGAGATCACTATCCTTGTCAACAATTCAAATATTCATAATTAAGAGGAACTGAGTTCATTAAGTCTACTCACTAAAGCCTTAAGTATGTAATGACTACTCCTAGGCTTGGAGCACGTCAAATGGCTTGATCAACATCAATCCATAAGTTCGAATCTAGCTACTAATCAACTTAGTAGTAGGGTAGAGTCAATGGTTATCAATTTGATCCCCAAGGGTTCTGGAATTACCAATTCAATGAAGCCCAAGGACTCAAGATCACTCAATCCCCTTTAGCCTAGACCAAGGGTCAAGAGAACTACTCAAAAACTATAGGAAGCATTATATCAAACACCTAATGTGCAATAAAAGTAAACATCACAAAATGCTAAAAATAAGGAAACCCACAACTATCATAAGTGAGAAATCAATAATACTAAGCAAGATCAACATAAAAGAAACATAGAAACATGAAATTGTATTAAAAGGAGATTAGATCCAACAATGTTCATCAACAAGCAAGAGAGCAAAATGAGAAATTAACATTACAACTAAGAAAATCAAGATGTAGAAATGAGAAATTGTAAAAGAAACAAGATGAAATCAAGTAATTAATTCAAGATCCAAGACAAATTAACCTAATCCTAACCTAATTCTAGAGAGAAGAGGGTGTCTCTCTCTAGAAAACTAATTAAAGGCTCATGTTGACTAACTAATTGCTCCCCCTTTGCTTGGACTTCAATTTTGCATGAAATACACTCAGAAACAAGTTGGACTTGGGCCTGGGCAGGTCAGAAATCGCCCCCAGCGTTTTGCCTTTAAGTGGGTCACGTGTGAGTATCGGCGCGTACGCGCCATGTGCGCGTGTGTGTCGATTGGCTATTTCTTCATCTGTGCGTATGCGTCATGTACGCGTGCGCGTCTCTATGCGAAGCCACTTCTGCGCGCGCGTGCCTAGTACGCGTGCGTGCCCATCGATGCATTCCCAATTCTTTTTTCCTCATGCATTCTCCACTTTGTATGCTTTTCTCCTCATTTCTTCCATCCAATACTTGCCTCATAAACCTGAAATCACTCAACAAACACATCAAGGCATCGAATGGAATTAAAGTGAGTTAGAATCACCAATTTAAGGGCCTAAAAATCATGTTTTTTACAACTAAGCACAATTCAAGGGAGAATTGCAAAACCATGCTATTTCATTGAATAAATGTGGGAAAAGGTGATAAAATACCCTAAAATAAGCACAAGATAAACCACAAAATTGGGGTTTATCAAATCTCTCCACACTTAAACTAAGCATGTCCTCATGCTAAAATCAAGAAAGAAGCAAAGGGGTATCAACATTTATTTAATGCAAGCTAACCAAATACAATCTATCTATATGCAACCTATTTATATGAATGCAATGGCTCAGTCAAAATAAATCAATCTCCAAGAATACACATGTAAGCACAAGGAATAAATCAATAGCAATCAAAGCAAACCACAATTGGATTGAATCATTGAAAGATTTTACAAACTTGCAAGAAAAGATGATCATGGGTGAAAACATGTAATTGAGCGATCGAACCCCTCGCCGGATGTGTATCCACTCTAGGCACTCAATTGTATGGGTGGTGCACAGAAATTGTGATTACACTTTGATTATGTAAAATTCATCGATCTTTCTTTCCCTGGTAATGGCGCCAAAAACATGATGCCAATACCATGGTTCACAACTTCGCACAACTAACCAGCAAGTGCACTGGGTCGTCCAAGTAATACCTTACGTGAGTAAGGGTCGAATCCCACGGAGATTGTTGGTATGAAGCAAGCTATGGTCACCTTGCAAATCTCAGTCAGGTAGGGTTAAATGTGATTGGATTAGATAATTAAAAGATAAATAATAAAGGATAGAAATACTTATGTAATTCATTGGTGAGAATTTCAGATAAGCGAATAGAGATGCTTTTCGTTCCTCTGAACCTTTGCTTTCCTGTTGCCTTCATCCAATCAGTCTTACTCCTTTTCATGGCTGGCTTTATGTGATACATCACCATTGTCAATGGCTACTTTCGGTCTTCTCTCAGAAAAATGATCCAAATGCCCTGTCACGGCACGGCTAATCGTCTGGAGGCATCACCCTTGTCAATGGTTTCACCTTATCCTCTCAGTGAAAATGATCAACGCACCCTGTCACGGCACGGCTATTCATCTGTCGGTTCTCAATCATGCTGGAATAGGATTTACTATCCTTTTGCGTCTGTCACTAACGCCCAGCACTCGCGAGTTTGAAGCTCGTCACAGTTATCCAATCATTGAATCCTACTCGAAATACCACAGACAAGGTTTAGACCTTCCGGATTCTCTTGAATGCCGCCATCATTCTAGCTTACACCACGAAGATTCTGATTAAGAGATCTAAAAGATACTCATTCAATTCTAATGTAGAACGGAGGTGGTTGTCAGGCACGCATTCATAGGGAATGATGATGACTGTCACGTTCATCACACTCAGGTTGAAGTGCGAATGAATATCTTAGAAGGGAAATAAGATGAATTGAATAGAAAATAGTAGTACTTTGCATTAATCTTTGAGGAACAGCAGAGCTCCACACCTTAATCTATGGAGTGTAGAAACTCTACCGTTAAAAATACATAAGTGAAAGGTCCAGGCATGGCCGAATGGCCAGCCCCTCTGATCTAAGAACCAGTTGTCCAAAGATATCTAATACAATAGTAAAAGGTCCTATTTATAATAAACTAGCTACTAGGGTTTACAGAAGTAAGTAATTGATGCATAAATCCACTTCCGGGGCCCACTTGGTGTGTGCTTGGGCTGAGCTTGAGTGTTACACGTGTAGAGGTCATTCATGGAGTTGAACACCAGTTTTGGTGCCAGTTTGGGCATTGAACTCCACTTTGCAACTTGTTTCTGGCGCTGGACGCTAGAATTGGGCAGAGAGCTGGCGTTGAACGCCAGTTTACGTTATCTAAACTTGGGAAAAGTATAGACTATTATACATTGCTGGAAAGCTCTGAATGTCTACTTTCCAACGCAATTAGAAGCGCGCCATTTCGAGTTCTGTAGCTCCAGAAAATCCACTTTGAGTGCAGGGAGGTCAGAATCCAATAGCATCAGTAGTCCTTCTTCAACCTCTGAATCTGATTTTTGCTCAAGTACCTCAATTTCAGCCAGAAAATACCTGAAATCATAGAAAAACACACAAACTCATAGTAAATTCCAGAAATGTGAATTTAACATAAAAACTAATGAAAACATCCCTAAAAGTAACTAGATCCTACTAAAAACATACTAAAAACAATGTCAAAAAGCGTATAAATTATCCGCTCATCACAAAAGCTCCATGAATGGGCTCTCTTTCTTGCTCCATCTTTTTCTTAGTGATGGGCTTCTCTTCCTTAATAGGAATGTCTCCTTCTATGAAAGCTCCAGCTGAGTAACATAGATGGCAGATAAGATGAGGAAAAGCTAGCCTTGCCATGGGGGATGACTTTTCGACTATTTTGTAGAGTTCATTAGAGATTCTCAGTCTCAAGTTTTCACTTGACACCTACACGCCACAAGCACATGGTTAGGGACAGCTTGGTTTAGCCGCTTAGACCTGGATTTTATTCCTTAGGATGCTAACTTGTTGGATGGGATTTGTTAGAACTTCCTAACCTCTTCTTTGAATTTCATGTCGGATCTCCGGATACTCATTTCTTTTGAGTTTGAAAGGGACCTCGGGGATCACCTTCTTCTTGGCCACAACATCATAGAAGTGGTCTTGATGGGCTTTGGAGATGAACCTTTCCATCTCCCATGACTTAGAGGTGGAAGCTTTTATCTTCCCTTTCCCCTTTCTAGAGGATTCTCCGGTCTTAGGTGCTATCAATGGTAATGGAAAAACAAAAAGCTTATGCTTTTACCACACCAAACATAGAATATTGCTCGCCCTCGAGCAATAAAAGAAAGAATAGAGGAAGAAGAAGAAGAAAATATGGAGAAGAGGGGGTGAAGTGTGTTTCGGCTAAGTAGAGAGGAGAGGGTTGTGTTGTGTGAAAATGAGGAAGAATGGAGGGCTATATATAGGGGAGGGAGAGGGGTTAAGGTTCGGCCATTTAGGGTGGGTTTGGGTGGGAAATTGGTTTTGAATTTTGAAGGTAGGTGGAGTTTATGAGGTAGGTTTATGGGGAAGAGTGGATGGATGTGAGTGGTGAAGAGGTGATGGGGAAGAGAGATTGAGGTGATTGGTGAAGGGTTTTTAAGGAAGAGTGTTTATGGGATTTTGTGAAAGAGGGGTGAGAAGATGTGAGTGGAGGTAGGTGGGGATCCTGTGGGGTCCACAGATCCTGAGATGATCCTGTGGGGTCCACAGATCCTGAGATGATCCTGTAGGGCCCACAGATCTTTGAGGTGTCAAGGCATTTACATCCCTGCACCAATTTAGGCATGCAAAAATGCCCTTGCACACAACTCTGGGCGTTCAGCGCCAGGTTGGTGCCCATTTTGGGCGTTCAACACCCATTTACTAGCCATTTCTGGCGTTGAACGCCAGAACCATGCTTGTTCTGAGCGTTCAGCGCCAGGATGCTGCCCATTTTGGGCGTTCAGTGCCAGAACCATGCTTTGTTCTGGCATTGAATGCCAGACAGGTGCTTCCTCCAGGGTGTGATTTTTCTTCTGCTGTTTTTGATTACGTTTTCAAGTTTTTTTATTTATTTTGTGACTCCACATGATCATGGACCTACAAAGACATATAACTAAGAAAAAAAAATAGAGTTAGATAAGTTCCTCAGAGGGAAGCTCCTTATTGACCACTGGACGTCCCAGGGGGTCTTCCTCCTTGGGATTCACGTCCTCCTCTCCCTCATTGGGTTCGGCCATTTTGGTTATGTCAATGGCCTTGCACTCTCCTTTTGGATTTTCTTCTGTATTGCTTGGGAGAGTGCTAGGAGGGTTTTCAGTGATCCTTTTACTCAGCTGGCCCACTTGTGCTTCCAAATTTCTAATGGAAGACCTTATTTCATTCATGAAAGTTACAGTGGCCTTGGATAGATTAGAGACTAAATTTTCTAACCTAGATGGATTCTGCTCAGAATTCTCTGTCTGTTGCTGAGTGGATGATGGAAAAGGCTTGCTATTGCTAAACCTGTTTCTTCCACCATTATTAAAGCCTTGTTGAGGCTTTTGATCCTTTCATGAGAAATTTGGATGATTTCTCCATGATGAGTTATAGGTGTTTCCATAAGGTTCACCTAAGTAATTCACCTCTGCTATTGCAGGGTTCTTCATGAGGGGATAATTTATATGCTTTTTGACATTGTTTTTAGTATGTTTTTAGTAGGATCTAGTTACTTTTAGGGATGTTTTCATTAGTTTTTATGTTAAATTCACATTTCTGGACTTTACTATGAGTTTATGTGTTTTTTTGTGATTTCAGGTATTTTCTGGCTGAAATTGAGGGACTTGAGCAGAAATCAGATTCAGAGGTTGAAGAAGGATTACTGATGCTGTTGGATTCTGACCTCCCTGCACTCAAAGTGGATTTTCTGGAGCTACAGAACTTGAAATGGTGCGCTTCCAATTGCGTTGGAAAGTAGACATCCAGGGCTTTTCAGGAATATATAATCGTTCATACTTTGGCCAAGAATAGATGACATAAACTGGCATTCAACGCCAGCTTTCTGCCCAAATCTGGCGTCCAGCGCCAGAAAAGGAGCCAAAACCAGAGTTGAACGCCCAAACTGGCACAAATACTGGCGTTCAACTCCAAGAAGGACCTCTACACGTGCAACACTCAAAGCTCAGCCCAAGCACACACCAAGTGGGCCCCGGAAGTGGATTTATGCATCAATTACTTACTTCTGTAAACCCTAGTAGCTAGTTTATTATAAATAGGACATTTCACTATTGTATTTGACATCTTTTGATCATCTTAGTGTCTTTTTGACCATCTTTGGATGCCTGGTTCTTAGATCAGAGGGGCTGGCCATTTGGCCATGCCTGGACCTTCACTTATATATTTTTAACGGTAAAGTTTCTACACTCTATAGATTAAGATGTGGAGCTCTGCTGTTCCTCAAAGATTAATGCAAAGTACTACTGTTTTCTATTCAATTCATCCTATTTCGCTTCTAAGATATTCATTCGTACTTCAATCTGAATGTGATGAACATGACAATCATCATCATTCCCTATGAACGCGTGCTTGACAACCACTTCCGTTCTACATTAGAATTGAATGAGTATCTCTTAGATCTCTTAATCGGAATCTTCGTGGTGTAAGCTAGAATGATGGCGGCATTCAAGAGAATCCGGAAGGTCTAAACCTTGTCTGTGGTATTCCGAGTAGGATTCAATGATTGAATGACTGTGACGAGCTCCAAACTCGCGATTGCAGGGCATTAGTGACAGACGCAAAAGGATAGTAAATCCTTTTCCAGCATGATCGAGAACCGACAGATGAATAGCTGTGCCGTGACAGGGTGCGTTGACCATTTTCCCTGAGAGGATAAGATGAAGCCATTGACAAGGGTGATGCCTCCAGACGATTAGCCGTGCCGTGACAGGGCATT
>NC_029788.2:43305812-43306093 GCF_000816755.2 Arachis ipaensis | reverse complement strand
CCTTCAGACAGAAAGAAGGTGAATCCCTCTATGAAGCTTGGGAAAGATACAAACAGTTGACCAAAAAGTGTCCTTCTGACATGCTTTCAGAATGGACCATCCTGGATATATTCTATGATGGTTTATCTGAGTTATCAAAGATGTCATTGGATACCTCTGCAGGTGGATCCATTCACCTAAAGAAAACACCTGCAGAAGCGCAAGAACTCATTGACATGGTTGCTAATAACCAGTTCATGTACACTTCTAAAAGGAATCCTGTGAATAATGGGACGCCTATG
>NC_029788.2:43304670-43305726 GCF_000816755.2 Arachis ipaensis | reverse complement strand
GGCACTATGATCTTTAAGGCTTTGTGTGACCTTGGTTCAGGAATAAACCTCATGCCCCTCTCTGTAATAGAGAAACTGGGAATCTATGGGGTGCAAGCTTCTAAAATCTCATTAGAGATGGCAGACAATTCAAGAAAACAGGCATATGGACAAGTAGAGGACGTGTTAGTAAAGGTTGAAGGCCTTTACATCCCTGCTGATTTCATAGTCTTGGATACTGGAAAGGAAGAGGATGAATCCATCATCCTAGGAAGACCTTTCCTGGCCACAGTAAGAGCTGTGATTGATGTTGACAGAGGTGAACTAGTCCTTCAATGGAATGAGGACTCCCTTGTGTTTAAAACTCAAGGATCTCCCTCTGCAACCATGGAGAGGAAGCATGAAAAGCTTCTCTCAAAGCAGAGTCAACCCAAGCCCCCACAGTCAAACTCTAAGTTTGGTGTTGGGAGGCCACAACCAAACTCTAAGTTTGGTGTTGAACTCCCATATCCAAACTCTAAGTTTGGTGTTGGAGAGTTTCAACAATGCTCTGAACATCTGTGAGGCTCCATGAGAGCCCACTGTCAAGCTATTGACATTAAAGAAGCGCTTGTTGGGAGGCAACCCAATTTTTATTTATCTAACTATATTTTTCTTAATTATATCTCTTTATAGGTTCATGATCATGTGGAGTCACAAAATAAATATAAAAATTGAAAACGGAATCAAAAACAGCAGAAGAAAAATCACACCCTGGAGGAGCATCTGTCTGGCGTTCAGCGCCAGAACAGAGCATGGTTCTGGAGCTGAACACCCAAAATGGGCAGCTTCTGGGCGCTGAACGCCAGAAATGGCACACAAATGGGCGTTGAACGCCCAAAATGACCACCAACCTGGCGCTGAACGCCCAGAGTTATGTGCAAAGGCATTTTTACATGCCTAATGGGTGCAGGGATGTAAATCCTTGAACACCTCAGGATCTGTGGACCCCACAGAATCCCTACCTACCTCCACTCACTTCTTCTCACCACTCTCTTTCACACAACCCCATAAACACTCTTCCCCAAAAACCCTTCA
>NC_029788.2:43301880-43304495 GCF_000816755.2 Arachis ipaensis | reverse complement strand
TATCTCACCATGGTTTGGGGGAAATACTTAGATTTTAGTCCGAAGAATGTGAGGTTGGCGTTTAACTTGCCCATGATGCAAGGAGATGAACGCCCCTACACTAGAAGGGTCAACTTTAATCAAAGGTTGGACCAAGTCCTTATGGACATATGCGTGGAAGGAGCTCAGTGGAAGATTGACTCCAAAGGCAAGCCGGTTCAACTAAGAAGATTGGACCTCAAGCCTGTAGCTAGAGGATGGTTGGAGTTCATTCAATGCTTAATCATTTCCACTAGCAACCGGTCTGAAGTTACTATAGACCGGGCCATCATGATCCATAGCATCATGATTGGAGAAGAGGTGGAAGTTCATGAGATTATACCTCAAGAACTCTACAAGGTGGCTGACAAGTCCTCCACTATGGCAAGGTTAGCCTTTCCTCACCTCATTTGCCACCTATGCAATTCAGCTGGGATTGACATAGAGGAAGATATCCTAATTATAGAGGACAAACCCATCACTAAGAAAAAGATGGAGCAAGTAAGAGAGCCCAGTCATGGAGCTCAAGAGGCGCAAGAAGCTCATTACCATGAGATCCCGGAGATGCCTCAAATACACTTTCCTCCACAAAATTATTGGGAGTAAATCAACACCTCCCTAGGAGAATTGAGTTCCAATATGGGACAACTAAGGGTGGAACATCAAGAGCACTCCATCATCCTGCATGAAATTAGAGAAGATCAAAGAGCTATGAGGGAGGAGCAACAAAGTTTGATAATCTGAAAAATCATAAAAATGATTCTTGATGCAAGAAAAAGCAGCAAAGAACAAAGCTTGCAGAAAAAAAAATTAGGCGAAAAAAAAATAGAAAGAAAAAGAAAAAGCAAGCAGAAAAAGCCAAAAGCTCTTAAAACCAAAAGGCAAGAGCAAAAATCCAATAACCCTTAAAACCAAAAGGCAAAGGCAAATAAAAAGGATCCCAAGGCTTTGAGCATCAGTGGATAGGAGGGCCTAACGGAATAAAATCCTGGTCTAAGCGGCTAAACCAAGCTGTCCCTAACCATGTGCTTGTGGCGTGTAGGTGTCAAGTGAAAACTTGAGACTGAGCGGTTAAAGTCAAGGTCCAAAGCAAAAGAAGAGTGTGCTTAAGAACCCTGGACCCCTCTAATTGGGGACTTTAGCAAAGCTGAGTCAAAATCTGAAAAGGTTCACCCAATTATGTGTCTGTGGCATTTATGTATCCGGTGGTAATACTGGAAAACAAAGTGCTTAGGGCCACGACGAAGACTCATAAAGAAGTTTTGTTCAAGAATCATCATACTGAACTAGGAGAATCAATAACACTATCTGAACCCTGAGTTCCTATAGATGCCAATCATTCTGAACCTCAATGGATAGAGTGAGATGCCAAAACTATTCAAGAGGCAAAAAGCTATAAGTCCCGCTCATATGATTGAAGCTATGTTTCATTGATAGTTTGGAATTTATAGTATATTCTCTTATTTTTATCCTAATTGATTTTCAGTTGCTTGGGGACAAGCAACAATTTAAGTTTGGTGTTGTGATGAGCGGATAATTTATACGCTTTTTGACATTGTTTTTAGTATGTTTTTAGTAGGATCTAGTTACTTTTAGGGATGTTTTCATTAGTTTTTATGTTAAATTCACATTTTTGGACATTACTATGAGTTTGTGTGTTTTTCTGTGATTTCAGGTATTTTCTGGCTGAAATTGAGGGATTTGAGCAAAAATCAGATTCAGAGGTTGAAGAAGGACTGCTGATGCTGTTGGATTCTAACCTCCCTACACTCAAAGTGGATTTTCTGGAGCTACATAACTCGAAATGGCGCGCTTCTAATTGCGTTGGAAAGTAGACATCCAGGGCTTTCCAGCAATATATAATAGTCCATGCTTTGGCCAATAATAGACGATGTAAACTGGCGTTCAACGCCAGCTTTCTGCCCAAATCTGGCGTCCAGCGCCAGAAAAGGAGCCAAAACCAGAGTTGAACGCCCAAACTGGCACAAATACTGGCGTTCAACTCCAAGAAGGACCTCTACACGTGCAACACTCAAAGCTCACCCCAAGCACACACCAAGTGGGCCCCGGAAGTGGATTTATGCATCAATTACTTACTTCTGTAAACCTTAGTAGCTAGTTTATTATAAATAGGATATTTCACTATTGTATTTGACATCTTTTGATCATCTTAGGGTCTTTTTGACCATCTTTGGACGCCTGGTTCTTAGATCAGAGGGGCTGGCCATTCGGCCATGCCTGGACCTTCACTTATGTATTTTTAACGGTAGAGTTTCTACACTCCATAGATTAAGGTGTGGAGCTCTGCTGTTCCTCAAAGATTAATGCAAAGTACTACTGTTTTCTATTCAATTCATCCTATTTCGCTACTAAGATATTCATTCGTACTTCAATCTGAATGTGATGAATGTGACAATCATCATCATTCCCTATGAACGCGTGCCTGACAACCACTTCCGTTCTACATTAGAATTGAATGAGTATCTCTTAGATCTCTTAGATCGAATCTTCGTGGTGTAAGCTAGAATGATGGCGGCATTCATGAGAATCTGGAAAGTCTAAACCTTATCTGTGGTATTCCGAGTAGGATTCAGGGA
>NC_029788.2:43297809-43301851 GCF_000816755.2 Arachis ipaensis | reverse complement strand
GCGTTAGTGACAGACGCAAAAGGATAGTAAATCCTATTCCAGCATGATCGAGAACCGACAGATGAAAAGCCATGCCGTGACAGGGTGCGTTGACCATTTTCACTGAGAGGATAAGATGAAGCCATTGACAAGGGTGATGCCTCCAGACGATTAGCCGTGCCGTGACAGGGCATTGGATCATTTTCCCGAGAGATGACCGAAAGTAGCCATTGACAGTGGGGATGTATCACATAAAGCCAGCCATGGAAAGGAGAAGGACTGATTGGATGAAGATAGCAGGAAAGCAGAGGTTCAGAGGAACGAAAGCATCTCCATTCGCTTATCTGAAATTCTCACCAATGATTTACATAAGTATTTCTATCCCTATTTTATTATATTATTTTCGAAAACTTCATAACCATTTGATATCCGCCTGACTGAGATTTACAAGGTGACCATAGCTTGCTTCATACCAACAATCTCTGTGGGATTCGACCCTTACTCACGTAAGGTATTACTTGGACGACCCAGTGCACTTGCTGGTTAGTTGTGCGAAGTTGTGAACCATGGTATTGGGATCATGTTTTTGGCGCCATTACCAGGGAAAGAAAGAGCGATGAATTTTACATAATTAAAGTGTAATCACAATTTCTGCGCACCAGTTCTCAGGATCATAAGCTTCTTCTTCATAAGAAGCCTCTTGAGTACTGTTGGATGCAGCTTGCACTCCATTCAGACTCTGAGAGATCATATTGACTTGCTGAGTCAATATTTTATTCTGAGCCAATATGGCATTCAGAGTATCAATTTCAAGAACTCCCTTCTTCATAGGCGTCCCACTATTCACAGGATTCCTTTCAGAAGTGTACATGAACTGGTTATTTGCAACCATGTCAATGAGTTCTTGAGCTTCTGCAGGCATTTTCTTTAGGTGAATGGATCCACCTGCAGAGGTATCCAATGACATCTTAGATAACTCAGACAGACCATCATAGAATATATCCAAGATGGTCCATTCTGAAAGCATGTCAGAAGGACACTTTTTGGTCAGTCCTTTGTATCTCTCCCAAGCTTCATAGAGGGATTCACCTTCTTTCTGTCTAAAGGTTTGAACATCCACTCTAAGCTTGCTCAGCTTTTGAGGAGGAAAGAACTTAGCTAGGAAAGCCTTGACCAGCTTATCCCAAGAGTTCAGGCTATCCTTAGGTTGAGAGTCCAACCATACTCTAGCTCTGTCTCTTACAGCAAAAGGGAAAAGCATGAGCCTGTAGACTTCAGGGTCAACTCTATTAGTCTTAACAGTATCACATATCTGCAAGAATTTAGTTAAGAACTGAAAAGGATCTTCAGATGGAAGTCCATGAAACTTGCAGTTCTGCTGCATCAGAGAAACTAATTGAGGTTTCAGCTCAAAGTTGTTTGCTCCAATGGCAGGAATGGAGATGCTTCTTCCATGTAAATTGGAATTTGGTACAGTAAAGTCACCAAGCATTCTCCTTGCACTGTTGTTGGGTTCGGCTGCCATCTCCTTTACTTGTTCGAAATTTTCAATCAAGTTGTCTCTTGATTGTTGTAATTTAGCTTCTCTTAATTTTCTCTTCAGAGTCTTTTCAGGTTCTGGATCAGCTTCAACAAGAATGCCTTTTTCTCTGTCCCTGCTCATAAGAAAGAGAAGAGAAAAAGAAAAGAAGAGGAATCCTCTATGTCACAGTAAAGAGGTTCCTTATTGTTAGTAGAAGAAGAAAAATAATAGGGGTGAAGAAGAATGAAGAATCCAAACACAAAGGTAAGGATAGGAGCAGTGATGTTAGATGAAGAGAGGTGTTAGTAGATGAATAAATAAATAGAAGGGGATGAGGGAGAAGAATTTTCAAAAAATAATTTTTGAAAAAGAGTTAGTGATTTTTGAAAAAAAAGTTTTTGAAAAAGGTTAGTAGTTTTTCGAAAATAAAAAATAAAATAATTAGTTAATTAAAAAGAAATTTTTGAAAAAAAAAGGGAGGATATTTTCGAAAATTAGAGAGAGAGAGAGTTAGTTAGATAGTTTTGAAAAAGATGAGAAGCAAACAAAAAGTTAGTTAGTTAGTTGAAACAAATTTTGAAAATCAATTTTGAAGAGATAAGAAGATAGGAAGTTAGAGAAGATATTTTGAAATCAATTTTTTTGAAAAAAATAAGATAGGAAGATATTTTTGAAAAGATATGATTGAAATTAGTTTTGAAAAAGATTTTGAAAAAGATAAGATTTTTAAATTGAAAATTTGATTTGACTCATAAAAACAACTAGATTTTAAAACTTTTTGAAAAAGTCAAATCTAATTTTCGAAATTATGAGAGAAAAGAGGGAAAGATAGTTTTTTTTTTATTTTTGAATTTTTATGATGAGAGAGAAAAACACTAAAAAGATGCAATGCATGAAATTTTTAGATCAAAACATGTGATGCATGCAAGAATGCCATGAATGTCAAGATGAACACCAAGAACACTATGAAGATCATGATGAACATCAAGAACATATTTTTGAAAAATTTTTTTTTTTGCAAAGAAAACATGCAAGACACCAAACTTAGAATTCTTTAATGCTTAGACATAAAGAAGACTTACCAAGAACAACTTGAAGATCATAAAGAACACTATGAATGCATGAATTTTCGAAAAATGCAAGATGCACATGCAATTGACACCGAACTTATAACATGACTCAAGACTCAAACAAGAAACACAAAAATATTTTTGATTTTTATGATTTTCTAAATTTTTTTGTATTTTTTTTCGAAAATTTTTGTTAAAAATAAAAATAAGGATTCAAAAATTTTTAATATGAATTCCAGGAATCTTGCATTCTTAGTCTAAAGCTTCAGTCCAGGAATTAGACATGGCTCACTAGCCAGCCAAGCTTTCAAAGAAAGCTCCAGTCCAAAACACTAGACATGGCCAATGGCCAGCCAAGCTTCAGCATGTAAATCAGGAACAGCAGCAGGTGGATTAGCAACAACTAGCTTGCTCTTGATAACAAATTGCAAGCCTCAGTCCAAATAAATTTAGACATGGCTTTACAGCCAGCCAGGCTTCACATGCTTCATGAGACACTAGAATTCATTCTTAAAAATTTTGAATAAAATTTTTGAAAACATTTTTATTTTTTTCGAAAACAGATGAGAAAATTTTTGAAAGATTTTTTTGAAAAATTTTTTTTGAAAATAAAATAAAAAGAAAATTACCTAATCTGAGCAACAAGATGAACCGTTAGTTGTCCAAACTCGAACAATCCCCGGCAACGGCGCCAAAAACTTGGTGCGCAGAAATTGTGATTACACTTTGATTAGGTAAAATTCATCGCTCTTTCTTTCCCTGGTAATGGCGCTAAAAACATGATGCCAATACCATGGTTCACAACTTCGCACAACTAACCAGCAAGTGTACTGGGTCGTCCAAGTAATACCTTACATGAGTAAGGGTCGAATCCCACGGAGATTGTTGGTATGAAGCAAGCTATGGTCACCTTGCAAATCTCAGTCAGGTAGGGTTAAATGTGATTGGATTAGATAATTAAAAGATAAATAATAAAGGATAGAAATACTTATGTAATTCATTGGTGAGAATTTCAGATAAGCGAATAGAGATGCTTTTCGTTCCTCTGAACCTTTGCTTTCCTGCTGCCTTCATCCAATCAGTCTTACTCCTTTCCATGGCTGGCTTTATGTGATACATCACCATTGTCAATGGCTACTTTCGGTCTTCTCTCGGGAAAATGATCCAAATGCCCTGTCACGGCACGGCTAATTGTCTGGAGGCATCACCCTTACCAATGGTTTCACCTTATCCTCTCAGTGAAAATGATCAACGCACCCTGTCACGGCACGGCTACTCATCTGTCGGTTCTCGATCATGCTGGAATAGGATTTACTATCTTTTTGCGTCTGTCACTAACGCCCAGCACTCGCGAGTTTGAAGCTCGTCACAGTTATCCAATCATTGAATCCTACTCAGAATACCACAGACAAGGTTTAGACCTTCCGGATTCTCTTGAATGCCGCCATCATTCTAGCTTACACCACAAAGA
>NC_029788.2:43288971-43297802 GCF_000816755.2 Arachis ipaensis | reverse complement strand
AGGCCATTTGTGGAGTTGAACGCCAGTTTCTGTGCCAGTTTGGGGGTTCAACTCTGGTTTTGGATCCTTTTCTGGCGCTGGACGCCAGAATTGGGCAGAGAGCTAGCGTTGAACGCGAGTTTACGTCATCTAAACTTGGGCAAAGTATAAACTATTATACTTTGCTGGAAAGATCTGGATGTCTACTTTCTAACGCAATTGGAAGCATGCCATTTCGAGTTCTGTAGCTCCAGAAAATCCACTTTGAGTGCAGGGAGGTCAGAATCCAACAGCATCAGTAGTCCTTCTTCAACCTCTGAATCTGATTTTTGCTCAAGTCCCTCAATTTCAGCCAGAAAATACCTGAAATCACAGAAAAACACACAAACTCATAGTAAAGTCCAGAAATATGAATTTAACATAAAAACTAATGAAAACATCCCTAAAAGTAACTAGATCCTACTAAAAACATACTAAAAACAATGTCAAAAAGCGTATAAATTATCCGCTCATCAATGGTGTTGATTTACTCAATTCTCCCCTAATCATGCTTTCCAAGATTTGTTTCTCATCTAACAATCAATAATTACTCTATGCATGCATACAAATATCAAGAGGACTTTTCCATAGGTTGTAATGGGGCTAGGGTCAAGGTAGGATGCATATGGTCAAGTGAGTTTGAGAATTGGATCTTTGATTAACTTAAACTTCTCACCTAACCTATGACAACTTATACAATTCTAAACAACCTAGCTATCCATTCTTCACTTTTCTACACACTCATGTATTCTCTCTTGATCACCACACATGTGCATTGATCATTATTGAACTTCACCTTGGGGTATTTTTGTTCCCTTTTTATTGTAATTCTTTTTCTATTTTTTTCAAACTAAAATATATACAAGAAATGGGTTTCTTGAAATGGGGTGGTGCCCTAGAAATGGGTTTCTTGAAAATTTTCATCATATTAATTAAGCTTATTCTAATGCAATGCTGTGATTCGGAAAACTAAAAAAAATTCTTAGTTTACCCCTTTTTCCAATCAAAGCAAATTTCATACGCAAAGGGGATCAACTAGGTTTCAACAATGCACAATGTTTTTCCAATTCACAACCAAAAACACTAAAACAACTATATGATAAAAATCCAACCAAAATATGGAATGTATACCATCTAAGGTGCAAAATGTGACAACTAAGATAAAGTAATCCCAAGATAACAAATATATACAATAGTCTCAAAGTTAAAGTGAAAAATAAAGTAGCAGAAGCTAGAGGATAAATGTCTGAAAGTTCACCACACATATGCTATCCACCTGTCACGAACCGTGACCTCCCCACACTTTAGGATGAAGCATTGTCCTCGATGCTACTGCTGAAGCATGGGCTGGGGGGTCAATAGTGGCGCCGGGCTGTGGCTCAGGCTCAGGCTGTTGCTGTGGCTATGGCTGTGGTACTGGCTGTAAGTCCTCAGGGACCTGATCTTGCTCATCGGAGACGGGAGAGTGTTGGAGCGGAGGTAGCTCAACACCCTGTGATACAAACACCTGGTCTATGCGATTGAGATGTCGCATAATACGATGCTCGCTGCGCTCCATGAAGCAAAACAGGTGCTGCACTAACAGGTATGTCGGTTCAGGTGCTGGTGGTGGCGGCAAGGTTGTTGCGGCTGCTGAAGCAGAGGAGGGTCCTGCTGCTGCTGCGGAAGATGAAGGCTGAGCTGCCTCCACCACTACTCTAGCTCGAGAACGGCGTCTGGGTGGAGGCTTCTCGTGCACCCACCCACCCCATAGAATAGTAACCTCCTTGTCGTCGTCATCTGGGGTGGTGGTGTCACGTCATTGTCCTCCCATGGGACATCGGCTAGCTCAATCATGCTGGTGACCAATGTAGGAAATGGCAGTAGGCCACGAATGTGTGTGCGCCACATGCTTTGCCTGATCAACCAGGGGAAGTCTACCTCCTTCCCCTCCATGACACAGCCATTCAGAACTAGCATATCCATCAGAATCTCTGAAAAGTGAGTGGTGGGCAGGACATAACGGGCGAATATATGCTGCCAAGTCTTAGCCTCTCTCAACAGATAAGTGAATTGCATCCCCTTGGGCTTCTTGTTGCCAGAATCCATCACCCAAGGGGCATCCGATGTGGAAATCACGCGCTTCAGCGCCTCATAATCAAAGGTCATACAGTGGATAACTATTTCTGCCTACTGATAGGCGCATGTGTCATCTGTACGAGGTCGGCAAAGCAATGCCTCCCCAATAGCTGCCTCAGTAATCAAGATCTCCCTACCCCGTAGGTGGACTGAATCAAGAGTGGCACGAAAGAAGTTGCAGTAGAATTTCTTCACCCACGAAGTGTTTATCCTTCCTAAATCTCTATCAACAAAATCCAAGCCCAATTCCAAAATACGGGCATTGATGGGGCGTCTCACGTCATTGGGAAGGAGCAGTTTCTTTTCAATGTTCAGATTTGTCTTACGATATTTGGGGAAGCAAAGTTCACAGTAGAGATTGGGAAACTTGGTTGGGTCGGTGGATGGTAACAATTGATTCTCTTTTTCCACGTCATTCAGCAGATTCTTAGCATAGTTGGCATAAGGGAAAGGGGTAGATGCTTTGGAGCGCTTCCTCTTCTTTGAGGTAGTAGCTATGGCTTTTCCTTTATCTGACATCCTGAAAACAGATGTGATATGATATTAGCAACTAGCCAAGTAGATGTATAGCACTCAAGGTAAGACATACTCATGAAGTGAGTGAAGAAAAGAGAATTCTTGGAATGCAAGTAACAAAATTCAGAATTCAAATAAAGTCACAAACCAAGAATTCAAACTACACTTGCACAATGCTTGTTCATTAAGCCTAAGAAACGCCATATTCAAAAGAATGATTAAAGGGGTTATGTTCAAAACAAAAGGAAGAGATCAGTTGGTTAATCAAGTTAGAGTTAGAAATTGGTTTAAAAGTGAGTGATATGGCGGTCACTGGCTCAATTAAAAGAAGTGCACAGAGTATGGAAGGTAAGCATACTCAAAATCATGAGGGACATTTAGTCATTGATGATGAAATATGAAAATTTTACACAAAAGCATGTATATGGGAAGCAAATCATCAGTCAATGTCATGGTCACAAGAGTTTTACAATAGTTGGTACTGAAAAAGTGAAGTATGCACTAATGTAAACAAAAGCACTTAAAAACAGTTTGAAGCAAGAAGGGTTATACTAGTGAGATCCACCAATTATTGCAATTAAATGAACCTTATTGAGGAAAATCACAAGTTAAAGTCAAGTTGGAAGTTCAGTACGATTGAAAAGGCAATTGACTTAACTTGGAGGGTGAAGACATAAAAGGTTCAAGTTGATGAGTTAGGTAAGGGATTGTTTGTCACAGAAATCCAACAAGCAACTCCTTGAACTAACCAATCCAGTGCATATCGTGGGAAATACAAGTAAGCACAGAAATGCCAACCATAGCAACCTAGGAATTGAACTTGTTGAAGTTGAGTGAGACTCAATTCGAAAAATGCTAAGTTCAATTTTTAGGTTGCACGTTAAAGCATATAGCAATTTTAAAAATTCAGGCAGCATTCCGGCAGTAAATCGGATGTTTCCGGATAGTACAAAGCAGCAAAAACAAATATATGATTCCAAAAAAATGCACAAGTATGACATGAGCATGGATCACACATAGTAAGGCAGTACCAAACACAGTCAGATAATGAATTTCAGCAAGCAGCAGTCAAGATCAACACAACAGCAGAACAGAATCATATAAACAGAGCATGTCTCTCATCATTCAGCATGTAACATTTGAACAAGTAAACACAAATGGCGCACTTATCAGGCCTAGAATCTTCTAACCACATCCAAACTACCTAACAGCATGCAATTCTATCTAACCTAACATGCAAAGATAACTAATCAATTAATCCACTCTAATCATTAAACAAGACTAATAAAACAGAGTAAAAATAGGGTAGTAGGACCTTGAAAGCTGGGCAGAAAAAATGAACCAACAGATGAAAAAGGGAAAGTGAATGGGGCGTCCGTTTTCTGCTGCCAGTGATGGCGGCCGACGGTGGGGCTTGCAGCGGTGCTGAGATGGCACCGGGACAGCGCAGAAGTGGAGAGAGAGAGAGAGAGTAAGAAATAGAGGAAGAGAGAAAGAAGGAGGGAGGGAAGGGAGAGTAGGTTACGCAGCGATTGATGGCGGCGGCGATGGCATCACCGGAGGTGCTCGGTGATGGTTGCAGAGAAAATGAAGGATGAAGGTTATGGAGGGAGGGACGTTGGGGGAAAGGGTGAGGGTATGCGAATGCTAGGGCTTTTGCGTCCCTGGGGTAAGTAAAAATTTGAATCCACGCGTCCGCGCACCGTGCGCGTCTACATGGGTGGGAGAATAAGGAAGTGGCGCGGGAGCGTCACACGCGCCTGCGCATGGATAGAAGATGTGGGAATCGGGGTGGACGCGTACGGTGCGTGTCCGCGTGGGTGAGCTGGGCCAGAGGCACAAAAGTGGCCCAGAGTTTGAATAACTCTCGGGTCTTTGGCCTGGGTGATGCAAAAATGCACCGACGCATGCGCGCACTCTGCGCGTCCGCGTGGATGAGTTGATCGATGATGGGACGCAGAGGCACCAGCTGGGCCTACACACAGGTAGGGAAACGCAAGGGGCGCGGACGCGTCACGTACGCATCCGCGTGGCTTAAGGCCCAGAGTTGGCCCAAAAGTGGCACAACTCTCTGGTCCTTGGCCCTGAAAGTGCGAAATGCACAGCCGGCGCGTGCGCGTACTGTGCGCTTGCACGTGCTTGCCTTTTTTTTTAAGCACCAAGAAGAGCTCATAATCTTCCCAACCTCTCTAAAACCAGATAAAATGCAAAATCAAACATATTTTTGAATTTTGGGAATTTTTCAAGCAATTTCAGGAAACTTGCAATCCAAGCAAACAAAGAATCATCCCTAATTAAGGCATAGAGTGTATCAACAACTTAGCAAGTAAGGCAAAATATACTAAAGGGGGTAAGGAAGCTATATACAATGGAACTCAATTCATTCATTCATTATATCTACAAGAGAATGGAAAGAGTTTACCATGGTGGGGTGTCTCCCACCAAGCACTTTTAGTTTAAGTCCTTAAGTTGGACATTTGGGAGGCTCCTTTCAAGGTGGTTTATGTTTGTATCCATCCTTGAACCTCCAAGAGTGCTTGTCCTTCAATCGGTCGTCAGAAGTTCCAACCATCTTCACCGAGCTTGGGTGAGGTTCTTTCCAAGATATGAGCTCCCAAAATTGGTTTTCATGTTGTGATCCAGGGTCCATATCTTATCTTCGCACCCATCTTCTAGTCGATCGCCTTGATTCTATCCGGGTGACAAGAAAGCCGAATTCTCATGAAAGCACCAAACTACCCTCCTAGACCCATTTAATTGAGCACTACACCAATCCATGCTCTTCAATTTTGAGCTTCCAACTATAATGAGTCTAGATTTACAACGCCAACTACTAAACATCCTCCTCTTTCGCTTAATTCCACAAAGCGCCCTAAGTTGGCCATCCGTCTCAAGCCGACCAAATTCAAGTGGAATAATAAAGCAGAGAGTTAGAAGTTTTACCTACTCAGATGAAGGATTGGATGACAACCTAGGTGGAAGAGTTCCCAATGATCTTGATAAAGCACGCTCCACTCCCATCCATCCTCTTCTAGAGGCTACCATCACTTGGTAAGGTTTTTCAAGTTCCTCCTCTTGCCAAGCTTCACTACAAAAAAGGCGCTAATTTGCGGGGTTTTTTTTTTTTGGGTTTTGCGGGGGTTAAAAACCCTCGCAAGTTGTGTAACGGTGGTTTCAAAAACTGACAGAGTTAGGTGTCCTGCGGTTTAGTTATGGGGGATTTTAAAAAATCGACGCTATGTCAAATTCAAATTGCGGGGGTTTTTTGCCCTCCGCAAATTGTGGGGGTTTTCAGTATATTGCATCAGTTTTCGAAGGCATCCAGTTACCCTATTCTGCGACGGTCTTGATTGACGTTGTGGGGGTTCTTAACCGCTACAAAATTAAAAGACTAAAATCTATTTTTCATATTTCTGGGAATTATAATCTAGCTCAATTTAAAAATCACTACACAAATAAAACTACCATAATATTTTTATTATGCATATATATAGTTTTTTATTTTATAAGATATTAATAAATATGAAAATTTTAATACTAATAAATTCATATAAAATATAAATGTAATTCATAACTCATTGTAATGAATAATAACATTTTTATATTATAATAAAATGCATAATATCTTAATTAACATTGTCTTCATATATCAATTCCTAAAAATGAAAAATGTTAAAATTCAATAAATTCACAACTACCACTAATAAGTTCACTATTTGAATAAGTTTGTTTAGTAAATAAAATCTAACATAATATCCTAAAAAAAGAAAAATAATTCACAACTAATCAGTCTTTCAAATAACACTAAACAATGTCTTCACGATTTTCATTGCTTCCACCTGATGATGATGTTCTTCCTGTTGCTGGTGTTACAGTTTCATTCTCAACATCATTAGCCTAAAATAAATTAAAACAAAATTGTCAACCTAAAATTTACCAACATTTATAGAACTATAACAACAATTTAAAAGAAAAAAAAATCAAAGTGTAAAAAAAGCATTAACCTTTTCAAATGTCAAAAATTTGAACAACAAATTAAAAAGAGTAGAAGTGTGAGGTTAGAATATACGAGACTAACAATGCTAGAACATTAGATTAATGTAACAGTTATGATTCATCATAATTTTCAACATGATTAGTGCAACATAAATGCCACAAGAGAAGGCAATTTACCTGAGCTCCGTGGTCAAATATACTAGTAAGTTCAGCAAGAATTCTTCCTTCTTTAGAAAGAAAATAAGCCTTTGGTGTAGTCAATGTCCCATCAAATTTAGACTCTAAACGTTTAAAATCAGCTTGGGAATAATTGGTAGAAGACATTGAAATTGAAGAATTAGCAAACTGGCCAGGATGATTGGCACCTCTGAAAGTATTAGTAGGTGTAGCTCCCATTCCCAAGCATCGCACCCTACCAGAATGCTCCTCCACAAACACTTTGCCAATAGCATCATTTGTGGATGGTCCAGATTTATCTTTCTCATTTTGAGTCATAAGTAGTTCAATTTATTCCTACAATTGAAATTTAAACAACAAAAATATAATAAAATACCATTAAAACTTGTCGGATTCTGAATTAGAGTCAATGGTTATCAATTTGATCCCCAAGGGTTTTGTTATTACTAATTCAATGAAGCCCAAGGACTTAAGATCACTCAATCCCCTTTAGCCTAGGCCAAGGGTCAAGAGAACTACTCAAAAACTATAGGAAGCATTATATCAAACACCTAATATGCAATAAAAGTAAACATCACAAAATGCTAAAATTAAGAAAACCCACAACTATCATAAGTGAGAAATCAATAATAGTAAGCTAGATCAACATAAAAGAAATATAGAAACATGAAATTGCATTAAAAGGAGATTAGATCCAACAATGTTCATCAACAAGCAAGAGAGCAAAATGAGAAATTAACATTACAACTAAGAAAATCAAGATGTAAAAATGAGAAATTGTAAAAGAAACAAGATGAAATCAAGTAATTAATTCAAGATCCAAGACAAATTAACCTAATCCTAACCTAATTCTAGAAAGAAAAGGGAGCTTCTCTCTCTAGAAAACTAACTAAAGGCTCATGTTGACTAACTAATTGCTCCCCCTTTGCTTGGACTTCAATTCTGCATGAAATACACTTAGAAACAAGTTGGACTTGGGCCTGGGCAGCTCAGAAATCACCCCAGCATTTTGCCTTTAAGTGGGTCACGTGTGAGTATCGGCGCGTACACGCCATGTGCCCGTGCGCATCGATTGGCTGTTTCTTCATCCGCGCGTACACATCATGTACGCGTACGCATCTCTATGCGGAGTCACTTCTGCACGCGCGCGCCTGTTACGCGTGCGCGCCCATCGATGCATTCCCAATTCTTGTTTTCTCATGCATTCTCCACTTTGTATGCTTTTCTCCTCATTTCTTCCATCCAATACTTGCCTCATAAACCTGAAATCACTCAACAAACACATCAAGGCATCAAATAGAATTAAAGTGAGTTAGAATCACCAATTTAAGGGCCTAAAAAGCATGTTTTATACAACTAAGCACAATTCAAGAGAGAATTGTAAAACCATGCTATTTCATTGAATAAATGTGAGAAAAGGTGATAAAATCCCCTAAAATAAGCACAAGATAAACCATGAAATCGGGGTTTATCACTAGTCTAAGCTAATCAAAGATCCAAACAAGGGACATTTATTGTTTTTCGCTTTAAGGCTTGTAATGTGCTACAATTAAGAACAAATGGGTTTAGCATAGGCTCAAAGTTGGCTAACAATGGAAGATAAAAGGGTAGGCTATTTGGGTAAGTGAGCTATTAAAAACGATGGCCTCAATCATTTAAATGCATTCATACACAAAATAATGGAAATATAGAATCAAACAAATCAAAGATTGCAATCATAGAAAGAGAATAATGCACACAAGAATGAAAATAATGGTTATATGATGTAACCAAGTAATTTAGGCTCAAAACTCACATGCTTATGTGTTCTTAGCTCAAAAATCATGTTCTACAATGGATAATTCAAGCAAGTTCTAAAAAAATTTTTTTTACTCAAATCAATTGGGATGTCCTATAGATAAAATCCTTGAAAATTTTCATTATTTTGGCTAAGCTTATTATATATATATATATATATATATATATATATATATATATATATATATATATATATATATATATACAAA
>NC_029788.2:43281130-43288534 GCF_000816755.2 Arachis ipaensis | reverse complement strand
ATATATATATATATATATATATATGCAAAATAAGAAAATGCAACTAAGAATCCTAAACGACCTAAAAATGAAATACAAAAGTGTTGGGATTAGAAGTTTGTCACCCAAAAATGGCCGATCGGTCGGACGACCTCCCCACACTTAAAAGTTTGCACCGTCCTCGGTGCATTCAAAGACGAGCAAGGGGGTACGTCGACTTTTCGAATTGCCACCTTCAGCTGGTGGATCAACCGGTTGCTGCATGTTCTTTCTCCTGCTTCCGTTTTTGCTTATGATGAATCATCTATTAAAAATAGAAAATAGCACAGTAAGATGAGAAAATGAAAAAGCAAGGAAGCGTAAATTGTTGGAATGAGGTAAATCACTAAAATGAAGTGAGTGAATTAGTGTGACATTAAGGAAGAGTAGTGTGTGACTTCTAAGTTTGCGTGCGGTTTAGAACACACACACTACCATAAAAAGCTATGTCACAATTACACAAGAGAAAGCATACGCTTCACTCATTCTGGTGTGATTGAAATGTTTTTAAAGAAAACTTGTAGGTTAAGACAACGAACAAGCAATAAATAAGCATAAAAGCATTCAAGCAAAAATCAAGCAATTATGAATTGGATGATGAATAGACATTGATTGATGTACAAGGTAACTTTAATGAACAAAATGGAATATAAAACTTACACATCAATTAATATCACACTTTGAATTTTATTTGCAATACCTAATTGACATAGAAGTGGAAGACATGGGTGCTATGGAACTTAGGAAAAAGAAGATAGAAATTAAACTCAATCACAAAGCAAGCATGGTCCACAAAGCTTTACAAAGCTCAAAAATATGTTACTAGGTAAGCTTTTGATCCAATTTTACAATTCCACAATCTCAATGCATGAAATAGGTGATGTAAATAAGGATCAATCATAAACAAGCATCACCTAAAAAAAATGCATCGAAGAAAAGTAATTGCCTCATCATGGTGAATGAAATCAAATTACATGCTAGGGATAAACTCCATTTTTAGAGTTTATCTTGTGCTTGATTTAGGGGGTTTTATAACCTTTTACCCACATTTATCCAATGAAATAGCATGGTTTTATAACTTCTCCTTTAATTGTGCTTAAGAGTGAAAACATACTTTGAGGACTTAAAATAGCTAAATTTAATTCACCTTGATTCTATTAGATACCTTGATATGTTTGTTAAGTCATTTTAGGTTTAGGAGGCAAAGATTGGATCAAGGGAATGAAGGAAAAGCATGTAAAAATGGAGAACTCATGAAGAAATGAAGGAATCGCAAAAGCTGTCAAGCCGACCTCTTCACACTTAAACGATCATAACTTGAGCTACGGAGGTCCAAATGATGCGGTTCTAGTTGCGTTGAAAAGCTAACATCCGGAGCTTCAAAACAATATAAGATTTGCCATAGTTTCTACACGTATGGTGACACGTATGCGCACTGTATGCACACACGTCGTTGCTGCCGTATGATCCACTTAAAGCAATACGTGGCCAGCGAATTCTAAAGCCTTGTGGGCCCAATCCAACTCATTTCTGATACTATTTAAGCCATGGATTTAAGTGGAATCAACATACTTTACATACTTTCACACATCGAGTCATTAGTTTAGTTTTATTTTAGTTTTATCATGCTTTAGTTAGTTTCTAGAGAGAGAAGCTCTCACTTCTCTCTAGAATTAGGATTAGGTTTTAGATCTAGATCTAGCTCTTCTTCTCTCTTCTAATTTTCCTTTTCCTTCCTTAATTGTTCTCTTGTAGTTGTAGAATTCTTCTTCTCTTGTAATTCCTTTGTATTGTTAGTTGTAGTTTATGAACTTTTTTTTGTAGATCTATATTTCTTCTTCAATGCAATTAGTAAGTTCTTTGTTGTTTCATAATTATTTTCTTCTTCTATTGTTGATCTCTTGCTATTCTAGTTAGATCTCTCTTTAATTCTTACAATTCATGTTGTTTACTTTTATTTCCTTCTATGTGTTTGTTAAAATGCTTCTTTTAATTATGAGTTTACTTTTCTATTGTTTGCCTTTACATTGTTAGTCTCTTACTTTTGTAGTTGTAGATTTACTTTTCTTGCAATTTTACTATGCTTTCCTTTTATACCTTCCAAGTGTTTGATAAAATACTTAGTTGAATTTTAGAGTAGAATTTTGTGCTCTTGGCTTGGGAAGGTAACTTAGGAACTCTTGAGTTACTAATGTCCAAGTGATTGACGATTGGGAGCCATTAACTCTAGATCTCACTAATTGATTTGGTGGAAAACTAGGACTTATGGACTTGGATTGATATAGCTCACTTGACTTTTCTCTACTATTAGTTAGGGGTTGACTTAATGGGATTGATCCTTGCTAATTCTCATGTTGTGGTTAGTAATTAGGATAGAGATCCTTGACCACCAAACCTTGCCAAGATCTTTCTAGTTGTTAGTTTATTCCCTTTACCATTTACTTTTCTTGTTTCTTATCAAAAACCCCAAAACATACCTCATAACCAATAACAAGAACACTTTATTGTAATTCCTAGCAAGAACGACCCGAGGTTCAATACTTCGGTTTATAGATTTTAGGGGTTTGTTACTTGTGACGAACAATCTTTTGCATGAAAGGATTCTTTGTTGGTTTAGAAACTATACTTACAACGAGAATTTATTGTGAATTCTAAACCACGCAAAAATCTAATCATCAAAATGGCGCCGTTGCCGGGGAATTGCAATGGTGTTGTGTTATTGGTTATTGTATATATGTGAATAGTGTGAATATGTTTGTTTTTTGTTAGCTCTTGCTAGTTTTAGGATTTGGTTCTTTGTTTCTTATTTGATTTTATTTTCCTTTTCTCTTATTATCATGAATTCTCATTTTGGCTATGAGTTTGGTTCTAACTATGTTGTAGGAAATGAGGACTATAATGAGAATGTGTATCAAGGATGGGACAATCGAAGGTGGGAGGAGCCATATGCATATGATCAATCTTCATGGCAACAACCTCCACCAATGCACTATGAAGAAGAGCCATTCTATGATGCATACCAATCCAATGGCTATGGTGAGAATCCTTGTGACTTTCAAGAACCACCACCATATGTCTATGAGCCATATCCTCAACATGAGCCTCAACCATACTCACAAGTCCCCTACCACCAAGCACCTCCATATGACCATAATCCATATCCACCATACCAACCACCTTTTGAACCATATGAGCCATACATGGAACCACCACTCCAAGATCACTACTCCCAAGAACCACCTCAATATACACCACTACACCCTTACCAAGAAGAACCACTTCCCTATCATGCACCCTTTCTCCAAAACAATGAACCCTCTTATCCATCCCAATCCTCAATGGATGAAACTGACGTTAGGATTTTTGCTGGTAAAGACTTTTATAAAAACAGTCGCTTTGTAGATATAGTTTCTCAACCGACAGAAATCCCTTTGTACAAACGTTTTGGTTGTCACAAGTAACAAACCCTTTTAAAATTGATAACCGAGTATTTAAACCTCGGGTCGTCTTCTCAAGGAATTGCAGGGAGGTGTTCTTATTATTGGTTATGAGTCTTGTAAATTGGGAGTTTTGAAAGTAAGAAAAAAGTAATTTAAATGGCAGGTAAAATAAATAAATAACTGTAAAATAAACTTTTGGCAAGGTATGAGAAATTGGAAGTCCTATCCTAGTTACCCTTATCAATGATGATGAAGATTGAATCCTAATTCCACTTAGTTAGCCTTTACTTAGAGCAAAGAAAGGTCAAGTGACTAATTAGTTTGATCTTCAAATCCTAGTTAATCCCTAAGGAAACAATGGGATTATTGAAGTTCAATTCAATTAGCAAAGATAACAATTATCAGTCATGTTGAGTTTGATAACTCCTGAGTTACTGATTTCTTAACCAAGACCAAAAGGGGAAAAAGTAAATCTGCTGGAATAAAAATGTCTTCAGATTGGAAATAACAATAATGTAATTAAAAGGAAGCAATCATAAACTGAAATACCTCAAATAACATTAATCAAAGGAATTGTCTGAAACATAGAAGAATTCATAAATTAAATTGAGAAAATAAATAAAAGAAAAATTGAACCTGATAAAAAGAAACAATCCTGAAAGCAAGAAAAATCCTAAACCTAAATCCTAAGAGAGAGGAGAGAACCTCTCTCTCTCTAAGAACTACATCTACTCCTAAAATTATGAATATGAAAGCATGATATGAATGGATGCATTTCCCCACTTTTAATATGTGTGTTTTGGGCTGAAAACTGGGTCAAAAACAGCCCAAAAATCGCTCCCAGCGATTTCTGGTACGTTCAGGTTGCGGCAGAGCGACGCGGAGGCGTCGTCCACGCGTTAGCGTGGATTGAAGTTTGCAGATGCGACACGGGCGCGTCATTCACGCGTTCGCATCGCCTAACTCCGGGGCAGATATGGCAAATTATATATCATTGCGAAGCCCCGAATTTTAGCTTTCCAACGCAACTGAAATCATCTCATTTGGACCTCTGTAGCTAAAGTTATAGCCATTTGAGTGCGAAGACGTCAGGCTGGACAGCTTAGCAATTTCTCCAACTTCTTGTATTCCTTCCACTTTTGCATGCTTCCTTTCCATCCTCTGAGCCATTCCTGCCCTGTAATCTCTGAAATCACTTAACACACATATCAAGGCATCTAATGGTAATAAGAGAGGATTAATATTAGAAAATATAAGGTCGAAGAAGCATGTTTTCAATCATAGCACAAAATCAGGAAGGAGAATGTAAACGCATGCAAATAGTATGAATAAGTGGGTAAAGAGTTGATAAAATCCACTCAATTGAGCACAAGATAAACCATAAAATAGTGGTTTATCAGAAACCCTTAGCCTTATACTTCAAGGGCAAGGAGAAATGAAAAGGGAGACACTAGAATTTGTGGCTACCTTGATCAAGGTAGTAAGCATGTTAACTTCCCAATATTTGAGCACTCAAAGCACTTCCATGGTCACATATAGAGAGTTAATTGAAAAGCATAGCATGAAGGAGAGATTGGAAACTCCGGTGGAAAATGAGGAATGTTATTTTGTATTAGAGCAATTGGAGGAATCTATGATCATTGAAGAAGAGGAAGAAGTGGTTGAAGACTTAGGAGATGCGGAACCTCCTTGGGAACCTAGAGTTGAAGAGAACCTCTCCAAGAAGAGTGAATTTGATGTTGAGGAGGAGAGTGCACAACCTCCAAAACAATTTTTGAATGAAGACTTGGAAGGAGTTGAGCAAGAATTGAGTTCCCTTGGTGATGAAGATCATGCATCCAACCTTCTTGGTGGTGAATCCTTTGAATTTGAAGAACCTTCCCCCAATGAGATGGAAAGCAATGTGGAGGTAGATTTTTCTCAACCTCCCATTTATGATTTGAGTGATGGAGAAGAGTTAGATGAAATTGATGAACAAAGGATTGAAGTTGAAGAAGTTTGTGAAGAGGTGGAGGCAATCAAGGAAGAACATAAGGGAGTAAAGGTTGCAAAGACATTAGAGATACCTCTCCCCAAGCCACCACCATCCATTCTTTCATTTAAGTGGGTAAATTTCTTATACTTAAGCTTTATTATTCCCCTTAAATATGGTTTACTTGAGACGGATGGTCAACTTAGACATATTTGTGGCTTTAAGAGCAAAAGGGAGATGGTTAGTGGTTGGAAATATCATTCTAGGTTCATAATGGCTACACGTTCAAAGCTTAATTGCAACGGTTGGTGTAGAACTAGATTGCTTGGGTCTAGGATATTGTTTGGTTGCTTAAATGAGAATTCCAAGATTGTGCCACCCAAGTGGAATAATGATAATCAACTCAAGGACGGGTGTCAAAACAAAGTGTGAGATCCTGGATCGCACAAGAAAAATCAAATTCGGGAGCTCATGGTTTGTGAAGAACTCCATCAAAGCTTGAAGATATTAAAATTGAAGAATGGATTTTATTGGAGACTCAAGCATTGGTGGATGTTCAAAGATAGCTTCAAGCACAAGCCACCTTGAGAGGAGCTCCCCATAAGTCCAACTTAAGGACACTAAACAAAAGTGCTAGGTGGGAGACACCCCACCATGGTAATATCTTTTTCATTTTCTCTTTTGTAAATATTAGTAAAAAAAATTAGTTTAATTTCATGTTTTGATTGATTTGTTGAGTTTGTTTGGTAGTTTATTATGTTAAATAAGGTTTTATGGTGTTTTGGTAGTTGTTTGGAGGTTTAGAATGCTTGGATTGGTGCAAAAACATAAAAAAAAAAGAGCACCATCCGCGCGTACGCGTGCATCAAGCATTTTCGCCAATCCACGCGCACGCGCCATGTACGCGTACGCGTGGATTGAGAAATTCCACCCCCAAGCCAAAAACCCGAGAGTTGTGCGAATGTTACACGCGCATTGTGCCATTGGCACAAAACCACTCGCGCGTACGCGTACATGACGCGTAGGCATCACGTCATGTAAAAAAAAAAAAGCCATCGACGCGCGCGCGCTATGCGCGCCTACGCGCCGATGTCCTTTCTTCAACACATCTCTTTTCTTCTCGTCTTTCCCTTTCTTTCCTTCTCCTTTCTTCTTCCCTTCTTCTACCACTCATCCAACACTCCCAAACACCATTGATAACCATTTATTTTAGTTAACTAATTAGTTAATTAGTTAGTTGATTAGTTAGTTTTAGTTAGTTTTCATTTCATTTTCACTTTTTTATTGTAAGTGTTAGATTGTTATTCTTGTTTACCATTAATTACTGCTGAGTATTAAAAAGGGATGTTATCTTAACATCATTATGTTTATAATCTTTGTTGGATTCTATTGTTGAGGTTATATTTTGCTACTTAGTTTTTAGTCTTTCATGCTTACCTTTTAAGAATACCAAGTGATGAGAATTGGCTTCGAGCTTGTAACTCTTCTTGAATTGCATGATTTGGCCACCATGTGATTTGAACCTTATTCTTTGATTAGGCAAACTCTTGATATTGGATGTTGTGCATTTACTTTAATGCATTGTATTTCACGATCATATGCATCCATATGCTTATAGCTTGAATGCCTTCATGCTTCTTTAATGCTTGTTTTACCTTACAAGTTTCCTTCAAGCATCTCAAGCACACTAGAATAAGTGAAGTGCATGCTTCTTTTGTGACATAAGTTTTTATGCTAATGTGTGTTCTAAAAGGGCGCAATTTAGAATTCACACACTTATTTGTCACTAATGTCACATTAATTCACTCACTTAATTCTAGTGATTAGTACCTCATTCCAACAATGTATGCTTCCTTGCTTTTGTTTTCTCATCTTACATCTTATGGTTTTTATTTTTTTTCATGAATGATGCACCTCAAGCAAAAATGGAAGCGGAAGAAAGAACACGCAGCAACCGGTTGACCTATGACCTAC